>NC_057354.1:48770123-49078044 GCF_016509475.1 Prionailurus bengalensis | reverse complement strand
TTTCTGAGGAACCTCCACAATGTTTTCCAGAGTGGCTACACCAGTTTGCATTCCCACCAACAGGGCAAGAGGGTCCCTGTTTCTCCACATCCTCTCCAGCATCTATAGTCTCCTGATTTGGTCATTTTGGCCACTCTGACTGGCATGAGGTGATATCTCAGTGTGGTTTTGATTTGTATTTCCATGATGAGGACCGACGTTGAGCATCTTTTCATGTGCCTGTTGGCCATCTGGATGTCTTCTTTAGAGAAGTGTCTATTCATGTTTTCTGCCCAATTCTTCACTGGGTTATTTGTTTTTTGGGTGTGGAGTTTGGTGAGCTCTTTATAGATTTTGGATACTAGCCCTTTGTCCGATATGTTATTTGCAAATATCTTTTCCCATTCCGTTGGTTGCCTTTTAGTTTTGTTGGTTGTTTGCTTTGCTGTGCAGAAGCTTTTTATCTTCATGAGGTCCCAGTAGTTCATTTTTGCTTTTAATTCCTTGCGTTTGGGGATGTGTCAAGTAAGAAATTGCTG
This sequence comes from Prionailurus bengalensis, assembly GCF_016509475.1. Classification (NCBI taxonomy): domain Eukaryota; kingdom Metazoa; phylum Chordata; class Mammalia; order Carnivora; family Felidae; genus Prionailurus; species Prionailurus bengalensis. The sequence continues at coordinate 49,077,526 of NC_057354.1, read as the reverse complement.
TGGCTGAGGTCAGAGAGGTCTTTTCCTGCCTTCTCCTCTAGTTTTTTAATGGTTTTCTGTCTCATATTCAGGGCTTTTATCCATTTTGAGTTTGTTTTTGTGAATGGTGTGAGAAAGTGGTCTAGTTTCAATCTTCTGCATGTTGCTGTCCAGCTTTCCCAGCACCATTTTTTAAAGAGACTGTCTTTTTTTCCATTGGATATTCTTTCCTGCTTTCTCAAAGATTAGTTGGCTATACTTTTGTGGGTCTAGTTCTGGGGTTTCTATTCTATTCCATTGGTCTATGTGTCTGTTTTTGTGCCAATGCCATGCTGTCTTGATTACAGCTTTGTAGTAGAGGCTAAAGTCTGGGATTGTGATGCCTCCTGCCTTGGTCTTCTTCTTCAAAATTACTTTGGCTATTCAGGGACTTTTGTGGTTCCATATGAATTTTAGGATTGCTTGTTCTAGTTTTGAGAAGAATGCTGGTGCAATTTTGATGGGGATTGCATTGAATGTGTAGATAGCTTTGGGTAGCATTGACATTTTGACAATATTTATTCTTCCAATCATAAGCACAGAATGTTTTTCCATTTCTTTATATCTTCTTCAATTTCCTTCATAAGCTTTCTATAGTTTTCAGCATACAGATCTTTTACATCTTTGGTTAGATTTAATCCTAGGTATTTTATGCTTCTTGGTGCAATTATGAATGGGATCAGTTTCTTTATTTGTCTTTCTGTTTCATTATTAGCGTATAAGAATGCAACTGATTTCTGTACATTGATTTTGTATCCTGCAACTTTGCTGAATTCATGTATCAGTTCTAGCAGACTTCTAGTGGAGTCTATCAGATTTTCCATGTATAATATCATGTCATCTGCAAAAAGTGAAAGCTTGACTTCATCTTTGCCAATTTGGATGCCTTTGATTTCCTTTTGTTTTCTGATTGCTGATGCTAGAAGTTCCTACACTATGTGAAACAACAGCGGTGACAGTGGACATCCCTGTCGTGTTCCTGATCTCAGGGAAAAAGCTCTCAGTTTTTCCCCATTGAGGATGATGTTAGCTGTGGGATTTTCATAGATAGCTTTTATGATCTTTAAGTATGTTCCGTCTATCCCGACTTTCTCGAGGGTTTTTATTAAGAAACATTGCTGAATTTTGTCAAAGGCTTTTTCCGCATCGATTGACATGATCATATGGTTTTTATCTTTTCTTTTATTAATGTGATGTATCACATTGATTGATTTGCGAATGTTGAACCAGCCCTGCAGCCCAGGAATGAATCCCGCTTGATCATGGTGAATAATTCTTTTTATATGCTGTTGAATTCGATTTACTAGTATCTTATTGAGAATTTTCGGATCCATATTCATCAGGAATATTGGCCTGTATTTCTCTTTTTTTACTGGGTCTCTGTCTGGTGTAGGAATCAAAGTAATACTGAATTCATAAAATGAGTCTGGAAGTTTTCCTTCCCTTTCTTTTTCTTGGAATAGCTTGAGAAGGATAGGTATTATCTCTGCTTTAAACGTCTGGTAGAATTCCCCCTTGGAAGCCATCTGTCCTGGACTCTTATTTGTTGGGAGATTTTTGATGACTGATTCAATTTTTTCGCTGGTTGTGGGTCTGCTCAAGCTTCCTATTTCCTCCTGATTGAGTTTTGGAAGCGTGTGGGTGTTTAGGAATTTGTCCATTTCTTCCAGGTTGTCCAGTTTGTTGACATATAATTTTTCATAGTATTCCCTGATAATTGCTTGTATCTCTGAGGGATTGGTTGTAATAATTCCATTTTCATTCATGATTTTATCTATTTGGGTCATCTCCCTTTTCTTTTTGAGAAGCCTGGCTAGAGGTTTCTCAATTTTGTTTATTTTTTCAAAAAACCAACTCTTGGTTTCATTGATCTGCTCTACCATTTTTTTAGATTCTATATTGTTTATTTCTTCTCTGGTCTTTATTATTTCTCTTCTTCTGCTGGGTTTAGGCTGCCTTTGCTGTTCTGCTTCTATTTCCTTTAGGTGTGCTGTTAGATTTTGTATTTGGGATTTTTCTTGTTCCTTGAGATAGGCCTGGATGGCAATGTATTTTCCTCTCAGGACTGCCTTTGCTGCATCCCAAAGCGTTTGGATTGTTGTATTTTCATTTTGGTTTGTTTCCATATATTTTTTAATTTCTTCTCTAATTGCCTGGTTGACCCATTCATTCTTTAGTAGGGTGTTCTTTAACCTGCATGCTTTTGGAGGTTTTCCAGACTTTTTCCTGTGGTTGATTTCAAGCTTCATAGCATTGTGGTCTGAAAGTATGCATGGTATGATTTCAATTCTTGTATACTTATGAAGGGCTGTTGTGTGACTCAGTATGTGATCTATCTTGGAGAGTGTTCCACGTGCACTCGAGAAGAAAGTATATTCTGTTGCTTTGGGATGCAGAGTTCTAAATATATCTGTCAAGTCCATCTGATCCAATGTATCATTCAGGGCCCTTGTTTCTTTATTGACCGTGTGTCTAGATGATCTATCCAATGTTGTAAGTGGAGTGTTAAAGTCCCCTGCAATGACCACATTCTTATCAATAAGGTTGGTTATGTTTATGAGTAATTGTTTTGTATATTTGGGGTCTCCCGTATTTGGCGCATCAACATTTATAATTGTTAGCTCTTCCTGATGGATAGACCCTGTAATTATTATATAATGTCCTTCTTCATCTCTTGTTGCAGCCTTCAACTTAAATTCTAGTTTGTCTGATATAAGTATGGCTACTCCAGCTTTCTTTTGACTTCCAGTGGCATGATAAATAGTTCTCCATCCCCTCACTCTGAATCTGAAGGTGTCCTCAGGTCTAAAATAAGAATCTTGTAGACAGCAAATACATGGGTCTTGTTTTATTGTCCATTCTGATACCCTATGTCTTTTGGTTGGCGCATTTAGTCCATTTACATTCAGTGTTATGATAGAAGGATATGGGTTTAGAGTCATTGTGATGTCCATCGGTTTCATTCTTGTTGCAATGTCTCTGGTACTTTGTCTCACAGGATCCCCCTTAGGATCTCTTGTAAGGCTGGTTTAGTGGTGACGAATTCCTTCAGTTTTTGTTTGTTTGGGAATACATTTATCTCTCCTTCTATTCTAAATGACAGACTTGCTGGATAAAGGATTCTCAGCTGCATATTTTTTTCTGTTCATCACATTGAAGATTTCCTGCCATTCCTTTCTGTCCTGCCAAGTTTCCCACATTCCCTTCCCTTCAGTAGAGAGATTGGTCACGAGTCTTATAGGTTTCCCCTTATATGTTAGAGCACATTTATCTCTAGCTGCTTTCAGAATTTTCTCTTTATCCTTGTATTTTGCCAGTTTCACTATGATATGTCATGCAGAAGATCGATTCAAGTTACGTCTGAAGGGAGTTCTCTGTGCCTCTTGGATTTCAATGCCTTTTTTCCTTCCCCAGATCAGGGAAGTTCTCAGCTATTATTTCTTCAAGTACACCTTCAGCACCTTTCCCTCTCTCTTCCTCCTCTGGAATACCAATTATGCATATATTATTTCTCTTTAGTGCATCACTTACTTCTCTAATTTTCCCCTCATACTCCTAGATTTTTCTTATCTCTCTTTTTCTCAGCTTCTTATTTTTCCATAATTTTATCTTCTAGTTCACCTATTCTCTCCTCTGCCTCTTCAATCTGAGCCGTAGTTGTCTCCATTTTGTTTTGCAACTCATTAATAGCATTTTCCAGCTCCTCGTGATGTTCCTTAGTCCCTTGATCTCTGTAGCAAGAGATTCTTTGCTGTCCTTTATACTGTTTTCAAGCCCAGCCATTAATTTTATGACTATTATTCTAAATTCACTTTCTGTTATATTGTTTAAATCCTTTTTGAACAGTTTGTTAGCTGTTGTTATTTCCTGGACGTTTTTCTGAGGGGAATTCTTCCATTTCGTCATTTTGGATAGTCCCTGGAGTGGTGCGGGACTGCAGGGCACTTCCCCTGTGCTGTCTTGAATAACTTGAGTTGGTGGGCGGGGCCACAGTCAGACCTGATGTCTGCCCCCAGCCCACCGCTGGGGCCACAGTCAGACTGGTGTGTGCCTTCTATTTCCCTCTCCTAGGGGTGGGATTCACTGTGGGGTGGCATGGCCCGTCTGGGCTACTTGCACACTGCCAGGTTCATGGTGCCTGGGATCTGGCGTATTAGCTGGGGTGGATCGGCAAGGTGCACAGGGGTGGTAAGGGCAGGCTCAACTCACTTTTCCTTCCGAGATCTGCTTTGGGAGGGGCCCTGCAGCACCAGAAGGGAGTCAGACCAGCCAGAGGGATGGATCCGCAGAAGCACAGCTTTGGGTGTTTTCGCAGTGCAAGAAAGTTTCCTGGCAGGAACTCGTTCCCTTTGGGATTTTGGCTGGGGGATGGGCGAGGGAGGTGGCGGTGGAGAGCACCTTTGTTCCCCACCAAGCTGAGCTCTGTTGTCCGGGGCTCAACAACTCTCCCTCCAGTTGTCCTCCAGCCCTCCCGTTCTCCGAGCAGAGCTGTTAGCTTATAACCTTCCAGATGTCAAGTCCTGCTTGCTGTGGGAACACACTCCGTCTGGCCCCTCCACTTTTGTAATCCAGAGTCGGAGGATCTGCTTGGCCGGCGGGCCACCCCTCCACCCCGGCTCCCTCCCGCCAGTCCATGGAGCGTGCACCGCCTCTCTGCCTTTCCTACCCTCTTCTGTGGGCCTCTCATCTGCAGTTGGCTCCAGAGACTCCATTCTGCTAGTCTTCTGGTGGTTTTCTGGGTTATTTAGGCAGGTGTAGGTGGAATCTAAGTGGTCAGCAGTAGGCGCGGTGAGCCCAGCATCCTCCTACACTGCCATCTTCCTTCAGGGAACTGAAGACTTCTAATTTTCTGAAATCATCTACACACTTCATTGTGAATTAGCTTATGTGCTTTTTTCTAAGGAGAAAGTCTGCAGCTTTCACAGAATTCCTTAAGAGACTTGTGATGCATTAAGGCGAAGGACCACCTAGGTCCTCACGGGCCCCTGTGTCTACAGCCATGAAGACAAAGCCCATGTCCCACAAGACGGAGAACACGTACAGCGTGAGCAAAGGCACTTGGGCCAGGAACCGTGGGTACCTGCTGCCTCAGCCTTGGAACTGGGTCTGACTTCTTTTCTTTTTTTAATGTTGATTTTACTTATTTTGAGGGAGGAGATGGGAAGAGAGAAAGGAGAGAGAATCCCAAGCAGGCTCCACACTGTCAGTGCAAGGCTAACACAGGGCTTGATCTCATGAACTGTGAGATCATGACCTGAGCTGTAAGAGTTGGACACTTAACAAACTGAGCCACCCAGGGGTCCCCATTTCTCTTTTTATTTATATTTTTAGTTTTTCAATGTGAAATTTATTGTCAAATTGGTTTCCATACAACACCCAGTGCTCATTCCAACAGGTGCCCTCCTCAATACCCATCACCCACCCTCCCCTATTTCTCTCTTTTTAAATATAATTTATTGTCAAGTTGGTTAACATACACTGTATACAGTATGCTCTTGGTTTTGGGGGTAGATTCCCATGATTCATCATTTACATACAACACCCAGTGTTCATCCCAACAAGTGCCCTCCTCAATGCCTATCATCCATTTCCCCCTCTCCCCTGGCCCCCCCCATCAACCATCAGTTTGTTCTCTGTATTTAAGGGTCTCTTATGGTTCCCCCCCCCCCCGTTTGTAACTATTTTTCCCCTTCCCTTCCTCCATGGTCTTCTGTTATGTTTTTCTAGTTCCACATATGAGTGAAAACATATGATATCTGTCTTTTTCTTACTGACTTATTTCACTTAGCATAATATCCTCCAGTTCCATCCACATTGCTGCAAATGTCAGGATTTCATTTTTTCTCATTGCCTAGTAGTATTCCATTGTATATATAAACCACATCTTCTTCATCCATTCTTTATCAGTTGATGGACATTTAGGCTCTCTCCATAATTTGGCTAATTGTTGAAAGTTCTGCTATAATATATTTCTTTTCATTATAAGAATGTTCACAGAATTAGAGGAAAGCTTAATTAAAGAAATAAAATAAGGTATATAGTGGCATCTCATCAAATACAGAATATCAATAAAGATATAGGAATTATAAAAGGAAAAAACAAACAGAAATTTCAGAGTGGAAAAGTAAATGAAAAATTCACTAGAGCGTGTTGACACCAGGTTTGAATTGTCTGAAGAAACAAAAAAATGTACGAATTTAAAAACAGATCTATAGGAATTATAGAATCCAAAGAACAGACTAAAAAAAAGGAGAGTGAACAGAATTTCAAATAAATGTGAGACACCATTAAATATATCAATATACATGTAATGAGAGTATCAAAAAGAGAGGAAAGAAAGAAGAAAAATGTTAAAAGAAATAATGGCTAAAAAATACTAACGTAGACATTCAAGAAGTTAATATCCTGCAAGTAGGGTAAGTGCAAAAAAGATCACACTGAGGCACATCAGAGTAAAAATGTTGGCAGACAGAAAAATATTGAAAATCAAAGGAGAAAAGTGACAAATTGTGAGAATCTGGGGCCCCAATACTATTTACAGCTGACTTTTCATTAAAAGTGATTGAGAACAGAAGGCAGTGAAATGACATATTGAAATTGTAAAAGAAAAATCATTAAGAATCTTTTATCCAGAAAAACTATGAAAAACAGATAAAATAAAAATATTCCTAGATAAACAGAAAATTAGAGAATTAAATGCTTGTAGATCCACCTCACAAGAAAATACAAAAAGAAGTTTATGCTGACAACAAATCATCCTTGGCAGTAATTTAAATCCATACCAAAAAAACACATACAAACAAATAAACAAACAAACAGCACTGGTAAAGGTAATTATGTAGGTAATTATAAAATACTATAATTCCATATTTCCTCTATGTTCTTTTAACTGATTTTAAAATAAATTGTATAAAAACATTATATAATTCATATACCAATAAATTGCTGTGTTTGAATGTATATAAATATAACATGAGAAACAATAACTCATCAGAGTACATCCTTACTCTGGTGTGTGAATCACGCCTACTCTAGTCTAGTGTAGCAGGGTTCATTGTAGATGTGTGTACCTGGAAGGAGAGACTAGATGTGATTCACCATTTGCTTTGCCACTTCCTTTCTAAAATCATCATTATTAGTGACATTTTCAGGGTCTCGGTCACTCAAGCTCAAAACATTGGAGTTTCTTTCAATTTGTCCTTCTTGGGGACTTATCAATTGACACTATATTACTTAAGGGGAAAGAACTTGGAATAAGAAAGGTAGGGGTTGGATCCCACATACTACTCTGTGTCCAGTTGTACCTCATGATAGTCACTATCTGTGACCTTGCACAGATAACGTTTCTAAATCTCAGTTTAATCAACTGAAGACAATCATATTGGTTATTCCTATCTATAACAGAGCTGTTGCAAACTGTAAATGAGGCAGTACTAGGTACCCCAGATGGGTGATGTTAAAATGACAATCTTAATGGTACCTGTGACAAGTAACAAGTTAACCTCTGAAAAGCAGATAAAATGGTACCTGGCCTAAGAGAAGCACTTAATAAAAGTTACTTATTGTCATTTTCCTTCTTCTGAATCTATTTTGCAGTTAGTTGCATTTGGTTAGTACCTCTATACAGTCAGGGTTAGAAGGAATCTTGAAGGTCACTTAGGTCAGTCTTGACAGATCCTTGATAAATATGTGTCTGTGTCCATGACAGACATTAATAATCAATTGCAGCACTTTTTCCTAAAGAGCTGAGAGGCCATAGTCCTTGTAAACACAGAATTTCAAGAAGCTCTACTAATGCATTAGAGTTCACTTTAGGATAAAATCTGTTTACTCTCCTTGCCATTGGCTGAATTTCACCCTTGGTCTTTTGTCCTGTGTATTCTTTCCCAAGAGATAACCCCTATACATGGGTCTTTTCTAGTGAAACCTCTCCTCTAGACTGGCTAGAATGATTTGCAATGCAAATTATTGGATGCCCTCAGCTGTCAACTCTGACAGATAAGTCAAATGAAACAATCTTGGTTGCCTTGACTTATCCAATCTTTTCACAAATCAAGTAACTGCCATTTCTTCATACCCCCAGTTGCTATTATGCTATGAGGAAACAAATTTACCTTTAATTTTGTTTATTCTGAACTTATTTTGAAAGACACTACTTGTTTAGCAATAACACTCTTTTACATAGCTTAATGAGGTATAATTGACATGTAATAAATTGCATAAAGTTAAGGTATACAAGTTGATGAGTTTTGACATATGTATACTCCATTAAACCATCACCACAATCAGGATAATGAACCTGTCATTCCCATGTCCCTTGGTAATCTTTCTCTCTGCCTCTCCCCTCTCCTCATCTCCAAGTTACTACTCATCTGCTTTCTGTCACTATTGATTAATTCACATTTTCCAGACTTTTATATAAATGAACCATGTGGGGGTGCCTGGATGGCTCAATCGGTTGAGCGTCTGACTCCAGCTCAGGTTACAATCTGTGGTTCATGAGTTGAAGCCCCGCGTCAGGGTCTGTGCTGACAGCTCAGAGCCTGGATCCTGCTTCACATTCGGTGTCTCCCTCTCTCTGTTTCTCCCCTGCTCACACTCTGTCTCGCTTTCTCTCTCTCTCTCAAAAATAAAGAATAAAAAAAAAATAAATGAATCATATGGTTTGTACCCTTTGATTTTGGTCTGGCTTTTTTTTATCCAGCATACTTATTTTGAGATACACCTATGTTCTAGTATGTGTCAATAATACTTTCCTTTTTTATTGCTGAGTAGTATTCCTTTATATGAACTTATTACAGCTTCAGTCCTAACATTTTATCAGACCTATCTTAACTGGCACGTCTTCAGATGGATGTTTTAGGTGAAAAGCCTTTTCAGAGCTATATGTGCTCAAAGCTAGTACTGGTCTTGGCCTAAAGGTTTAGTAAATTATAGTCCATGGAGAACAATGGTTCCTGGCTGCTATGGTGAAGCATAAATATTTGCCAAAAGGAAGGTAGTGTGCTATGGAGAGGTGACAGCTACCTTTATCACTGTGGTAGAATGAGTGATTTTAGAAGGGTGTAGCTTGGTCTAAGTGAAGTTAGGGCACACTAATGGGCTTCTATGTCCTATTACATATTGGTCTTGAGTAATCTGTGTTTTAAACACAAATGATTAAGGAGACTCTGTAGAAATGTAATTAATGCAAATATTAAATCAGTTTAAATAATATTTTTACTACATTTTCTCAGCTAGTTACAGACTACACTTATTGAGTGATTATAGCAATTTACTGAACACCAGATTTCCAGCAGCACCTATACAGTTCTGAGGACTTGTGCAAACTTTTTTCTTTTTTCAAACACTCAAAGTGATTGTGCACTTTTGGGGCTTTGTTCTTTAGTTAGAATTTATCACTTTATATTTCATTGCAAAAATAAGAATATATATCAACTCTGTAAGTTCTTCATGAGCTCTAAATACCTGTGACTACAATGTTCCATAGCTTTGAAATTACTGGAGAGGAAAAACTGTGAAAAGCCTAAATTTGGGCATGTTTAGGAAAGTGCTCTAGAGAGGTGAATGCACATTCCAGTCAAAGGCTCTCTGAGCACCAGTCACCCAGCTCACCTGGGACTTCAACCTTCAGAACACTGACTTCAGAGAGGAAAAGAAAACAAACAAAACATCCATACCATCTGGTCACCGATGAGAAACTGGCTAATGAGTGTAATCAATTCATTTGAGATTAGCTACTGAATAAGAAAAATCAAAATACTCTATATTGTACAGACCACACATGAAAGAACTTGACAGATACTTTCTAAAACTTGCTGATAATTCTAAAAATGTACATGCTATTACTAATTATGAGCTATAAAGCTAAAAGACATATTTAAAATTAATAATACAACAAATTTTAATCAATCATGTTAGGAAAACGACTGGCTTATCTTTCTATTTTCGCTATAAGGAACGATATTATGAAATCACTGTCAGGGAGAAAGGAAACCAACCAGCATGCAACAAAAGGAAATTATAATATAAAGGTTGCCAGGCAGTTAGTTATTTAGCAATATTAAGCTGTTTTCCTGAAACTGATGATGTTCATGGTACCTGTCAGCTTTTGAAATGTGTGATTTGTTGTAGTTTTCTTTTCTTGTGCAACATAGATTTTTTCTTTCTTAACGAAGATGCTCAAATAGGAGAAACTTCAGATCCCACAAAATCTGGGCCCACTGCTGGCTTTCAAACTCTTATTTTGCTAACAGTAATGACATTGGATACTAAATCACATTCAAACAATGTAAGTAAACACTTGCACCATCAATTCATTTAAGTATATTTTAACATGAATGGAAAAACACACCAGAAGGAAATGACAATCTTTAACATAAGATTCATGAAAATAAAAATGCATTTTCTCCCCATTTTGTTGGGAAACTGCAACGTTCTGGGCAAATTTCCCCATGAGCACTTGTTGCCAATTAACCAGAAGTCAGGCACAGCACCCTACACCTGGGGTCACTTGTCCTTGTGTCTCCCAATTGAGAGCCAGCAGGCTTTAGGACCAGAGATCCACTTGGCCTTAGCATGGCCCCAACTCAAGGCTGGTCTCACATTTCTCTCTTTTAGGGGGATCCAGATGCAAGGACTTAGTGTTGGCATACAGATGGTGGATCCTGCATTTGGGCTCAAGGAACAACAGCTATTTCCTTCTGGCAGGGTCCTTTTTTGATTGAAGGAGTCCCCTGATTTTCCCCAGGAGTCCCAGGGTGAAGAATTGGACTCTACCACTAACCCTATTTTAGTTTGGCACACAGCCTGACTAGTCGGCTTCCTTACAGAGTCTCAGGAACCAATATGATGGACATTATTTGCTTTAAATACTTGGGTGCAGTGTGATCTGAGTGTGTGACCTAGTTTATCATGTCTACTGTAGGTAACTTGATAACTTGGGTGATCTACCACCATTGAACCAGAATCTACCTCCAGAGGAAGCTCCCAGAGGTGGCTGTTTTTGCTAACTAGCACAATGGATGAGATGAAGAACCCCTTATTGGTGATCTTGGTGGTTCTCAAGAGAGCTGGGTTGTCTAGGGTATTGTGGACACCATGATAGATATGGTTTGTAAACCTAGAGTTTTGGGGGCTGCATAGATGTCCATAAATCACCCTGATCCAGCCACTGGATAAGGAATTCTTTGTTAGTACACATCCTGTAGATGATGCACTAAATCCTCCACTGAGGATATAGTTGTGTTTGCCTTGGATGAACTTTTATCCAAGATTTTTTCAGAACACTGGAAAAACCGGAAGCTGAGACTCTCTTGGGTGTGCTTACTAAAAAAGAATACCTCTAACAATGAGTCAGCATCATTCAGTTTACAGTAAACTCTTGTTTGTTCTTAGAATGTAGGAACTTTACTTGATTCTCCCCACCAGGGCATTGCTGTCTATGGACAGAGAAGCCCAGGGGTCCTGGTGGTTATGCTCTGCCTACCAGCTGGGATGAAACTTGGACTGTCATATGAGATGTGGGATGCTTGGGATGTGGCTGTGTTGTTTACTCTTTGATCTGCCTAGCTGGCTGGACTCACTTTGGTATCCACAGCCACTCTCCAGAGTATTTTCAACCCAGGGGCAGGTGCAAGAGGGCACCAAAGCTGCACGCATTAGCCAGTACTACAAGCCAGGTTGGCAGCATGTCTTCTTAGGCCCAGATACTGAAGGAACTTAAGCACTGCACCAAACACCTTCTGTCTGGAATGCATGGGGTCTAATCCTATGTCATGGCATTCATAGTTAGTAGGACAATTTTAAAATAATAATAGTAGTAATGACATTTACTGGGATTTATTCAATATAGCATGTAGCCTTATTTCAGGAGTTCACAATGTAGTCTGAGAAAACTGGGAGGTTGAAATACTCTTTCAGATGTCCATGAGTTCCTCCTTTTCCTACCCACATGCCTGAGAATGGCTGAGTTTTGTGCACAAACTTCAACCAAAGCAACATCGTTACTGTTTTTGGAAAATGTAGTTATTTTTCATAAAAATATGATATTTATGTTATCATGTGATGGGTTACTTATCACTGTTTTAAGATAGATCAATATATATTTTAAAAATTTCTCAATTTCATTGTGAATCTGGTAAATATTGACAGAAGTAACCTACATAAACAAAAGCTCTTAGAGGTCCTTAAAGATGTTTTTTAAACTATCCTTTCAGTTTATTTAATTATTTTGAGAGAGAGAGACAGAACACACCAGGGGAGGGGCAGAGAGAAGGAGAGACAGAATCCCAAGCAGGCTCCTTGCTGTCAACACAGAGCCCGACGTGGGGCCCGAACCCACGAAACTTGACACTGACCTGAGCTGATATCAAGAGTCAGATGCTTAACTGACTGAGCCACCCAGGCTCCCCCCTCAAAGATTTTTAAGAATGAAAAAATATCCTGAGCTGGACCAGTTTGTGCACTGCCATCCTATGGAGAGCTCACTGTGCTCCAGGCTCTCTGACCATCCTTCACCTGAGAGGTTTCTGAAGTTTTCTGTACATAGTCACCAAGGTAGTGACACTACATACATATCAGTTGGCATTACTGATTGTCGTTTTTTCATGTTATTTGCTAGTGAGGCAACTCCTGTCACAATGAACAGAAGAAGAAACTGAGATACGGAGAACTGAACTAACACCCAATGTCATTCACAGTGAGTCATCGAATGTCATTTATTTCAAGCAAGGAATGGAACTGAGATTCCAACCTCAGCTTGTCTTACTCTAAAGGTGATGTTAGAAACACTACTTTATAATTGGGGAAATCTGTGCAGTCCATGAAGCTTTCAACCCAGAAATATTGAATTATGTACATACTGTGTAGTGCCATGTTTCAACATATAAACATATATACTCAGCAAATAATATGCAAGTGAACTCTAATTAAAGAAACTAAACTTGTAATTTGTCCTGGGAATATAAGTGTATCTTATCACATGACTGCTGGTAAGATACTTAAGATCAGGGCTGAATGATGAAGAATTATGGATGTGAACTGAGAGCAAGAGATTAAGTATGTGCTTTACCAAGTGAAATATGAAATTGAAAAGTTCTTTAAGGACATGAAAGTTCTACTGAATAGTATAGAACAACAAAGTCAATATCAGGTAGGAATACAGAGTTGTTGCATCCAACATGTGAAGGGATATGAAGTAATTCATAGAGTGAAATACCTACATTTCATCTCTAAGGACATAGCTGTTGCTTAAAAAAATAAATCAAACTGCCCTGATTAGTTGTATCACTAAAAGTAACTTCAAGGATGGGTGAGTACAGGGAATATTTGTCTAGAAATTTCTTGATTTCAGTAGTAGCAGCAGTGATTGTGTCCAGTTTTTCTCCCTTGGCCTCTTTAGAAGAACTACAAGGCAGGAGAGAAGCAAACTCACCACTGCCCATATTTTTCTGGGAATGGGGATGGGGTATTTAGCACCTCAACCTCCAAGGACATATGCCAAGGGGAAGAAGTAGAGTAAAACACAGGTAAGGAGTAGTGGTATGGGTCTAGATGTCACCTAGGATGCTCCCTTCAGCTGAGAGTGGCATTACTCAAAACTGGTGCCCACCATCATGGAGAGTCTGAGATGGGTAAGTAGAATGAGGGCACGTGTCCCTCCTCCCTAAGAAATGGCCATGAGTGAGGCCATACTGGCAGAGAAGGGGTTTCTATAATCAGCGGACTTTGTGTTCAAACACACATATACACACACAAACGCACACATGCATATGCACATACACAATTTAAAGAGAAAGGCATTTCAGAGCAAAGCAGCCTCTAGGTTAGGGCTGGAAAGAAGGACACTCTTCCTGGAGTGTCCCTTCTCTGACACAGTGTTTGAACAAAGTGTGAACACTAAGCATCTGACACCCTCCACAGGCTGGCTATGGTCCCGAAACAAATCCGCTGTGACTCGTGACTTGGTGCTAGGCCCCAGGTCTGAGGATCCAAGTGTGCAGACTGTCAGCACAACTGTGTGTATCCTCTTTTGACAGATGTTACAATGATTCTTCTTGCCTCTGTATTGACTGACACATTCAAACATGTCCCTTAGACACAAAATTTGTGTGGTGCTTGCAAACTTACAGAAGAAATTTAGAGGACTAGATCCACTTTTCTGGGACCCTTCAGTTGAAGAGAAGATTAAAAAGCAATCAGTGGTAACATTGTTCTCTATATTTAAGAGTCTGTTTCTTGCTTTGTCTCTCTCTCTTACTGTTTTCCCTTTGCTTGTTTGTTTTGTTTCTTAAATTCCACATATGAGTGAAATCATATGATATTTGTCTTCCTCTGACAGGCTTATTAGCATCATATTCTCAGCTCCACCTATGTTATTGCAAATGACAAGATTTCATTCTTTTTATGGGCTTTTATAGACAATGCTGTTATAAACCTTGGGGTGACGTATCCTTTTGAATTAATATTTTTGTATTCTTTGGATAAATTTTCAGTAGTGCGATGGCTGGATTATAAGATAATTCTATTTTTAACTTTTTGAGGAATCTCCATACTGTTTTCCATAGGGGCTGCAGCAGTTTGTGTTCCTACCAACAGAGCACTGGATGTTGTATGTAACTGTTGAATCACTATGTTATACACCTGAAAATAATATAACACTGTATGTGGACAAACTGTAATTAAAATAAAAACTTAAAAAATAAAAGGTGATCAGTGGGTGGGGCCTAGGTGGAGGGCCTCTAGGAGATATTTTTTTGGAGAGGTCAACTACCCATCAACTGCCACCAGTGTGTCCTGTCCCCCAGGGAACCTCTTGAAAATTTGAAATATGTTTGCTGCTGCCTGGAGACACCAGTGGCCTGTCTGGAAAATCAATTGGGCTTTAGAAGATGCACAGCTTTGGTAACAAGAGCCAGGAGCCAGCTGCCTTGTGGTACATCATCTGTGACTATCCTGGCAAAGAGTGTGTGTGCTTCCTGAGGCCCAAGCAAAGGCTCTGTAGGACAGGGAGCAGGCAGGGAGCACTAACGGTCCTGTCTGGAGGGTTCTTGCCTAATCCAAGAAGCTCCCACATGCAAGGCCAGGAGGACAACATTCTAGGAACACATGCTGAGGGGATCAGGGGCTGCCAGCCAAGGATTGCTCTCCAGAGTGAGCAGGAACAGCAGGAAACCTCCCCAGGCCCAGTAAAATCCTCCAGTGAAAGAAAGAACTGCTTGGAATATCTGCCAGGCACAAAATTCTTGAAACCAGCCAAGATTTGAATTTTAATCAAATGGGGGTGTTTTGACTTCTACCTTTGACTGAAAGTTTTAATTTCTGGAATGAGCTTTGTTTTCAGCTAAGATAATCCATGGCTTTATAATGCAAAAATCAACTGAAAACTCCTGGGCTGGTGAGATGTTTTCTCTAAAAGTAAGGGAATATTACCCCTATCAAGAAGAATCTGAGAAGACAGGGAGAGGGGGAAAGAGTGATTTTGATTATAGCTCCTTGAAAGCTTCCAGCTTGTTCAAAATCCTGGTTATACTTTAATTTCTAAAATAACCAGCAGTCAAACCAGCAAATCTGAACATTGCTTAAAGATGTGCTTCCTGCTTTAATTTAGTTTATTTATTATTAGTCTTCTTGATATTGTATTTTTATTGTATTATTTACTTATTTATTTTTGTTTTTTTCATAATTTCTCTTTTTTAAAATATGAAATTTATTGTCAAATTGGTTTCCATACAACACCCAGTGCTCATCCCAACAGGTGCCTTCCTCAATACCCATCACCCACCCTCCCAACCTTCCCACCCCTCATCTATCCTCAGTTTGTTCTCAGTTTTTAAGAGTCTCTTATGATTTGGCTCCCTCACTCTCTGGCCTTTCTTCTTTTTTTTTCCTTCCCCTCCCCCATGGTTTCTGTTAAGTTTCTCAGAATCCACGTAAGAGTGAAAACATATGGTATCTGTCTTTCTCTGTATGACTTATTTCACTTAGCATAACACTCTCCAGTTCCATCCATGCTACAGAAGGCCATGTTTCATTCTTTCTCATTGCCACGAAGTATTCCATTGTGTGTATAAACCACAATTTCTTTCTGCATTCATCAGTTGATGGACATTTAGGCTCTTTCCATAATTTGCTATTGTTGAAAGTGCTGCTATAAACATTGGGATACAAGTGCCCCTATGCATCAGCACTCTTGTATCCCTTGGGTAAATTCCTAGCAGTGCTATTGCTTGGTCATAGGGTATATCTAGTTTAAAACTTTTGAGGAACCTCCACACTTTTCCAGAGCGGCTGCACCAGGTTGCATTCCCACCAACAGTGCAAGAGGGTTCCCATTTCTCCACATCCTCTCCAGCATCTATAGTCTCCTGATTCATTCATTTTAGCCACTCTGACTGGTGTGAGGTGGTATCTGAGTGTGGTTTTGATTTGTATTTCCCTGATGAGGAGCGACGCTGGGCTCACCTCATCCTGCTGAACATTTAGAATCCACCCACACCTGCCTAAATAACCCAGAAAACCACCAGAAGACTAGCACAACAGACTCTCCAGAGCCAAGCATAGACAAGAGGCTCACGGAAGAGGGTAGGAAGGGCAGAGAGGTGGTGCGTGCTACATGGGCTGGCAGGAGGGAGCTGGGGCAGTAGAGGGGCTGCCCGCCCAGCAAGGCAGAATCCCTAATGCTGGCTTGCAAAAGCAGAGGGGCCAGACTGCATGAATTCTGACAGCCTGCGGGATTTAACATCTGGAATGTTATAAGTCAACAGCTCTGCTTGGAGAGTGGGAGGGTGAGAGGACACCGCGAGGGAGAGGTGGTGAGCTCTGGAAGACAGAGTTCAGCGCAGTGGGGGAACAAAGGTGCTGGCCAATGCCTACCTCCCTCTCCCATCCCCCAGCCAAAACCCCAAAGGGAACAAGTTCACCCAACTTGTTTGCACTGAGCAAGCACCCAACCCTGTTCTTCTGTGGATCCATCCCTCCAATGGGTTGGCCTCCCTCCCAGTTCTGTAGGTCCCCTCCTGCAGGAGACCACCTATGGCAAAGGGAGATGAGCCTGGCCCTCCCACCCCTGTGCACCTTAGGGATCCAGCTCGGCTAATACACCAGATCCCATCAAAGCAGCACCACAAGTCTGGGAGTGTGCAAGTAGCCCAGACAGGGGCCACACCACTCCACAGTGAGTCCTGCCCCTGGGAGAGGGAAAGATAAGGTACACACCAGTCTGACTGTAGCCCCAGCAGTGGGCTGGGGACAGATATCAGGTCTGATTGCAGCCTTGCCCACCTACACAAGTTACTCCAGACAGCACAGGGGAAGTGCCCTGCATTTCCACGTCACCCCAGGAACTATCCAAAATGACTAAACAGAAGAATTCTCCTCAAAAGAAACTCCAGGAAGTAGTGACAGCTAACCAATTGATCAAAAACGATTTAAGCAATATAATGGAACAAGAACTTAAAATAATAGTCATAAAATAATCTCTAGGCTTGAAAAAAGTGTAGAGGACAGCAGAGAACCTGTTGCTACAGAGATCAAGGGACTAAGAAATAGTCAGGAGGAGCTAAAAAATGTTGTAATGAGGTGCAAAATAAAATGGAGGCGACCACAGCTCAGATTGAAGAGTCAGAGGAGAGAATAGATTAATTAGAAGATAAAATTATGGAAAAAGAGAAAGCTGAGAAAAAAAGAGGTAAAAAAAATCCAGCGGTATGAGGGGGAAATTAGAGAACTAACTGATGCAACCAAATGCAACAATATCCATAAAATAGGAATTCAAGAAGAGGAAGAGAAAGAGAAAGAGGCTGAAGGTGTACCTGAACAAATCATAGCTGAGAACTTCCCTGAACTGGGAAAGGAAAAAGGCATTGAAATTCAAGAGGCACAGAGAACTCCCTTAATTTTTTTCAATATATGAAATTTATTGTCAAATTGGTTTCCATACAACACCCTGTGCTCATCCCAAAAGGTGTCCTCCTCAATACTCATCACCTACCTTCCCCTCCCTCCCACGCCCCCCAACAACCCTCAGTTTGTTCTCAGTTTTTAGGAGTCTCTTATGCTTTGGCTCTCTCCAAACCTAACGTCTTTTTTTTTTCTTCCCCTGCCTCATGGGTTTCTGTTAAGTTTCTCAGGATCGACATAAGAGTGAAAATATATGGTATCTGTCTTTCTCAGTATGGCTTATTTCACTTAGCATAACACTCTCCAGTTCCATCCATGTTGTTACAAAGGGCCATGTTTCATTCTTTCTCATTGGACGAAGTATTCCATGTATGTATAAACAACAATTTCTTTATCCAGTCATCTGTTGATGGACATTTAGGCTCTTTCCATAATTTGCTATTGTTGAGAGTACTGCTATAAAACATTGG
Source organism: Prionailurus bengalensis (assembly GCF_016509475.1). Classification (NCBI taxonomy): domain Eukaryota; kingdom Metazoa; phylum Chordata; class Mammalia; order Carnivora; family Felidae; genus Prionailurus; species Prionailurus bengalensis. The sequence continues at coordinate 49,059,137 of NC_057354.1, read as the reverse complement.
GATACAAGTGCCCCTATGCATCAGCACTCCTGTATCCCTTGGGTAAATTCTTAGCAGTACTACCGCTGGGTCATAGGGTAGGTCTATTTTTAATTTTTTCAGGAACCTCCACACTGTTTTCCAGACTGGCTGCACCAGGTTGCATTCCCACCAACAGTGCAAGAGCGTTCCCATTTCTCCACATCCTCTCCAGCATCTATAGTCTCCTGATTTGGTCATTTTAGACACTCTGACTGGCGTGAGGTGATATCTCAGTGTGGTTCTGATTTGTATTTCCATGATGAGGAATGACGTTGAGCATCTTTCCAAGTGCCTGTTGGACGTCTGGATGTCTTCTTTAGAGAAGTATCTATTCATGACTTCTGCCCATTTCTTCATTGAATTATTTGTTTTTTCGGGTGTGGAGTTTGGTGAGCTCTTTATAGATTTTGGATACTAGCCCTTTGTCCGATATGTCATTTGCAAATATCTTTTCCCATTCCGTCGGTTGCCTTTCAGTTTTGTTGGTTGTTTGCGTTGCTGTGCAGAAGCTTTTTATCTTCATGAGGTCCCAATAGTTCATTTTTGCTTTTAATCCCCTTGCCTTTGGGGATGTGTCAAGTAAGAAATTGCTGTGGATGAGGTCAGAGAGGTTTTTCCCTGGTTTCTCCTCTGAGGTTTTGATGGATTCCTGTCTCAAATTCAGGGCTTTTATCCATTTTGAGTTTATTTTTGTGAATGGTGTGAGAAAGTGGTCTAGTTTCAACCTTCTGCATGTTGCTGTCCAGCTCTCCCAGCACCATTTGTTAAAGAGACTGTATTTTTTCCCATTGGATATTCTTTCCTGCTTTCTCAAAGATTAGTTGGCCATACGTTTGTGGGTCTAGTTCTGGGGTTTCTATTCTATTCCATTGGTCTATGTGTCTGTTTTTGTGCCAATACCATGCTGTCTTGATGATTGCAGCTTTGTAGTAGAGGCTAAAGTCTGGGATTGTGATGCCTCCTGCTTTGGTCTTCTTCTTCAAAATTACCTTAGCTACTCGGGACCTTTTGTAGTTCCATACAAATTTTAGGATTGCTTGTTCTAGCTCTGAGAAGAATGCTGGTGCAATTTTGATGGCGATTGCATTGAATGTGTAGATAGCTTTGGGTAGCATTGACATTTTGACAATATTCTTCCAATCCATGAGCATGGAATGTTTTTCCATTTCTTTATAACTTCCTCAAATCCCTTCATAAGTGTTCTATAGTTTTCAGCATACACATCTTTTACATCTTTGGTTAGGTTTATTCATAGGTATTTTACGCTTCTTGGTGCAATTGTGAATGGGATCAGTTTCTTTATTTGTCTGTCTGTTGCCTCATTATTAGTGTATAAGAATGCAACTGATTTCTGTACATTGATTTTGTATCCTGCGATTTTGCTGAATTCATGTATCCGTTCTAGCAGACTTTTGGTGGACTCTATCAGATTTTCCATGTATAATATCATGTCATCTGCAAAAAGTGAAAGTTTGACTTCATCTTTGACAATTTTGATGCCTTTGATTTCCTTTTGTTGTCTGATTGCTGATGCTAGCACTTCCAACATTATATTAGACAACAGCATGAGAGTGGACATCCCTGTCGTGTTCCTGATCTCAGGGAGAAAGCTCTGTTTTTCTCCATTGAGGATGATATTAACCGTGGGCTTTTCATAAATGGCTTTTATGATGTTTAAGTATGTTCCTTCTAAGAGACTCCTAAAAACTGAGAACAAACTGAGAGTTGTTGGGGGGGTGGGAGGGAGGGGAGGGTGGGTGATGGGTACTGTGGAGGACACCTTTTGGGATGAGCACTGGGTGTTGTATGGAAGCCAATTTGACAATAAATTTCATATTTTTTAAAAAAGGACTTTGGGGACAAATGCAGGTATTCGACATCTTTAAGATTAATACTAAAATGGGTAAGAATTTCCAGAACTAAAAGTTGCATTCAAATTGAACAAGAATTAGGAACATGGGATTAAATGAACAGAGGAAGATTATAGTTTTGTGATTCTTTTTGAAAATATTGCTGGTTGTTGAATGTTTGCTCCTTCAGATTAAGGAAACTTTCTCTTAAGATATCTATGATATACAGAAATGTCATAAAATATTTATTTGTAAACTGAAGCATTTTTCTTTTCTCTCTACATAACTGCCCTGAAATTCAAAAACTCTCACTGAGTATCCTTTCTTTCATGCCAATTACAATTGTTTGCATAAGTTCAATAAGAATCTGGTCATCTTGTAACAGGTCACCATTGGAAATACTGTGATTTTACCAAGGCTTTTACTGGAATGTCATATTTGAGATTGACATTCAAAGACTCAGATATGACCAGACAGCTTTAAGGAAATAAGGTTGGCTTTATTAAACATGGAGCTATAAAGTCCTTTGTAAATGTTTTCCTGATACCTTGGTTACAGAGTTCCTAGGAGCCTCACCAGGTGAGTAAAGAACGTCATTTTCTGGCAGGTGCAGGAAACTCAGGATATCTTGGGGACATCATGAAGAGGAATTCGCCTGATTCTACAGGTATGGCAGGCCTGTCTGATGGCAAGTATTTGGCTTGGCTTCTGGCCTGGAGAGGCTACTAAAAGTTCAACCAAGAGATTCCTTATAAAAGATTCCAGCAAAGCAAACTTTAAAAGATCCTCGTGATCAATCGCTATTCTTGCTGAGCTTATATAAATAGGCCAGGTTTGTTAAGACTGGACTTGTTCTGCAAATGCATTGGTCTCAATTTGGCTATCTCTGGAAAGGAAGGTTTTTAGAGAGAAAAATTGTCTCAACAATGCACTGTTATGGATGTTAAATTCTAGTTCTGATTGTCTTTAAATGTCTGTTGTTGCCTAAACTAGACAACTTGAGGTAAACTTCAGAAAAATTGTCACAGTATTTCTATATAGACAATCTTCTCTGCTTGCTATTCTGTGAGATAATAATAAGACCCCATGGGCATATGATTATTTAAACAACTGGAAAAATCGGATGGATCTCTAAATATGAAAAACATATCTTCCCTAAACCTGATCTGACTTTACCAGAATCCTGCCCCTTTTGAAGATTTGGAGGTGGACTTTACAGATATACAACCAAATCGAGGATTCTGTTTCAGGTATCACCCCATGGGTCCATCACTCTGGAGTTAAGAAGGCCAACTCAGAGGAACCATCAACCTGGTGAAGTGATCCAGATCCAATCAACCTGCTTAAACTGACCTTCAAAAAGACACTGGACCCTGAGATCTCCAGCTCTGCTCCAGCCACACCCTGATAGCTGGCTGACCTGTGCATGGCAGAAGCTTGAGGAATCCACATGTGGATGGAGCCCAGGGGTTCAGATGCAACTCTGCAAGCCCTTGCCCCTTACTGGTGTCATAGCCCTGATCTTACTTCTTGCTGTTGGGCTAATAGAGACTGCACCAACAAACTGGACATGGAATGGATGGGAGACTCCCTGGTAACCTGACAAAGCCAACTAAACTTCCTGGCAGCAGCGTCCCTCCAAAATAGGAGAGCCCTCAATCTTCTCTCTTCAGAAAAAGGAGGGACTTGTATCTTTCTGGGGAGGAATGTTTCTATTTTGTAAACCAATCAGGAATAGTCAGGACTAAAGTTAAGGAACTCAAGCAAAGAATTCAATGTAGATGACAGAAAAATATCAGTCAATGGAGAGGAAGAGATCTCACACACTGGGTATCCTGGCTCCCTTCCCTGGCAGGGCCCCTCCTTTCCATAATTTTACTTGTGACCATCAGCCCCTGTATACTAAATATCCTGGTACATTTTATTGAAAACACTGTTGCTTGCCAGACTGCAGCACGTATCTTAGCCCTCCGAGGGTTCCAACCTCTAGAGCTAAAAAGTGATGCCTAATAAAAGATTTTTAAAAAGGAGTCAAAGGGGAGAATGCTGGGAAAATGCATAAAGTTTTACACCATAATATGGCTGACGGAATTAAAACAAGCTCAGGTGTCTAGCTTAGAGACCCCTTTTCTGGGTTCTTTTTGCCCTGTTTGCCGCATGCATGAAAACCCGCCACAGATATGGAAGCTGACAACTATAAATTACCTTTCCCCCTTCATTCGGGACTCAGATCTTAGATAAATGGTCTCCTTTGAGCCTGCTGGTGTTAAATAAATCTCCCATCCACCAAGACCTCCTAGTGCCGCTTGGTTTTTCTGCCAGCGTTCCAGCCTGTTTCTGTAACAGCCGGACCTACTAATTCAGTCATTAAAGAAAAAAGAAAAAAAAATCTACATGTCGCAACTTGATATGGACCATGTGATCTACCTGGTGCTGAGGATCTTCTCTTGAGAGAGCAGATGTGGTCTTGGTTTCTGGTCTCATGGAACCTGAGGGTAACAAAGTATGATCAGCTCTGGGGGAAGGAAATGGTGGGATGAGCAGAGGGCCATCTTGCATTTAAGGATTCTGCCTTTTCTTTTTATAACTTTGTGCTTACTGCCTTATGTTCATGCACACCAAAGGATGGGGCAATACCACAGTGCGGCACATCATACTTAGACTGGAAGTGCCACCACTGCACATTTTTCCAGACTACCTGGACATCCCCTAAATGTTTTGGCCCTGATGGACTAGGAGGGATGTGGGGCCCCACTCAGATCTCCTTGGCTGTCTCTCAATATCTCCCACCCAAGTTTCTCTATGTCCATGTTCTTAGGAACAGTCCAAGGATGGAGAGGGTGCTAGACCCTAAGAGACCTCAGTGGGTCTTATCACTTGTCTCTAGCCTGAAGTGCATCTTTTCTTTTCCATCCTCATTAGGCATAAGTAGGAACATCTGCTTATGCCTCAGGCCACTGAAACATCCTCAATGTCATATTTTATGTTTTCTCTACCAGTGGCTTACCACAAACTCTTGTGCCTGATGTACAAGAAATCCCTTTTCTCTTTCCATTGTTTGCCTTCAAGTCTATGATTTCAATAAACTAGAGATTTCAAAAAAATCTATTGGTTTGAGGGTATCCATTTTTATCCTAAAACAATGACATTCATTTATTCAATGGTGGAGGATGCACAGTACATTATAAAATAGGGCATATGAAAAACATATAGTGGTTAACAGTTTCATCAATAGCATATCCATTGCATTAACATAAAAACTAAAATAGCAGAAAATGGGATAGTAACTGAAACTCAAAGAGGTGGAAAATCATGTAAAAACAGTTTCAATGTTTGAGGGAAGAAAAATAGATCAAAGAAAACTACAGGAATAGCTTTGCAAATATTAAGGAACAAATATAATAATAGCTTTAGAAAAATATCAAACAAAGCAATAAACTGGAAAAAAAATAACACAATAAATCTTCAAAACAGGTATGGTAAAGGATGTAGTGCCTAGAAAAACTGGTTCAGAAGTGCAAAGAAACGAAGCACCTACCAGGATTCTGACACTCAGTAAAGACTGAAGGAGTCAGTGTCTTTGTGGCTGATAGAACAACAGCTCCCTTGTCATAGTAAGATCCAGTTAATAAGAGAACAAGTGTTCTGGGAGGTCACACACCTACACTCATTAGAGAATTTTTGCAAGACTCTTGCTGTCAGACAGCAGAGGGCGAGCTGTGTCCATATAGAGGCCAGAGAGCTGGGCAGGACAAAAGCGCTAAGCCCTCCAAAGCCTGAGTTCACATCCAGGGGTCATCCGTGACCCCTACAGAGTTGAGTCACGCTGGAGCTGTCTTCCTGTCTCTGAGGTGACCCATTCCTATCTGTGCATCTATAGATGGGTATGATAAGCTTGATAAACTGACAATATTTAATGAGGATTAACTGGAATTGTGAGGAAATGCTTTGCAAACTCCATGTACATGGAGAAAATTGGGGCACCAGGACCTAGGCACATCAGGAAAGAGGGAAATGTACTTATATTTGGATCAAAATGGTGCTTGGTTGCTCCTGCCCTGATTTTTCCTTTAGGACTGAGCAGGAGGGGGCAGTTAGTATTGATGCTGAGATAGGAAGGACAGGATGCACTTGCAGGAGATGACTAGACAGGGGGAGAGGCTGGGAGTGTCATTACCTGTTTAAGGGATTCCAGAAAGCGTTAATACTGAAAAGGGGTAAATCTATTTTTAAATTGATAAAGGAAAAATAATAGTGACTGAGACTATGGCTATTTGAAACCAAGAGATGGTAGGAGAAACAGCAGAGCCTCCTGATGAAAGGTTCTTTGCCAAGGCATTAGTCTGAGTGACCAGGCACAGAGGTTATTTGAGGCTGCAACTATTATCTGACAAGTAGTCAAAGGTCCAAAAATGCATAGATATGAGTTTATGCCATTCGCAAGAAGTTCATGTGCAATGCTCACCAATATAAGATTTTGGAGATTTTGCTGGTAGCAGCAGTAAATAAGGAAATATGTATGTTAAAGACAAGACAATAGGCCTAAAATGGAGTCACTTATGCTCAGCCTCACATCATTGAAATAAGACTTAATTATAGCTTTGGCTCTCCCAGAAATAGAATCTTAAATCAGTTAGTCAAGAATCACCTGATCAGCATTAAGGAAGTAATCTGCCTGACAGACCCCTGCCATGTCCTAAAGGAAAGTAGCTAGGTGATAAGCAACTCACTTTTTTGCTTGGTGTAATTTCCTTGTTCAGGTTCCTTTCTGCCTATTAAATTCTTTTTATATTGTACAGCTCCTCAGAACTCTTCTATCTGCTAGATTAGATGCTGTTCAATTCACAAATCATTGAATAAAGCAGATGAGATCTATAGAATTTACTCAGCTAAATTTTGTTTTTTAACAAATTTAATATGTAAAAACCTTTAAAGTATTTTTGAAATCCTGCTATTCAGTCAAGAACATAAATGTTAAAAAATACAAATAAAAAGGGCTATAAAAATAAGAACTTCAACATTATTGTTAATGCTTTTGCTAATAAATTCTGAGCCTGTTTGTGCATAAGTTATATTCAAGGTTCCCACTGTAGCTTACTAAGTATGAGACATTCACAATATAGACATTACTTCTCTGATGGTAAATGGCCCCTACATAATAAGTATACAATAAGTATCCAATTTGATACATATGAAAGTCTATGGTCATTAGTTAAAATAATTTATTTGTAAAGTTCTTCAAATTCCAGTGCATTTCACAAAATCATTGTTCTTGTGGGCCCATGGTAAGTGTATGTGGGAGTATGTGGAGGATGGGAGAAGTTGGGGCAGAGTAAGGGCTTTCATCATCTCCTCATAAATACTGGCTTCTGGATATGAGCAGGTGTACATTCCAGTTTGTTTTTATTTAAACTGGGCTACGTTACTAGTTTCTCATTTATAATTGGTATTCTTGGCCTCTAGATAATAACGCACTTCCCATAAAGTCAGTGAGACTTTCAGGTACGGATAAAATGCAACCTTTGTATATATATTGTCCTAGAATTTTGGACAATTTGGACAGTGAGGGAGGAAAAAAAATTACTCTTCCCTTAAGATTCTTCTAACTGGACTAGGAATCAAATTGACATGAGACAGATTAACAGGAAAACAAAATCAAATTTAATTTTGTATGCATGGAGAATCCACACAGACATGGGAATTCCAAAGGCAGTCAGGCAAAATGAGGTATATATGTCATCTTGAATTAAGAGGAGATTAGGGGTTTGGAACTTCAAAAGGAAGGAATGCAATTTACAGGAAGACAAAAGAGAGCAGATGTTTGGTAAACAAATGTTTGCTATTCAGAAACAATGAAACAAAGAGAGGAATTTGAACAAACATGCTTTGCTATGTTCCTCCCTGTCTACATGTTCACAGTTTAATGTAGTTTCTATGGTGCTAACTACCTTACTGGAGCAGGCCCTCTATCTAAATTCTTTTACACAGTTGTGAGAGTGAGATCACAGCTTCTTCCGGAGTCTTTGAGCCTTGAATGTTTTCAGCTCAGCACAATCTGCATGCCAATGTGGGGAAACCTGCCCTTGGCCTCTATAGGGACAATGACTAATCCATGGTTAGGTTCTTCTATCATGTTTCCATTTCACAAGTCAACTTAATCCTTCAAAGTGCATCAGAGGTACTGTACATTTTTTTTTATTTTTTAAGGTTATTTTCTGTCAAGAAAACATATATCAAAACACAGCAGTTTTATTAACCATTGGATACATGTGTTTGTTATGGAAAATAGTGAACACAGCAATTTTTCCCTCACACAGATTGTTTTCACACTTCTATAGTCTGGTGTGAGTCTCAGAGCCCCTGTGATGCCCAGGAGAAGCCACATTTGTTCTCACTATTCTGCATCTGGTTAGCTCTTCCTGATCCACATTTTCCCCAGGGGTGTCTGAGTGGTCATCTCCTTTATGGAGATGGGCAAAATTCCTTCATGCCTCCCCATATGGTTATGATTCATTAAAGTCCTGTACAACTTCAGAAAGGCCTTTATATTGAAAGGATATGGCTAAGCTCTCTCTGTCATAATCTGTATTTCCATTTATTTCAGTGGGGCAGTGTAGTTAAAATGTATTTATGTCATGGCTTGTTAGTCAAAAGGATGCATTTCAGCTATGGTAGTGAATTGAAGGGTTAACATGAAAGCTAAAATTAGATATGTTTCAAGACTGTACAGTAGAATATATTTGTTATCATCAAATAGAAAAGAATTTTGTAAACAAGACACAAAAAGAACAAACTATAAGAGAGACAAACCAAGAAACAGACTCAACTATAGAGAACAAACTGGTGGTTACCAGAGGAAAGGCAGGTGAGAGGTGGCTGAAATAGATGATGGGAATTAAGAGGTGCACTTGTCATGATGAATGTCAGGTGATGTATTGAAGTGTTGAATCACTATATTGTACACCTGAAACTAATATAACATTGTATGTTAACTATACTGGAATTAAAAAAAAGCAAATCATAGAAAAGTCATTGTTGAAGTAGACTACATTAAATTTAAGAGCATCTATTCTTCCAATGTCCTCATAAACAAAGGCACAACCCTTGTCTTCAGGAAACATATTCTAGAGAGCAGGAGATAGACATAAACATGAAAACAAATACAGGAATCATCCACATGCAGAAAGTGATGTGTGCTGTAAGGATGTCTAACAGGACAGCTGCACAGGGAGGGGCTGGGGGATACAGCCTAAGGTGGATTTTCTCTCATTATACTATTCCAGATTATCATTTCTGCTTGAATTGATCTGGCACTTCAGGCTTTCTCTGAATATTGACATTGAGTCAGAAACCTTCATAGGCTGTGCTTATCTAATAATCTCATCATTGTAGCCTGGAGCAACTGCTTCATAAGGGTTTGTCTTTTTGGATTATTCTTTTTGCCTTCCTTTCCTGATCCAGGTTCCTTCTTGGTTTGATAATTTTCTAGATGAAAGCGAGCAAAGAAACTGCTATTCAGACAGTCTCCACATTTCCTTCCTCCAGAAAGAAAATCAATATCCTGACTTCCTTGACTATAGACTGGTGTTTGCAAACTTCTTATAAATGGAATTATTTGCTGTGTATTTTTTTAGATCTGACTTCATTATATCTGTGAAGTTCACCCAGTTGTTGCATATAGTAGTAGCATATTCTTTCTACTTGCTGTCCCAGCATTCCACGGTAGAAATAAACCATATTTTTAATTCATCCTACTATCAATGTATAAGTGGGTTTTCCCCAATTTCTTGTTATTAACAGTGCTACTATAAACATTCTTGCACAGGTCATCAAGACCTAAAAAATAAGTCCCTGTGTTATGAAGTATATGTAAGTTTAGATTGAAATACTGTTCACCAGTTTTCCAAAATGTTGACCAATTTACATTCACAAGCAATATGAGTTCTTGTTCTGCACCTTCTCACAAATACATGGTGTGATCAGGACTCGTGCTGTGGTTTGTTTGGGCCATTCTGGTATGTGTCTAATGACATCTCATTTTTCTTTTGGTCTGCATTTCCCTGAGGACTCTTGCTACTAACCACCTTTTTACAAGTTATCAGCACTCTGGGTAATATCTTTTATCAAGTGCTTGCTCAAATCTTTCATGAATTTTTATTTGGATTGTCTGTCCTTTTATTAATTTATAGAAGTTTGTAGTACACTTTGTTGGCCTCGTTCTTCCACCCTGCAGCTTGTCTTTTCACTCATTTTATAGTGCTTTGTTGAGAAAATTGCTAAATTAACGGCCTAATTTAATATTTTTTTTTCATTGCTGGTAAGGGTTTTTGTCATGTTTAAGAAATCCTTCCCTTCCCAAAATACTCTTCTACATTAACTTCTAACATCTTTATGTTTTTCAAATTTATTTTTTAAGGAGAGGGCATATTATTTTTTCCTTTCTGTAAGTATGTGCACCTATCTTGAACATAAGAAGACAAAAGAATGAACAGAAATGTTTATGCTCTATATGCCACACACACCTGGAAACAACAGCTGAGATTTTACAGCTCAGCTTAAACCATTGTATATACTGTTGTTTAGGCATATGTTGAAAACCAAAATGGAAATATGTTAAAAGTAGAGAGCTCTCAGTATTTTACAAAAAGTGCAGTGAAGTAAGTTCCTTTAGAAATGGAAAGACCAGTCAGCATATCATCAGAATAATCTCTAGGCAACCAATATCAGTCAACTCAAAGTATGCCTTACATTAGAAAAGCTGAGAGCTTTGCTTATCAAAGTTAAACAGAGTCCTGAAAAGTTTGTCTGGCATTTGTGGAAGAAATTGCTTTTCAAAACATGTGTGTATACACATATACCATGGTCTATTATCAGAGTTTCTACTAACATTTTTGTTGCTGTTATACAAAAGAAGGAGGTAGAACAGAAGAAGTTAGCTTTCCTGTCTCATTATTTCTGTTTACACTTTACATTTGACATGCTGTGTCTATAGGTGTCTAATACTGGCTTCCTTCTGAAGTAGACCCTGAAGTGAGTGGTTGCAAAATGATCACTTGGCAGGGGATCCCAAGAAATTCCTGTAAGGATGAGAAATGAGACAGGCAAGGGAAGCCAACCAATAAAGTTGACTTATCCAGAATGTTATAGTTGTGGACCACTGGGGCTTAACTCCTCCTGGGAAATTTAGGAATCAGTGTAAAACATGAATCTCAGAGTTATTTTTTCTGAGGGGCATGGGAGTTGAGGCATCTATCCACCAAGTCCATCAGCCATTGGTGAAGAGCTGCTGAGGGGAAGGCATTAATTATCCAATAGTTTTTGCTTGCTGTGGGCACAGATTACTTTGGCTCCCAAAGTCCTCTGACCTCTAGAAGTCTGGCTTCCAGGCTCCTTAGTGGCAAAACCAGTGGGGACAGGGTGATACTAGAAAATCCACTGAAGGAAAGGGCTCTGTGGAGAACTGAATGAGGCTTCTGGGAGGACTGTCAACCACCTTAGAGCCCCTTTGTGGTGACCCAGAACAGGGGCAGGTTGTGAACTTGCCACACAGAGAAAAAGGATCGTGGGTGGTGTGTTTTTCAGAGAGATTTCTGCTTGGCTGTGACTTTTGTCAGATCTTAGGTGACAAAGAACCCCCTCAGGGACTGCTTCTAGACAGGCTTTCCAGGTGGGCTTCTGTGGTCACAGATGGGTATAAACCCTGAGAGATGCAGACCTTCAACTCTAAGAGGCCTACAGTAGAATTTTGTGCAACAACAACAGAATAAACTGCTGTCCCATGCACCAATTAGATTAACATGAGACATGCATGTTTGAGTAGAAGAAAACCCTGAACATAAAGGACTACATGGTAAATGACTCAATTTATAATAAGTTCATAAACACTGATATGTATGGATAGAAGTCAGAATTACTTTAGGAGGAGAGGAATAGTATGTGAGAAGGGTCTTGTTTCTTTGTTGATTTGTTTAATTTGTATATTAAGCAAAAAAAGTGGAAGGAATAAAAATAAACCAAAAAACAAGTGTTTATGAAGTAAGGTCATGGCCTTTCCATCTCTCTCCCCACAGTGCCTGTTGCAGTGAGGTAGCATGGATCAAAAGAAACAAACGCAAGCTAGAAGTGCATTGATCTGGGTGTGGAGAAGCTGGGACCCAACCACAAATCTCTCATAGGCCCCCTCTCTTTCTAGATATGCACCACTATTTCCCTGGGAGTTGTCTGTAAATCAGGCAAATTAAGAGGGTACCACCAGGGAATTCTCACGAGTCTGTTTACATATCAGATCCAAAGATGGACTCTGTCAATTCCCTCAGTTCTTTCCATCAGCAAAGAGGGAGTTTCGCCCCTTCCCAATCCCACCGTCAAAGGACCCTGGCCTTGTGACTTGCCTTGACCAACAGAACCTCATGGAAAGGATGCCTGTCTACTTTGGCATCAGCCCTGAGAACCCTGGCAGCAACCACTTCCACTTCCAAACTCTGTGGGGAAACCAACCACTGTGCTCTAAGGACACTTTGGCTAGACTCCTGGATGATGAGACACTCTGAGGAAAAAGACACCCTCATGAAGGACCAGGAAGGTGGCAGACACCTGAGTGGAGTCATTGTGGGTCTTCTAGCCCAGGTGCCTACTAAATGCAGACAAGTGAGTGGTCCCAGCTGGTTCCATAAAGAGAGGAGAACCGTCAAGCCAATTCCTGCCTAAGCTCCTGACCCACTGAATTTTAAGAAACAACATATTGCTGCTGTACTAAGCTACTAAGTTCTATAGTATATTGTGATGCAGCCACATAAAACAGAAACATTGGCAAAATATACAGGCAAAGTATATACAGGCATACCCTGGAGATACTGTGGACTCAGTTCCAGACCACTGTGATAAAGCAAATATCACCATAAAGTGAGTCAAATTAACTTTTTGGTGTCCCTGTGCATGTAAAAGTTATATTTACACTATACTGTGGTCTATTAAGTGTGCAATAGCATTATGCCTAAAAATGCAATGTATATACCTTAATTAAAAAATACTTCATTGCTAAAAATTGCTAACAATCATCTGGGCTTTCAGTGAGTTGTAATCACAGATCACAGATCACCATAACAAGTATAATAAATGAAAACATTTAAAACACTGTAAGGATTACCAAAATGTGACACAAAGACACAAAGTGAGCAAATGCTTTTGGAAAAATGGTACCAATGGACTTACTCGATGTAGGGTTGCCACAGACCTTTAATTTGTAAAAAACGCAGTATTTCTGAAGCATTATAAAGCAAAATGGAGTAAAACAAAGTATGCTTGTACCCATTGTCTTTTGTTACATTCATTACTTTCATCTTCTTTTTTTTTTTTTAATTTTTTTTCAACGTTTTTTATTTATTTTTGGGACAGAGAGAGACAGAGCATGAACGGGGGAGGGGCAGAGAGAGAGGGAGACACAGAATCGGAAACAGGCTCCAAGCCATCAGCCCAGAGCCTGACGCGGGGCTCGAACTCACGGACCGCGAGATCGTGACCTGGCTGAAGTCGGATGCTTAACCGACTGCGCCACCCAGGCACCCCTTTAACTTGCATCTTCTAACACTATGGTCCTGGACTCTTTCCAGCTTGCTGTTGGTGAACTCCCAGATAGGCCTATTTCTTCCCCAGTATTGTCCTTCTGCCTTTTGCAGTTAATTCACTCCTAGTTCTGCCTCAGCTCCAAGGGGAATAGACTGTGCTCACTGGGCTGTTGGCCACCATCGACAGATTTTCTCTTTGCGAAGCCTCCCGGTGTCCTGGGCTCTTAGTTTCCATTCCTCAAATGGCACTTCAGCCAACCTGCTGTGTAGATCTGGCTCCTGTACCAGTTACCCCCATTATGTCTGAAGGGAGGGCTCTGGGTGAACTTGACTTTGGAGTCACTGGTTAAACTTTCATTTCCTTCCCCCACTGCTTCTCTCAGGGCACAGCCTGGCAACTATTGTATCCCCAGTGCAGCCTCATAACAGGCATTGACTAAACATCTGCTAATTTAAAAAATAAATGCTATACCCATCAAGACACATAGACAAGTTCCTTGCATATGGTTGTTGGTTTATAAATAGGGAAAGCATTAAAAATAAAACTTTTCCTTCAACTATACCAGAAAAATCCCCTATTTCTCTCTGCGAAGCTATGTTTATATTACTGTCTTAAAATGTTTTTCTTTCTTTCCAGTATTTGCATATATAAAAACTTCTCATGCTTAAAGCTAGACCTAAAATGATCCATTCTCATGAACCTATCTCAATTTTCTAGCAGGAAGTTATTTCTCTCCTTTTAACTTCCCTGAGCTTTGTATCTGCACGGTTTCAAAATCACCCATTTATGTTTCTCTACATTCAGGTAGTTCACTCATTAATTTACTTGTTCATTCATTCAACACGTACTTATTATGTCCTTAATGTATGCCAGGTACTTTCATTTGAAGTTACTTTTCAATGCATGAAGATTTTAAAGAAGAGGGCTTTGTTATAACTTCAGAAGTATTAAAATTCACCAGACTGGTCATGGAAAATGTTGGCTGGTTATACTGCAATCACTCAAGAACACCCTCTGTCCCCCCAGACAACTTTTGCTCCTTTATTCCTACTGTTCTCTTAGCATAGAATGCACTGCCCCCACCATGCCCCCCTCCCCCTCTATTCCCTGTCTTCCCCCTCTATTCTCTGCCCCTCCCACCAGTGTCCCACCTCTCTCCCTATGTTCCCCACCCCTCTTGCCTGTGTTCCAGGCCCTGCCTCCTGAGAAGTTAGAGGACCAGCTCTAATGCCATCTTCTCTCTGAAGCCTTTCTCAAAATTTGTTTGTTTGTTAGAATTAAATACCATGTCCGAATATTGTATTTTGTACTACTGTTCAGGAGGCATCCCCTCCTGTCTTGTGGTGCCTTCTCTAGGAATCTTTCAAGGTTTGCTACTGGAATTTTAGATTATCATAGAGAGGGGCAAAACTTTCAGTTTTGCATATCCACCTTCACCAACTTTCCTTAACTAACTTCAAGCTGTAGTATTAAAAAAATAATAAAACTAGAGGAGATATGAAAATCTACTACATACTCACTGGAAGAGCACAAATGAAGACAGTCCACATTAAAAGTTGGCAAGAATGGGACTCTTCTACTATGCCAGTGAGAATGCAAAATGATACAGATCCTTTGGAAAAGAAATTGGCTATTTCTTATAAAATGAAATTTACACCTACCATATGACTCAGCCCTTCTACTCCTTGGTAATTACAGAAAGGAAATGAAAACATATCCACACAATGACTCTATGCAAATGTTCATAGTAGCTTTTTCCATAATAGCACCAAACTGAAGACAACTCACAATTAACCAACTAGTGAATCAGTAAACAAATTGTGTATCCATACAATGAAATCCTACTTAGTAATAAAAGGAGGTACACTACTGATATGCACAATAACACAAAAGTGTGCATGCCACATGATTCCATGTACATGAGATTCTAGAAAATGCAAATTTAATCTATAGTGGAAATAAAAAAGATCTGTTCTTACCTGGGCTGGGGGCAAATAGGGAATTGAATGCAAAATGGCCAAAAAAAAACACATGGGGTGATGAAAATGTTCTATATCTTGATTGTGTGTTGGGTACACAGGTCCCATTAGTCTAAACTCATCAAACTAGTTTCTTAAAATGAGTACTTTTTATTCTGTGTAAATAATACCTCAATACAGTTGATTTAAAGGAAATGACTCAGGGTTACTGTTTTGCAGGCTCTCAGGTGAATTACCTGTGACTTAATGGGGCTCTTGAGAACCTGAGATTTTTGGGGAAAACAGGACTAAATGTATTGTCTCAGTATATACTAGGTTCTCATTTAATTTTCACAGCTGTCTTGTGAGGTGCTTTCCAGAGTGGAATTTGAAGTTAAGAATTTCAGTATCGTTCCACATCAAACCTGAATAAGTAGTATATTCAGGTTTCACACTAAAAGTTTGCTTGAACCCAAATCTCTTGCTTTTATTTAGCCGAGTCCACTGTTCCTGGAAGAAGGCAATACAGTGACAGCTGCAGAAAGAGGACATCCATCAGAGAGTGTCTTTACTGCTTTCCCCTGCAGTAAGTTACATGGGAAGGAAGCTGCATGAAGAACCACCCCTTTGTGGGAAACTAGCGTTGTTGTTGGCTTTACCCAGACAAGCAAGGACCTAGAATCCAGGTGGGCTAATGTGTTGCAGCTAAAGAAAAAGACCTCTTCTTCAATAGATGGGTCCATTGCAAGATAACCCTACCTAGGAGTCCTTGGACATAGTGAGTTCTTAATAAACAGAATGAATGAATAACCAAATGAAATGACTAGAATAGGAAAATAAGTATAGGCAGTAAGCTCATAGGATTTATAGATGTTTAGAGAAATCACCTTACTACAGGACAGTTCAGGGATTTGTGGGGTACCCTGCATGTGAACCACATGGTGGCCAGGGGCAGTGAGGTGTAGCCAGGCTGATATGGGGGAACAGTCTGCCTCCATCCCTGGGGAAAGGGAAAACATCCGCCAAAACAGAACAAATATGAAGCAACTCCTACCCCAACATACCCAGGTCTGTTTGAGTTAATCACAAATAAATTTCATAATAACTTTTTAGAAATGGGAACTACTATTTATCATTTAGTTTTAGGAGCCCCTCCAAAAAGGGTTGTGGAAAGTGGGGTTATTATACATTCTGGCTGCTAGGTACACAGGATGCCACATCCTTCCTTTTAATGACATATATCCCAGGAATTATACCCAAAAGTATAAAATAAAAGTCAGCTTCCTGTCCTGAGGAAATAGGTTGCTCCCTGAGAAACAGGGATGGCAGCAAAGTAATTGTAAAACTCACACTGTCTACTGGAAGAGCAATTAAACATTACTTTGCCAAAGCATACTTTTCCCCCAGGATTTTACTTTTGGGACATGTTTTATAGTTGCTCTGTGCATTTTTTTGGGAGATCTCCCATTTTCTTTGTTTTTCCCTCTGAAAATCTCTAAGTGGTCATTACCTTAGTAGTGAGCACAAGAAATGAGGAAATAGAGGCACAGCAGCTGCCATGCACAATGGTGGGGTTTCTTTCATGCTCTGTCCCCCTTCTTATCTGGCCTCTCTCCTCTTCTCTCCCCTTTCTGCAGCAGAATATTAAAAAAATGTGTTTGAAGACAAGCTTTTCAAAAGACTTCTTTCATTAGAAGATTTGGGACAAAAGACTTAACATTTGATTTTGTGGGGGTTTTTTTTTCCTTTTGGAAAGCACCTTAATGGCCCCGGTTTACATGGCAGGTGCAGGGCCTGGTTTGATGAGCGAGTTTGACCCCAAGTAGAGCACCACTGCTAATTATGTCACAGGGAGTGTTGCCATACTTCACTCATGTTTTAAGCACCCTAGCAAAGAAGGAGACCTTAGAGAAAGAGTAAGAGAAGCCAGTCAAGAAAGAACAGGGTAGTAAAGAGGACCCCAGGAGCATGGGCAAGTCTCAGGGAGAATGTAGCCAGCTGGGGCTTACTGGCTGTGGTATCAGAGAGTGGATTTTATTCATTAAAAATATTTTATGTTCTCTTTAAATACCTGAACAACGTATGAATAAACATATTATATACCTATAATGACAGAGGCCTATTCAGTTCAACATTTCAAAGCATTCTTTGTGGAATGTGGAATGAATAAATGGGCAAAGGCAGAGGGACCACGTGTCCACAGTGGGCTCAGAGGGGCAAGGTGCCCATGGCAACCATATCAAGTTCTTTGACATGGCTAGAGGACACCTACAGGCAGGTGGAGGCCTGGGGAAGGGTCGAGTCACAAAGATACTGTCTGAAAATGTGAGAATCTCCTCTATCTCAGGAAAGGGTGGCTTGGCAATCTGGAGAAGGGAGCTCTACCTCAAACTCACTACCTGTATATAAGTAAGTGACGTGGTCAAATATAGAACCATGGGCACATATGGACAGCACTGACCTAAACAGGAACAGTCACACTCTGATTATTACCATGCAGCATGTTGGGTCAATTTAATAAGCTGTAAAGATTTTTAAAAAGACACTTGGTAAAACTTTCCAGTTTTGCTTGTTATATTCTCAAGGGGGTAAACAAAGCATGTCTTCAGAGTGATGTGGTGTGTGGGAGGGCATTTATTATCCCTGACTTCAAGAAGCATGTCCCAGATTGGGACAGTATGACAGAGCATTCAGTGGACAATTAATCCATGGATCTAGCATGTCTCACGGAGAAACAGTACCAGGAGCTTCAGATATCTCTCACAGAGCATGGTCTGCTCTGAGATGCTTCTAGAAGGATAAATCTGTACAGAAACCATGCATCTAAGGATGCTAATCAAGTTATTTTTCTCTCTCCAAGTGGTTATGGCTCTAACAAAAGTCTGAAACCTTTGACTATTGCATTCAAATGTGAGTTTTCTTCAATAGCTCACACATGCTCTGTAATGGCAGACATTAGAGACACCAGAAAAGTGGTTATTAAAAGTCATCCTTGACTCTGATTCAGTTCCATGGACAGGGGCCCACGAGTGAAATTCAGATACCATCAGCTGACCCTTGCCCTTTGGATGACCCAGTGACTGGCCTCATTTCAGGCAGTGGTGGGATTCCTGAAGAGCGGTTTACCCTGTAGATATTGGTAAACCAAGTCTTTTAAATTGTTCTCTTTATAGAAACTTTTTGGATGATTGCTTCTGACTTTATTGAATAAGTTTCAATCCCTCCTTTACAAATTGTGAGCTCTAGGTCCCCCAGAACATCTTTACTGTGCCCTTGATTTGGGCCAGTGGTTCTTGCCTCATCTCTCTCCCTGTCCTTCATGGGCCAGACTAAAAATGGTGTCTGGAAGCAAGACTTTCTTCCCATTTTTTCCAGGTATTTCCTCAGGCCCATGTCCAAGCAAGGCCCTGTTTCACCAAAAGTGAGAAATAGCCAACATCAGGGCTCATGGTGTCAGATAGATCTGGTTGGCATAATAGTCAGTGTGAAGTGACTCCAAAGTTCTAACACACACATGTGCACACACACACACACACACACACGTCTCCATGTGCCATGCTCTCATTTCTGCATAGAAGTAGAGCCCAAGTTCTTACTTTTGTTGACTATATATACCTCCTAACAACAATGGCTGTATTAGTCTGGGTTCTACGGAGAAACAGAATCAGTAGGATGCACATGAGCAAGGTTTTCTATTAAGCTGTTACATCAAATGTACAGGAACATTAGTTTCCTGTATTCCTAATTCACATTCAGAAAACAGAGACAAGATTGAATTGTATAGTACTGAGGCAAATGGGTAGAGCATACCACAGCAGAATATTCTTGTGAATAAGGGGTAAGTGAAAGACATTTTTAAAAAGACACCAAAAACACAAACTCTAAGATGAAAACTTGATAGATCTGACAACATGAAACTTCATGATTTTGGCCTAAAAATAAAACACCAGAAATAAAGTTACCCATATGGTGACACAATAACAGAAGACATTTGCAAAGCCAAAAAAGAACCAAGGGAGATAGGGACTTTTATTTTTAAGACAGTCATAAACTACACATTTCCTTGTTTTATTCATGGAAAATTTCTGAAAAGCAGCCATGAGAATGTGGAATGAAAACACTAACTTCACCTTCAGTAAACCAAGGAGAAGCCTACCCCCTCCTAAATTGAAAATTGTTAGAAATGCCACTAAGAGTGGTGAATATAAGGCAAGGACACTTTGAGGGAATGCAGAGGCAGGATGCTTAGTTGCAGGACTCAAAATTAGCAAAGAAAGTAAATTTAAATCTGAGAGGCACACCTTGAGGTTTAAAACTCAGATTTCTTGGATGGTTGTAGCCTGAAGAGTATATTGCTAATTGGAGGAATATCTCTGAACTCTGGTTCTAAGAGGCAGCAGAGGCAGGGCTAAGTAAGGATCCCATTTTGTAAGACACTGTCATCCTTTGCAGCTGAAGTAGAGAGGAGAAGCCTCATACTGTTATCCAGAAGCTTCCATGTTCTCTGTTCTACTCCTGTCCAAATTTAAATATCTTGCCCATAGATGGCCCAGAAGAAAAAACTCCTGATTAAAAAATAAGTATTACAATAAAATCTAGAGACAACATCTCTAAAATTTAGAGACAACATCTCTAAAAATAAAAAGAATAAAATGACAACATCTCTAAAAATGACCATAATAAAAAAAATAATGAGGTAAGAGGTAGGAAAAAGCAAGTAGCAGATGAAGAAAATTTATAGAGAACGGTTTCTGTGAGGCAAACAGAGTTTTAGTCAATGACTTATGAAGCAGGAACACAAACCACAAAGAAAAATGAGGAAAAGCACACCAGCCAATGGGGACAATGAAGTGTGAGCTGGTGGAGGACAGCAAAGAAGGAGGAAACACAGCACAATACCAGCACTGAAATCAAGGTGAAATTGGTTGGTGCACAATAGAGAATAGATATTCCTGAAAACATAGTAAACTACAGAGAAGACAGAAAGGGGAAAATAAGCAATGTGAAATAATAAAGAAATAAGTAGTTTATTTTTTTTTCTGTCCTGGGGGTTTTATTGTTTTTCAATATATGAAATTTATTGTCAAATTGGTTTCCATACAACACCCAGTGCTCATCCCAAAAGGTGCCCTCCTCAATACCCATCACCCACCCGCCCCTCCCTCCCACCCGCCACCAACCCTCAGTTTGTTCTCAGTTTTTAAGACTCTCTTATGCTTTGGCTCTCTCCCACTCTAACCTCTTTTTTTTTCCCTTCCCCTCCCCCATGGTCTTCTGTTAAGTTTCTCAGGATCCACATAAGAGTGAAAACATATGGTATCTGTCTTTGTATGGCTTATTTCACTTAGCATCACACTCTCCAGTTCCATCCACGTTGCTACAAAGGGCCATATTTCATTCAAAAATAAATAGTTTAAAAGTAGCAATAATATTAGATATGGTAGATAAGTAAAGGAATGCGAACATACACATAATTAGAGCTGGGAAGATGAAATCCAAAATACTGAAACAGAGTATTTGAAGACATGATTAAGAAAAACTTCCTGAAATAAATCAAAGGAGATTAATTTCATAGCAAAAGGGCTCACAACATACCAATAAACATAGACACAGGTCAGTTAGAATTGACACTTAGTAAAGGTACCAAACCTCCAAAATGAAGATAAGCATAGCAAGCCATGTAAGAGAGACAGAGTTTAGGCTTTCTGGCCATGGGGGTCTCCATGGCAGCATCAATGCTAGAAGACAGGACAGCATCACCTGGAAACCCCTAGGTAAAAAGAGAATGATTCAGACATTTATACCCAGCACATAGCTGCTCTACACAAAGAGAACAGATGTGCATCAGCAAGCCTGTAGCAACTTGGGGAGTAGTTTTCCCAGGAGCTATTCTTGAGGGACTCACTGAATGAAAATTTCCACCATCCAGGGAAATAACTAAATAATCAAAGAAAAGACTGTTTGTGAAAATTGAATTTATTTAGCCATAGAAATAGGGGCGCCTGGGTGGCGTGGTCGGTTGAGCGTCAGACTTCGACTCAGGTCATGATCTCATGGTCCGTGCGTTCGAACCCCGCGTCCAGCTCTGTGCTGACAGCTCAGAGCCGGGAGCCTGTTTCAGATTCTGTGTCTCTCTCTCTCTCTGCTCCTCCCCTGTTCATGCTTTGTCTCTCTCTGTCTCAAAAATAAATAAACGTTAAAAAAATTAAAAAAAAGAAAGTTGATTAAAAAAAACTAAATTAAATTAAATTAAAACGAAGTCAGGGACTAAAGTAATGGATGACTAGAGATGTTATAAGTCATGACAGTGAAATAACAACATAACTCAAGGATAGGTCAGATGGAAGAAAAAATATGGTAAGTAAAAATTGTGCTTATTCCCTCATACTGAATTGTGTAGGGAAATCCAAGGATATTTAAAACTGACAAATATAATACTACATGTAGGGGTGTTTTTAAGAAAAAGGAATCCAACATGGCAGAGAAGTAGGGGGACCCAAAGTTCCCTCATCCCTCAAACACAGGGGTGTTGAGGCCAGAAGGCTTGGAATGCCAAGAGTAGGCTGGAGAGTAACAGAGACATCTCCAGGGGCCACAGGGACAACTTGGCGGGCCCTAGGTGTATGATTGTGAACTTGGAGAGATAAAACAGTGGTGTAGGCATGGAGGGGAGGGATTCACTTCTGCAGAGAGACAAAGGAAGAGAAAGGTTGTGGAAGTGTAGGATTGTATTTGGACAAGAGAAAAACTAGGGCCAGGGATAGGAAAAAAATGGAGAAACATTCAATTTCTAACTGTGGGGCTTTCTCCGTACTGGAGACAGCTGCACTGTTCATGCATGTATGGAGAGGGAAGCTAACCCCCGGATCAGTAACTAGCTGAGAGACGCAGTCCGCAGTGGGACAAAGCAATCCTATCCCTTGAGTGCTGTGGGAAGAAGGCAAAGAGCTATTCCAAGGACAAAGATCCCTGCCTGTACCCACCAGCCACAGGCCCTTTATCAGTGGGGCAGAGTGACATTTCCCAAGTACTGGGAAGTGCAGAGCAGGATCCTTTAAGAGATAGGGGTTTGAATCCCAGCCCAGTGCCAGAGAGGTGCAGGAGTCAGTGGAGCATGACAAACCATCTTGTTCCCACCCTTGTGACACTGGGAGGAGCCAGAGGCCCTTAGTTGTGGGGCTGGAGTGGCACTTCCTTGGAACCAGGGCACACGGAGCAGGATCTTTTAAGACATTGGGTTTGAATACCAGCCAAGCACTTGGGAGGCACTAGAGACTGTGGAGTGGGGGAAAAAAGGCCCACTCATCACTGTATAGCACTGTGAGGATGGCATGAACAGAGTGGTTTGGGATACCTGATCCAGGGAGGGGAGACTAGGGTGTGGTCATTTTTCTCTCCATCACCAACAAGATGGGACCTCAGGGAACTGATAGTGGGCCCACAGTGGAGGTCCCACTGGCCTACACAAAACCACGCCCCTCTGCACCTAGTAACTGTGTATCTACCAAAGATTGATAGTGTCCTGTCACACAACCCCTCTTCCAGACCAGCTCTGCCACCGATTCCAAGGCACCCAGAGGTTTTGCATTTTCTGATTTAATTCATGGACAATTCTTATTATATATATATATATATATATATATATATATATATATATTATATATTATACACACACACGTTTTTATTCCTTTTCTTTTTCTTATTTCTTTCCTTCTCTATTCTGGTTATTCTGGCTGTTGGTTTGTTTAATCAGACATATTTAATTTATTCTCTTTTTACCTGTTGTATATCTCCTTTTTTATTTTCCTCTCTCTCTCTCTCTCTCTCTAATTAAGCCATATAGTTTCTTTGTCCAGTCAATTTTCTTTTATTTTCCTTTTCCCTGAAACTGTCATTCCTCTATGTGTGTGGGATAAGGCCTCTTCCACCACCACTGCACTCCCCTTTAATTTTTTTTCCAGGTTACTTCAATAAAAGAATCAAAGCACACCTGGCAGAGGGTTCAAACCATTACTACAAGTAGGAAGATAAAGAAATCAGAGTCACAACAACAGAGAGCATGTAACACACTCCAAAAAACACCTCCTTAAGGACCAGGCCCTGAATAGTGTATGACCCCTGTTTAATATAGCAGTGCTTGCAGTGCAGCACACATAACAAGCTTTTAGAACACATAAGGGACAGAAAACTAGCCAGAATGATGAAACAGAAGAAATCTTCTTAAAAGAAATTCCAGAAAGAAATGACAGCTAAAGAATTTATCAAAACAGATACAAACAATATATCTAATCAAGACGTTAGAACAATAGTCATAAGATTAATCACTGGGCTTGGAAAAAAGCATAGAAGACAGCAAAGAATTTATTGCTGCAGAGATCTGGGAACTAAAACATAGTCATGATGAATTAAAAAATGCTATAGTGAGGTGCAAAATAAACTAGAGGCAGTGACAGTGAGGAATGAAGAGGCAGAGGGCAGAATAAGTGAAATAGAAGATGAAATTATGGAAAAAGATGAAGCTGAGAAAAAGAAAGATAAACAAATTCTAGACCACAAGAAGAGAATTAAAGAATTAAGTGATTCAATGAAATGTAATAATATCCATATCATTGGAGTTCCAGAAGAAGAAGAAGAGAGAGAAAGGGGCAGAAGGTGTACTTGAACAAACCATAGCTGAAAACTTCCCCAATCTGGGGGAGGAAGCAGACATTCAAATCCAGGAGGCACAAAGAACTCCCTTCAGATGCAAAAGGAATCGGTCTTCTACATGACATATCATAGTGAAACTAGCAAAATACGAAGATAAAGAGAGCATTGTGAAAGCAACTAGAGATAAACAAGCCTTAGATTATAAGGGTAAACAGATAATGGTAGTAGCAGACCTGTTCACTGGAACTTGGCAGCCTAGAAGGAAGTGGCAGGAAATATACAATGTGCTGAATAGGAAAAAAATATGCAGTTAAGAATCCTTTATCCAGCAAGACTGTCATTCAGAATAGAAGGAGATATTAAAGTTTTCCCAGACAAAAACTGAAGGAGTTAATGACCACTAAACCAGTCCTGCAAGAGATCCTGAGGGGAACTCTGTGAGTGGAATATGGCAAAGACTACAAAGGACCAGAGACATCACCACAAGCATGAAATCTACAGATAACACAATGACACTAAATTCATATCTGTCAATAATTACACTGAATGCAAATGGGCTAAATGCTCCAATCAAAAGATATAGGGTATCGGAATGGATAAAGAAACAAGACTCATCTATTTTCTGTCTACAAAAGACCCATTTTAGACCCGAGGACACCTTCAGATCGAAAGTGAGGGGATGGAGAACTATCTATCATGCTACTGGAAGTAAAAGAAAGCTGGAGTAGCCATACTTACATCAGACAAACTAGATTTTAAACTAAAGGCTGTAACAAGAGATGAAGAAGGGCATTATATCATAATTATGGGGTCTATCCATTAAGAAAAGCTAATAATTATAAATGTCTATGCCCTAAATTTGGAAGCACCCAAATATATAAAACAATTAGTCACAAACATAAGCAACCTTATTGATAAGAATGTGGTAATTGCAGGGACTTTAATACTCCACTTACAACAATGAACAGATCATCTAGACAGAATCAATAAAGAAACAATCACCCTGAATGATACATTAGACCAGATGGACTTGACAGATATATTTAGAACTCTGCATCCCAAAGCATCAGAATATACTTTCTTCTCTAGTGCACATGGAACATTATCCAAGATAAATCACATACTGGATCACAAAACAGCCCTCAACAAATATAAAAGAATTGAGATCATACCGTGCACACTTTCAGATCAGAATGCTAGGAAACTTGAAATCAACCACAGGGGAAAGTTGGAACACATCCAAATGCATGGAGGTTAAAGAACATCTTACTAAAGAATGGATGGGTCAACCAGGCAAATAAAGAATAAATGAAAAAAAAAAAAGAAACAAATGAAAATGAAAACACAACAATCCAAACCCTTTGGGATGCAGTAAAGGCAGTCCTAAGAGGAAAACACATTGCAATACAGGCTTATCTCAAGAAATAAGAAAAATCTCAAATCCAAAAGCTAACAGCACAACTAAAGGAAATAGAAGCAGAACAACAAAGAAACCCCAAACCCAGCAGAAGAAAAGAAATAATAAAGATCAGAGCAGAAATAAACAATATAGAAATAAAAAAAATAAAGTAGAAAAGATCAATGAAACTAAGAGCTTTTTTTAAATAAACAAAATTGATAACCCCCTAGCCAGACTTCTCAAAAAGAAAAGAGAGATGACCCAAATAGATAAAACCACAAATGAAAGTGTACATATTACAATAAACCCCTCAGAAATACAATTATCTGAGAATACTATGAAAAATTATATACCAATAAACGGGACAGCCTGGGAGAAATGGACAAATTCCTAAGCACCCACACACTACCAAAACTCAAATGGGAAGGAATAAAAAATTTGAACAGAACCATAACTAGCAAAGAAACTGAATCAGTTATCAAAAATCTCCCAATAAATAATATTCCTGGGCCAGATGGCTTCCCCAGGGAATTATACCAGGCATGTAAAGTGGAGTTAACACCTATCCTTCTCAACTGTTCCAAAAAATGGAAATGGAAGGAAAGCTTCTGGACTCATTCTAAGAAACCAGCATTACATTGATTCCCAAACCAGGCAGAGACCCCCACAAAAAAGGTGAATTATAAGCCAATATCTTTGATGAACATGGATGCCAAAATTCTCAACAAGATACTAGGAAGTTGAATTCAACAGCATACAAAAATAATTTTTCACCATGATTAAGTGGGATTCATTCCTGGGCTTCAGGACTGGTTCAATATTCACAAATCAATCAATGTGATACATCACATTAATAAAAGAAAGGATAAGAACAATATGATACTGTCCATAGATGCAGAAAAAGCATTTGACAAAATACAACATCCTTTCTTAATAAAAACCCTTAAGAAAGTTAGGATAGAAGAAACATACCTTAACATCATAAAAGCCATATATGAAAAGCCCACAGCTAATATCATCCTCATTGGGGAAAAACTGAGGGCTTTCCCCCTGAGATCAGGAACACAGCAGGGATGTCCACTCTTACTACTGTTGTTTAACATAGTGTTGGAAGTCCTCACATCAGCAATCAGACAAAAAAATGAAATAAAATGTATCCAAATCAGCAAAGAAGAAGTCAAACTTTCACTTTTTGTAGATGACATGATACCCTACACGGAAAACCTGAAAGACTCCAACAAAATGCTGCTAGAACTGATACATAAATTCAGCAAAGTTGCAGGATATACAATCAATGTACAGAAATTGGTTGTTTAGACAACCAATATTGGTGAATAGACATTCACCAATAATGAAGGAACAGAAAGAGAAATCGAGAAATTGATCCCATTTACAATTGCACCAAAAAACATAAAATACCTGGGAATAAACCTAACCAAAGATGTAAAAGTTCTGTATGCTGAAAACTATAGAAAACTTATGAAGGAAATTGAAGAAGACACAAAGAAATGGAAAAAAAAATTTGATGCTCATGGATTGGAAGAATAAATATTGTTAAAATGTCAGTACTACCCAAAGCAATCTACACATTCAATGCAATCCCAATCAAAATGGCACTGGCTTTCTTCTCAAAATTAGAACAAACAATCCTAAAATGTGTATGGAACCACAAAAGACCACAAATAGCCAAAATAATGTTGAAAAAGAAAACCAAAGTGGAAGGCATCACAATCACAGACTTTAGCCTCTACTACAAAGCTGTAATCCTCAAGACAGTATGGTAAAGGCACAAAAACAGACACATAGACCAATGGGATAGAATAGAGAACCCAGAACTGGACCCACAAATGTATGGTCAACTAATCTTTGACAAAGCAGGAAAGAGTATCCAGTGGATAAAAGACAGTTTCTTTAGCAAATGGTGCTAGGAGATCTGGACAACAATATGCATAAGAATAAAACTGGACCATCAGTTTCTTACACCATTCACAAAAATAAAATCAAAACGGATGAAAGACCTAAATGTGAGACAGGAAACCATCAAAACTCTAGAGGAGAAAATAGGCAACAACCTTTTTGACCTCAGCTACAGCAATTTCTTGCTTAACGTGTCTCAAAGGTAAGGGAATTAAAAGCAAAAATTAACTATTGGGACCTCATCAAAATAAAAAGCTTCTGCACGGCAAAGGAAATAATCACCAAAACTAAAAGGCAATGGACAGAATGGGAAAATATATTTGCAAATAACATATCGGATAAAGGGTTAGTATCCAAAATCTATAAAGAACTTACCAAACTCAACACCTGAAAAACAATTAATCCAGTGAAGAAATGGGCAAAAGACATTAATAGACACTTTTCCAAAGAAGACATCCAGATGGCCAACAGACACATGAAAATATGCTCAGTTACTTCTCCTCAGGGAAATACAAATCAAAACCACACTGAGATACTACCTCACACCTATCAGAGTGGCTAAAATTAACACGTCAGGAAACAACAGATGCTGGTGAGGATGTGGAGAAATGGGAACCCTCTTGCACTGTTAGTTGGAATGAAAACTGGTGCAGCCGCTCTGGAAAACAGTATGGAGGTTCCTCAAAAAATTAAAAAATGGAACTACCTGACGACCCAGTAATACCACTACTAGGAATTGATCCACAGGATACACAAGTGCTGATTCATAGGGGCACATGTATCCCAACGTTTATGGTAGCATTTTCAACAATAGCCAAATTATGGAAAGAGCCCAAATGTCCATCAACTGATTAATGGATAAAGAAGATGTGGTTTACACATACAATGGAATACTACTCAGCAATGAGAAAGAATGAAATCCTGCCATTGAATGGAACTGGAGGGTATTATGCTAAGTGAAATAAGTCAGTCAGAGAAAGAGAGATACCATATGTTTTCACTCATCTGTGGAACTTGAGAAACTTAACAAAAGACCATGGGGGAAGGGAAGCGGAAAAAAAAATAGTTACAAACAGAGAGGGAGGGATGCACACCATAAGAAACCCTTAAATACAGAGAACAAAATGAGAGTTGATGAAGGAGCGTGGGGGAGAGGGAAAAATGGATGATGGGTATTGAGGAGGACACTTTGTGGGATGAACACTTGGTGTTGTATGTAAGCAATGAATCATGGGAATCTACCCCTAAAACCAAGATCACACTGTGTACAGTGTATGTTAGCCAACTTTATGATAAATTATGTTAAAAAATAAATAAAAATAAAATAATAAAGGTGAAAATAATTTTTTCAAAAACAACAACAAAAAGACAAACAAAGGAAAAGGGAGGTTGTTATTAACTAAAATCAGGTGGTAGAGGACAGGAAGATGAAGGTGAGGGAAGATGGAACATGTTAATTTCATTGTTACTGATTTTTGGCAATTAAGAGCTACTGGCCACCAAAAAAAGTAGAGAATTAAAGGTATAATGTAAAGTTATATTTATAAAGTGTTAAAAGATAAACTAGGTGTGTTAAACATCTAAGAGTTTATATGAGCAAAAATCAATTTGAATAGGGCAGCATCCAATCCAGCAGATAGAAAGGAGCTCAGAGATGTTGCACAAAATGAAGGACTTTTATAGGCAGGAGGGAGCAAGAGCAAGGAAGTTAAACAGCAGGCAAAAAAAGTGAGTTAGGTATTGCAAGGTTACTTTTTTTTAGATGGCAGGGGTCTGTCAGGCAGATTATCTCGCTAGTGCTGATCAGGCGATTCAAGACCAAATGGTTTAAGATTCCATTTCTGGAAGAGCCAAAGCTGTAATTAAGTTAGATCTGTGTTTGGTGACATGGGGCTGAGCATAAGAGACTCCACTGTTGGCCTGTAGTCTTGCTTTAACAGAAGACAATCCAATAATACCAAAATACAGATTTTTATAGTTAGAGAGAAACATACAATGGAAACAGACTACATAGAAATGAACATAAAGTGATACAACTTACACTAAGCATATCTGTCATTTCAATAAATGAAAACAAGTCGAAGTAATCTGTTAAAATGAAAGCACAGCTTTATTCTGTGACAAGAGGCATGGATAAAATTAGTCATTAAAATCTGAACACAGAAATATGGGCAGCTGTAAGCTAGTATATGTGCACAAAAAGAAAACAAGTAATTCATCTTAACATCAGATAAAACTGAATCCACTCCTGAAGTCATTCATCAAAACAAATAGACACTTTAAAATGCTAAGGGGTGGAGGACACAGTTTGGTAGTCATGGAATAGAACGAAACTGTATTTATAAGATAGGGAGTACCAGAGGTTTACTGAGCACTAGACACAGCAAAACTCTCTAACCAGTGTGAGGTGGACACAGAAGGCTTGAGTATAATGACTAGTAGGGATTACCTAACTACTATATATACAAAATTTTTCATGTGCTCACAGAACAGTCACAAAATATGGTGATATGATGGAACAACAACAACAAAAGCCTTCAGTAATTCTAAGAATCAGAAGTATAGCAAATTATCCTATCTCATGCAGTAAACCAGAATTTAATAGAAGAACAAGAAAACAAAAAGTCTTTACCACCTGGATTTTAAGGTGTTCTGAAAAAGTTATTGGTAACAAGAAAAAACACATAAAAATGTTAATATAAGTATAAACAACAATAATACAATTACAAGAATACCAACTCCACATATCAAAGCTTTGGTGTACAGCTAAAGCAGGAGTCAGGAGAAAAGTCATGGATTTAATTACAGGAAGAAAGTGCAAACACAGAAAATAACTAATGATAAGGGGGAAATCATATCAGAGGTAATTTACATGTCTTAAGACACCTCTTTGCTTAATTCTATCAAATATATTTGAAAACTTGAAGGAAATGGTAATTTTCTAACAAAATATAGTGTATCAAAATCTCTCTAGAAAGGTAGAAAATCTAAACAGGCAGATCACTATAGAAGATTTTTTTTTTGTAAGGTTACTCAACCGTTAAAACATGATGAAGAATTCTGACAAACATTTAAAGGCTTAATAATTCCAAAGAGTTGTAAAATATTTCAAACCAAAGAAAAATAATAGTAGTTTTGAAAATATTTTGAAGAAGGAGGCATAATATTGATAGTGTGACAATGATTGCATGATAAATTGTAAATAAAGACGAATCTTATTTATAGATGCTAATTAAAAAACTCTAAAATATATAAAATCGAAAAATGAAAACTTTTGACATCTTTTTTTCTTTTCCCTTTTATTTAAATTCTGGTATTATTAATATATAGTGTTATATTAGTCTCAGGTGTACAATACAGTGATTCAACTGTTCTATACATTACTCAGTGCTCACCATAAGTGTATTCTTAGTCCCTTCACCTATTTCATACATCCCCCTACCCACCTCCCGTCTGGTAACCTTTAGTTTGTTCTATGTAGTTAAAAGTCTATCTTTTTGTTTCTCTCTCTCTCTCTCTCTCTTTTTTTTTTGCCTTTTTTTTTCTTAAATTGCATATATGAGTGAAATCATATAGTAGTTTATCTTTCTCTAATATCACTTAGCTTTAATTTCTCTAGCTCCATTCATGTTGTTGCAAACGACAAGATTTCATTCATTTTTATGGATGAACAATAAATCCACTGTATACATATACCACATATTTTTTATCATCTAATTATTTCAAAATATGTTGAAAAGTCATGTGATAAAATTAAATTTCCATTTTTGTTTAAAAAAACTCCCTTAAAAATAATGTATTGATCTTTATAAATGTCAATGCATTATTTTTAAGAAAAAAATTTTTAACATTTATTTATTATTGAGAGACAGAGAGAGACAGAGCATGAGCAAGGGAGGGGCCGAGAGACAGGGAGACACAGAATCTGAGGCAGACTCTAGGCTCTGAGCTGTCAGCACAGAGCCTGACACAGGGCTTGAACTCATAAACCATGAGATCATGACCTGACCCAAAGTCAGACGCTTAACCAATGGAGCCACCCAGGTGCCCCTTAAGAAAATTTTAAAACAACACACTCACAAACATATACATGTGTACATATATTTCAAAGCAAGAATTGTACTTTGTAGGGAAATACTAAAAGCACTCTCACTAAAGTTGGAAACAATACAAAGTTGTAAAATCTTATTTATCTCTAATATTATTTGCTGTTACTGATGTTACAATATCCCCCCAAAAAACTTAGAAAAATGCATAAAGGTGTACAAATATGGGGTAAAAGATGCAAAATAACCACTATACCTGATTACATAAATTTTTACCATTGACACCAAAGATGATCAACCAAATATTTTAGCAATGATAAAAGACTTCAGAATTCATGTATGCAAACACACACACACACAAACACACACACACAAAATTAAATTTTAGAAGATTTAAATAAAAACTCTTTTTATAATAGCACAATACAAAGTAAAATATCTGGGAATACATATAATGAAACGTGTATAGGCTATTTGAACAATGAGTTAAAACACTCCTGAGAGACAAAAGAATATTTGAACCAGCTGAACATGCTGCATTGTCATTAGGCAGAAAAACTCAACATCAAACAGATTTCCGTTCTCCCTTAGTTAATTTAGAAATACGATGAGAGCTCAGTAATAGTATCAATAGTTATTTTAAGTAGTCAAGGTTCACGTGAACATAGCAAGTTCTGAAAATGAAAAAATAACAAGGGGCTAGGGAGACAGGTAGTATAACATGATAAAACTGCAATGAAATGAAATGTAGTGTGGAAAAGAAGGAATGATAGATGGGCAATTAGCAGAACAGAATACAAGGACCAGATATACACTTAATCACATAAGCTAGTATGGGACAGATGCCATCTTAAGGCATCAGGGAAAAAATATATATTATTTAATAAATGGCAATGGGACAATTTAGTAGTAATATGGAAAATGAAATAAGCTGGATGCATATCTATTCTTTATCTCAGAATAAATTCCAAATGGTTCAAATATTTAAATATAAAAGTGAAATGATGAAGAGCTAGAAAGTAACATGGGAGAGCTAATGTGTACACACACATACAGAAAGAGAGTGTATGAGAGGCTTTTCTGACTATGAAACAAAACTCAGAGTAAGAAAACAATAATAAATAATTTTAGTTACATAAAATTAAATTGTGGCACTGTACACACAAGACAGTGAAGTTAAAAGCCAAACAATTACTTAGAAGCAATTGAGATATGCTGCCAATATCATAGAAATAGCTCACTGTCCTAGCATATTAAGTTCTCCTTCAAAACAAAAGACTAGCAATCTGAGAGAAAGGCACAGCAGCTAGGGGACAGAAGCACAAGTGGGTGCTGTGTAGGTGAAGGACTTGCCCTTTCCTGCAGGTGAATGTGCTGGAATGCCAAGGTTTCACTGAGCAGTGCAGAAACATGCAGAGTGATAACCACCCTGCTTTGGCAACAAGGATTGAAAACAGATGCTCTCACACATTTCTGATGGAAGTTCTCACTGGTACAGCCTCTATAAAAGACAATTTGCAAATAGATTTCAAAATTAAGAATTTATATACCCTTTGATCCAGCAATTTTTCCTCTAGAACAGAGATAAAATATTCGAAAGAAACTAGATGTCTTTCAATTGTGGATGGGTTAAATAAATTATGGGACATTCCATCAAGGGAATGGCCAACAATCAAAAAAAGAAATGAAGTAATTCTTTATGTATTGATATTGAATAATTTCCAGGATGAGCAAATAGAGCAAAGTACAGAAGAATGTGTAAATGATCTATCATTTGTGTAGAAGCAGAAAGAGAAGAATATTTGTGTATGTGTGAATGCTCTTATGATTTATTTGCTTTCACATGCATAAAATATTTCACGAGAGGTAAATAAGAAATGAGGTGTCTGAGGTTCAGAGATAGAGGTGAGAGTTTACAGAAGACCCTCTTTAGTTGTTGAAATTTCAACCTCATGAATGTATTGCCAGTTGCAAACATACAAAAAGTTAAAATAAAATTCAAAGTAATCAATACATACACAGTAACTAAAAGGAAATCTGCAATTCAGTAAGATAATACAGAGAAGACAATAGAAAGATAGGTAAAAGTTATAAAATAAAAATTTTCACCAACATGTCAGCTGAAGGGCTTAGTGAATGTGGAGAGAAGATGAACCTTTCCAGTAACCAGAGAGCTGGCTGGGAAGCCCACCAAGGAGGCAGTGCTGGAGAGGATGAGAGTACAGGGCCCTCCCTCTGGGTGAGTGGGCAGTCTACCAGCACACAGTCAGGCTAAATCAGAGCATCCTCCCTGAGACATGGCAGTATTACCCTGGTTCACCATTTGCTATGAAACCCTTTATCTCCCTGAGTTGTGTTCTAGCTTCCCAGAGGCCTGGCTAGTTTTTGTTTGTCTGTTTGTTTTTGCTTTTAGTTTACTTCCTTTGTTCAATGCCCAGCACCTGGTAGTATGAAATGTAGGACTCTGGTTTGTCAGTCGTTCTCAAACTTGACATATTTAACATGGAGATGAAAAAAAATCTGAAAACCAAGTCAAATTCAAGACAAATTATCCACAGTCTTGGAGAGGGAGGATTGCAGACAAGTGTGGTAACTATTGATATTATCTCTTGGAGGCAACAAAGCCTGCTCTGTTTCCTGTTAATGAGAGAGCTGTCAAGCATGATGACAGGCTTGCACAATGGATGCATGCTTTTCGACTGAGAGATATGCAATAAAGCCCCCACCCCTTCTGTGGACTCCACATATCATGCAGCTTCTCAGCTCAAAAGGCAGCAGAGCTAGCGAAACCCACTCCTAAATGACCGATCTTAACAAATGGAAAAAGAAATGTAATAATAATAATAATAATAATAAATAGATGGATAATCACAAATGCAGAATATTTCCACAGGGCTGAGAGAGTTGCTGCTGTGGTTGTTGCATTGTGCTTTTTTGTTTTGACTTTTTACATCACTTTTCATTCATGGGAAGTTAGAGGTTATTTATATCTTGCTTGCAGAATGGCAACATTTTCAAGAACATTCTATTTCCACAACAACAAAGGACTTGTCTTGAATAGATTTTTATTATGAGTGAACCATTTCTGCATCCTGTTCAGACTGAAGAATGGAGGTCTGGATAAGAGCCCGAGAATGCAGCTCAATTGGAGTAACAGCTGCATCATGCATCTATATTGGGGTCTAGACAGGGTCTGGGAGATCATGTCCCGCAGACAGGGCTCTACCTTCATCAGTTATTCTGGCATGAATGTCTCTTCCTTTATCACCTGAGAAATAGGCTTTAGCTTCATCCCTTATCCTTGTGAACTTAGATGTGAATGATGTGTCTGCCAGGCTTAGATGGGAAATCACTCAATGACCTGGAATGCCAGCATATTCTGACTGATGCTGGCCTTGGGTATGGCTTCTTGGAATGACAACTTTGAAAAGATTTCACTTTGTCTTTGATTTGAAGATTCTCTTGGCTTGGCTAATTTGTTTGGTCATCATCTTCAAATTGGTGTTGTCCCAAAATTATGTCTCCTTTTGGGTCAGAATTTCAGATTACTCAGACTTTTCTTAGTCTAGACTCTAGATTAACTGTGGTTCTGATTGCTCAGTACAACACCCTTGTTTTGGGGGCCTGGAGAAACTGTGTGAGGGAGACAAAGGGAACAGTAGGCATCTTTTAGTTAATTTTCCTTTCACTTTGTTATAGTGTCCCAAAAATAATTCATAATGATTCTGATACATGAATCGAACAGTTCTTTTGCATCTTACTGTATTTCCACAATGTGTGTATTTCATGTGCACTCATTAAACAGATGGCTGGGTCCTGCAGGCTATGAAGTTTGGGACAGTTAGTTTTGCTGAAAAGCCAGGTTCTATGTGTGCAATCTAGAAAAACAGGCCTGCCATGGTGTGGAGGAACTGTTAGACTCACACATGTCCAATAGGCCTGCTTTCATGGCAGAGCTCTGGGGAAAGAATCTGATGTTCTCATGGGTCTTCTGATTAATGAGAACCTCCTCCATCTTGTTTCACACTCAGGGCCCATTATACCAAGTCCATCCAATCCCTCAGTTTGATCTGAGGACCATTTACAATAGATTGCATTGAGTGTTCTTGTTACAAATGTGTGTTCCTTGATCTTACTGAGTCTTAAGCTCTGAGCCTAGAGCCAGGGAGTCTGCATTTTCAGCAATATTTTATGCATTGTAGTTTAAGAAATGCAGATCTAAAGGGTCATGTTATCTAGATCACAATTTGAGAAATATTGAAGAAATCCTAGTGTTCCCCAAATCTGTTGTTCATTGGAAACATCAGAAATATTTAGAAATTCAAAGCTCAGCTACACCAGAGCCTTAATTAATCAGAATCTTTGAGAGTGAGGCCAGGACATTAGAATTTGAACAAGTTACAGATAATTCTTAGTGAAGTATCTCAATTTCTGGCACTATGTGCCACCTTCACAAGTTTTGTCATATGCATCTTTTTCTTTTTCTTTTTTAAAATTTAAATCCAAGTTCGTTAACATAGTGTAATAATGTTTTCAGGAATAGAAGTTAGTGATCACTACATCACTTACATGTAACACCCAGTACTCATCCCAGCAAGTGCCCCCTTTAATGCCAATCTCCCATTTATCCCATTCTACCACCCAACACCCTGCCAGCAAAGCTCAATCCGTTCTTTGTACTTAAGAGTCTCTTATGGTTTGTCTCCCTCTGTGTTTTTATCTTAGTTTTGCTTCCCTTCCCCTATGTTCATCTGTTTTGTTTCTTAAATTACATATGTGAGTGAAATCATACGATATTTGTCTTTCTGCGACTGACCTATTTCACCTAGCATAATACAGTCTAGTTCTATCCACATTGTTGCAAATGGCAAGATTTCATTCTTTTTGATCACCAAGTAATACTCTGCTCTATGTATGTATATTGAACTACATATATTTTGAAGTGATGACAACATTACGTTTTGTTATATTTATCATCTTGTCACCAGATATACCCCAAGACCTGGCCTTTACTGCCCACCTCCTTGTGCTCACTAACATTTGTCTTACATTTTCCCCTAAGCTATTCTTTCAGGTTCTCCTCTTAACCCAGGCAAATGAGACCTAAAACCACCCCCAAGGTGATGGTGACTGCAATGATAAGACCTCCTGCTTCCCCAGACCACTCAGAAACTTTGAGCTAAACCTCCCAACTCAAGCTTGTGCAGATGGACCTTGGAGTGACCCCTGAAATGATCTACCACTACTTTTACCTCATTATAATACTAAAATCTCCACCCAAGGAAGAGACTAAGCCTAATTTACATAACATACATTGTATGTATAGTCATGTTGCCTTAAGGTGCTGGTGTGGTTATTCCTGCCTCTACATATGAAGATAAGGCTTCCCAACTAAGTACTCATCCTAATCCTAAAATAAAAGGAACTGATTCACCATCTTTCAGGGAGTCATAGCTTTGGAAGCCTTTCCTCATGATGGCCTTATTTGCTGCACATGAAAGTTTTCTTCCTGTGACAACTTACTTGGTTCAATTTCTGACTCACCAAGGAGTGAGCTCACGTGGTTTTGATTACAATCTCATATAGATTAAAAAAGATAAGAAGAAAAAGAATAAGAAGAGAAGACGGAAGAGGAGGAGGAGGAGGAGAAGGAGAAGAAAAAGTTTATTTACTTGTGATGAAAACTTTTAGGATCTACTTCCTAGAAACATTCAAATACACCATACACCAGTGTTAATTCTAGTCCTCATGTTGTACATTACATTTCCGATACTTATTTATCTAATAATTGGAAGCTTATACCTTTTGCTAGTTGGAACCAGTGAAAATATGGAACACTTCATAAATTTCTCTATCATTCATGCATAAGGCCAATGGTACTCTTCTCTTTATTGTTCCAACTTTTAGTGTATATACTGCTAAAACAAACAGTTATTTCTTTTTTCTTTTTGGGAATTTTGAGAATTCTTTATTCTGAAACAGCAACATATACCTTCTCAAATATATAGTTTGTAAATTTTTTTTCCCCTCAGCTTTGGCTTCTTTTATTTTAATAGTATCTTTATAAAGTAGATGGTTTTAAATTGATAAAATTTTATTATCAATTTTTCCCTTTTATGTATTGGACTTTTGGGATCATAATCTAAGAAATTTTACCAAACATGCAGTCACAGAGATTTTGTAAGTTTTCTTCTACGTGTTTTCTCACTTTAGGTTTTATAGGTCCACAATACATTTTGAGTTAATTTTTGTACAGTGTACTTTACTTTGTGTAGTGCAAAGTATAGGTCACTGTTTATTTTGTACTTGAATGTTTAACTGTTACAGCAACTTTTGTTGAACAGACTGTCTTTCCCCACTGAATTATCTTTGTACTTTGTTGAAGATCAGTTGTCCGTGGATACGTATGTAAATCAATTTCTGGGCTCTCAAACTTCATTGATCTTTGTGTCTGTTCCTTCATCAAAACCCATTATAGCTTTACAGTAAGTCTTGAAATTGGATACTGTGAGTCCTCCACTTTGTTCTTCATTTCCAAAATTGAGCTATTTTAGTTCTTTTAAATTTCTAAGCAAGTTTTAGAATTTGTCACTACCTTAAAAAAAAATATCCTACAGGGATTTTCTTTTTTTTTTTTAATATCAAATTTATTGTCAAATTGGTTTCCATACAACACCCAGAGTTCATCCCAAAAGTTGCCCTCAGCAATACCCATCACCCACCCTCCCAACCTTCCCAACCCCATGTACCTGCAGTTTGTTCTCAGTTTTTAAGAGTTTCTTATGCTTTGGCTCTTTCCCTGTCTAACTTTTTTTTTTCCTTCCGCTCCCCCATGGTCTTCTGTTAAGATTCTCAGGATCTACATAAGAGTGAAAACATATGGTATCTGTCTTTCTCTGTATGACTTATTTCACTTAGCATAACACTCTCTAGTCTCATCCACATTGCTACAAAAGGCCAGATTTCATTCTTTCTCATTGCCATGTAGTATTCCATTGTGTGTATAAACCACAACTTTTTTATCCATTCATCAGTTGATGGATATTTAGGCTTTTTCCATAATTTGGCTATTGTTGAAAGTGCTGCTATAAACATTGGGGTACAAGTGCCCCTATGCATCAGCACTCCTGTATCCCTTGGACAAATTCCTAGCAGTGCTATTGTTGGGTCATAGGATAGATCTATTTTTAATTTTTTGAGGTCCTGGACTTTTATTTGTTGGGAGATTTTTAATTATTTTTAATTTTTTGAGGAACCTCCACACCCAGAGGGACTGAACCAGTTTGCATTCCCACCAACAGTGCAAGAGGGTTCCCGTTTCTCCACATCCTCTCCAGCATCTATAGTCTCCTGATGTGTTCATTTTAGCCACTTTGACTGGCGTGAGATGATATCTGAGTGTGGTTTTGATTTGTATTTCCTTTATGAGAAGTGACATGGAGCATCTTTCCAAGTGCCTGTTGGACATCTGGATGTCTTCTTTAGAGAAGTGTCTATTCATGTCTTCTGCCCATTTCTTCACTGGATTATTTGTTTTTTGGGTGTGGAGTTTGATGAGCTCTTTATAGATTTTGAATACTAGCCCTTTGTCTGATATGTCATTTGCAAATATCTTTTCCATTCCGTCAGTTGCCTTATACTTTTATTGATTGTTTCCTTTGCTGTGCAGAAGCTTTTTATCTTCATGAGGTTCCAATAGTTCATTTTTGCTTTTAATTTCCTTGCCTTTGGGTATGTGTCAAGTAAGAAATTGCTGTGGTTGAGGTCAGAGAGGTCTTTTCCTGCTTTCTCCTCTAGGGTTTTGAAGGTTTCCGGTCTCACATTCAGGTCCTTTATCCATTTTGAATTTAGTTTTGTGAATGGTGTAAGAAAGTGGTCTAGTTTCAACCTTCTGCATGTTGCTGTCCAGCTTTCTCAGCACCATATATAAAGAGACCATCTTTTTTCCATTGGATATTCTTTCCTGCTTTGCCAAAGATTAGTTGGCCATATGCTTGTGTGTCTAATTCTGGGGTCTCTATTCTATTCCATTGGTCTATGTGTCTGTTTTTGTGCCAATACCATGCTGTCTTGATGATTACAGCTTTGTAGTAGAGGCTAAAGTCTGGGATTGTGATGCCTCCTGCTTTGGTCTTCTTCTTCAAAATTACTTTGGCTATTCGGGACCTTTTGTGGTTCCATACAAATTTTAGGATGGCTTGTTCTAGCTTTGAGAAGAATGCTGGTGCAATTTTGATGGGGATTGCATTGAATGTGTAGATAGCTTTGGGTAGCATTGACATTTTGACAATATTTATTCTTCCAATCCATAAGCACAGAATGTTTTTCCATTTCTTTATATCTTCTTCAATTTCCTTCATAAGCTTTCTATAGTTTTCAGCATACAGATCTTTTACATCTTTGGTTATATTTATTCCTAGGTATTTTATGCTTCTTGGTGCAATTGTGAATGGGATCAGTTTCTTTATTTGTCTTTCTGTTGCTTCATTATTAGTGTATAAGAATGCAACTGATTTCTGTACATCGATTTTGTATCCTGCGACTTTGCTCAATTCATGTATCAGTTCTAGCAGACTTTTGGTGGAGTCTGTCGGATTTTCCATGTATAATATCATGCCATCTGCAAAAAGTGAAAGCTTGACTTCATTTTGCCAATTTGGATGCCTTTGATTTCCTTTTGTTGTCTGATTGCTGATGCTAGCACTTCCAACACTATTTTAGACAACAGCGTGAGAGTGGACATCCCTGTTGTGTTCCTGATCTCAGGGAGAAAGCTCTCAGTTTTTCCCCATTGAGGATGATATTAGCTGTGGGCTTTTCATAAATGGCTTTTATGATATTTACGTATGTTCCTTCTATCCTGAATTTCTTGAGAGTTTTTATTAAGATAGGATGCTGAATTTTGTCAAATGCTTTTTCTGTATCGATTGACAGGATCATATGGTTCTTATCTTTTCTTTTATTATTGTGATGTATCACATTGATTGATTTGTGAATGTTGAACCAGCCCTGCAGCCCAGGAATAAATCCCACTTGATCACGGTGAATAATTCTTTTTTATACGCTGTTTAATTCGATTTGCTAGTATCTTATTGAGAATTTTTGCATACATATTCATCAGGGATATAGGCCTGTAATTCTCTCTTTTTGCTGGGTCTCTGTCTGGTTTAGGAATCAAAGTAATGCTGGCTTCATAGAATGAGTCTTGAAGTTTTCCTTCCCTTTTTATTTTTTGGAATAGCTTGAGAAGGATAGGTATTATTTCCACTTTATATGTCTGGTAGAATTCCCCAGGGAAGCCAACTGGTCCTGGACTTTTATTTGTTGGGAGATTTTTGATAACTGAATCAATTTCTTCGCTGGTTATGGGTCTGTTCAAGCTTTCTATTTCTTCCTGTTTGAGTTTTGGAAGTGTGTGGGTGTTTAGGAATTTTTCCAGTTCTTCCAGGTTGTCCAGTTTGTTGCCATATAATTTTTCACAGTATTCCCTGATAATTGCTTGTATTTCTGAGGGATTGGTTGTAATAATTCCATTTTCATTCATGATTTTATATATTTGGGCCATCTCACTTTTCTTTTTGAGAAACCTGGCTAGAGGTTTATCAATTTTGTTTATTTTTTCAAAAAACCAACTCTTGGTTTCATTGATCTGCCCTACAGTTTTTTTTTTTTTTTTTTTTTAGATTCTATATTGTTTATTTCTGCTCCGATATTTATTATTTCTCTTTTCTGCTGGGTTTACTCTGTCTTTGCCTCTCTGCTTGTGTTTCCTTTAGGTGTGCTGTTACCTTTTGTTTTTGGGGATTTTTCTTGTTTCTTGAGGTAGGCCTGGATTGCAATATATTTTCCTCTCAGGACTGTCTTTGCTGAATCCTAGTGTTTGGATTGTTGTCTTTTCATTTTCATTTGTTTCCATATATTTTTCAATTTCTTCTCTAATTGCCTGGTTGACCCACTCATTCTTTAGTAGGGTGTTCTTTAACCTCCATGCTTTTGGAGGTTTTCCAGACTTTTTCCTGTGGTTGATTTCAAGCTTCATAGCATTGTGGTCTGAAAGTATGCATGGTATGATCTCAGTTCTTGTATACTTATGAAGGGCTGTTTTGTGACACAGTATGTGATCTATCTTGGAGAATGTTCCATGTGCACTTGAGAAGAAAGTATATTCTGTTGCTTTGGGATGCAGAGTTCTAAATATATCTGTCAAGTCCATCTTGTCTGATGTATCAGTCAGAGTCATTGTTTCTTTATTGATCTTGCGTCTAGATGATCTATCCATTGTTGTAAGTGGAGTGTTAATGTCCCCTGCAATTACCACATTCTTATCAATAAGGTTGCTTATGTTTGTGAGTAATTGCTTTATATATTTGGGGGCTTCTGTATTCAGTGCATAGACATTTATAATTGTTATCTCTTCCTGATGGATAGACCCTGTAATTATTATATAATGCTCTTCTTCATCTCTTGTTATAGCCTCCAACTTCAAGTCTAGTTTGTCTGATATAAGTATGGCTACTTCAGCTTTCTTTTGACTTCCTGTAGCATGATAGTTCTCCATCCCCTCACTTTCCATCTGAATATGTCCTCAGTTCTAAAATGAGTCTCTTGTAGACAGCAAAGTGATGGGTCTTTTTTTTTATCCATTCTGATACCCTATGTCTTTTGGTTGGAGCATTTAGTCCATTTACATTCAGTGTTATTATAGAAAGATATGGGTTTAGAGTCATTGTGATATCTGTAGGTTTCATGCTTGTAGTGATGTCTCTGGTAATTTGTCTCACAGGATCCCCCTTAGGATCTCCTGTAGGGCTGGTTTAGTGGTGATGAATTCCTTCAGTTTTTGTTTGTTTGGGAAGACCTTTATCTCTCCTTCTATTCTAAATGACAGACTTGCTGGATAAAGGATCCTTGACTGCATATTTTTTTCTGTTCATCACATTGAAGATTTCCTGCCATTCCTTTCTGGCCTGCCAAGTTTCAGTAGATACGTCTGGATTGCATTGAATCTATAGATGAGCTTGCAGAGAATTTGACCAGTCAAAAACATTGATACTTCCAAACCATGAAGTGATTTGTAGTTTTCAGCACACACAGACTGTACGTATTTGGTTGAATTTATACTTAAATATTTTTTGTTTTTGGTTGTATTATAAATAGTATTGATTTTTAAATTAAAATTTGACAATTGTTCATTGCCAATACAAAGAAATATGATTTATTTTTGATTATTTACCTTGTATCTTCTTCCTTGTTAAATTTACTCATTAAATTAAACTTTTCTATCCCTTGGGATTTTAGTTTCTTCTTTACCAATATATAAACCTTTTATTTCCTTTTTTTCCCCTTAGCTTAGTGTATAAGCTAAGACTTCTAATGTGTGTTTGAATAGGGATGGTGAGAACATCTTTTTAAGGAGAAAATATTAATTCTTTCTTTTATTACTGATTATGATGTTTCCTGTATATATTAATTTTTTAAAGATACCTTTATTGGGTTAACTAAGTTTCATTTAATTTTAGTTTACTGAGAGTTTTTAATAATAAATGGGTGTCAAACTTTGCTTTTCCTATATCTATTGAAATGATCATATGGTTTGTCTTTAGTCTCTTGATACAATAACTTATACAGATTCATTTCCAAAAGTTGACCCAATGTTGCATTCTGGGGGCCAACTCTATTTGGTTATAATGCACTGCTCCTTTTCTGTGTTGCTGAATTTGATTTGCTACTACTACTATTACTACTAGTACTGTTATTATTACAATAATTAATTTTTGAGATTTTTTGTGTCTCCTGTTATGATAGGTATGGTAATATCTTATATGATTTTGATTTCAGCATAATGCTAGACTCATAGAATAATTAGGAAAGTATTCCCTCTCTTCTGGTTTTTAGAACGTTTTGTGTCAATTTAGTATCATTTATTCCTTAAATACTTGACCTAATTTGCCAGTATAGCCTTCCTGGGCCTGGAATTTTCCTTGTTAGAAGGGTTTTAATAAAACTTCAATTTCTTTAATAGAGGTAGAGCTATTCAGATCACCTATTTTTTTTTTCTTGAGCGAGATTTGGTAGTTTGTATCTCTGAAGGGATTTTTTATTTTATATATATCTTCACAATTACTACATGATGAAAAGCATTCTCTTATTAACATTTTAATGTCTTCAGAGCATACTTTATTCTAGCTGTTCACAATTTGTATATATTTCCTATTCAGCATGACTAGAAGCTGATCAATTTTAAGTCCTTTTGAAGAACCTGTTCTTGTTATTAATTTTTCTCTATTTTTTTAATTTTAAATTTCAATGATTTCTGCTCTTACTGTTAGTTTTTTACCTCCCTCTGTTTGCTTTGGTTTTAATTTGCTCTCTTTCCCCTTATTTTCTTAAGGTGAAATCTTAGTTCATTGATTAGAAACCTCTCTCCTCTTTTTAATGTAAACATTAATGTCATAAATTTCTGTCTGTGCTCTGCTTCAGCAGCATCTCACAGTTTTTGATAATATTGTATTTTCAATTTTATTTGATTCAAAGTATTTTCTAATATCTTTGATAATTTTCTCTTTGAGCCTTACATTATTTAATGCATGTTTTAAAAATGTGTAGCATTGGGGTATTTTCCATCTCTCCTTCTATGAGAGATGGTCCCAATATTGATACAGTTTTTGAAATCTTTGCTGTCCTGCCTTGATTTGTCTATTCTGGATGTGTGTCACTCAAGAGTCGAAATGAGCAAACCTGTATAAGGGATTTTCCAACTTATAGAGTCAGTCTCCACAATGTATACAAACTGACAGTTTGAATGTTTCATTCAGAAAGAACCAAAACTGTTCTTGAAAATGGAACAGTGGTGTTTTTTTTTTTCTCAAGTTTTTGCATGTGGAAGAGTTCCCTGAAGAGACTGATAAAAGATAGGTTGTGGAGCTTCAGATTTTGATTCACTAGGGTTAACATGGGTCCTAAGAACTTGTGCGTCTAACAAGTTCCTCTGTGAGGCTGCTATTGCAGGTGGTGGGCCACAGTTTGAGTAATGCTAGTACAGAAGGCTTCTCATGATCTGGCCTCTGCCAGAGATGTACAGCTTTATCCTTCTCATCCCATTCTGAAGTTCAGTCCTATCAAACCATTTGTGCCCTGGACTGAACTGTCCTTTGCCACCATGTCTGCTTGCCCCATTCTTATCTCTAGAGCTGCTTATCTTT
The DNA here is from genome assembly GCF_016509475.1 of Prionailurus bengalensis. Lineage (NCBI taxonomy): Eukaryota > Metazoa > Chordata > Mammalia > Carnivora > Felidae > Prionailurus > Prionailurus bengalensis. The sequence goes on along the minus strand of NC_057354.1, from coordinate 49,014,530 downwards.
CAGGGGGCAGGCAGGAATCCATGAACATGCTTATGTGACATACACATCTAGAGTACTGTCCCCTTGAAGCCAAGTACCTGCAGAAAGAAGCAGTAATCATTTTCTAAGTTTATTTATTTGGGGAGGGGGGGGGGTGGAGGCACAGAGAGAGGGAGAGAAAGAAAAAATCCCACGCTGGCTCTGCACTGTCAGTGTAGTGCCTGTTGGGGGGGCTTGAATTCACAAACCGTGAGATCATGACCTGAGCTTAAATCGAGTCAGACTCTTAACTGACTGAGCCACTCAGGCACCCCTAAAGAAGCACTAATCATTTTTGTAGTCACTGCTCATGCTTTTATCCTGTTAGAGACTTCACTGCTGCAATCATGCGTCTTCTTCCTCACTGGATCACTCCTGCCATGTATGTATCATTCCTGTCACACAATGGTCACTGAAGGCAGTAATGGTATGGGATGCTGCTGGTAACTTAGGAAGTTGTCCCTAGGACCTTCCTTCTCAATTGAGGATGGGGCTTCTGACAGCAACTGGTCTTGGTTTTCAGTGACACATTGACTTCTGTATTTTCTGATTTTTATTATTAATTTCTCTCTAAGTCAAACGTAAACCAAACACACAGTTTCTTGGAGATAGTACTTCATAATGATTAACCATTCTTATGTTTAAAGGAGAAAACTCACTTTTGTGATTAACTTAATAATTTTTTTAATCTGTGGGACTGTGGGCATGCTACTTAACCCTTCTGTGTCTCTGCTTTATCATCATTAAAATGATTAAGAGTGACATAAGTGATAAAATGACATAAGTGATTAAATGATTAAAATGACATAAGAGTAACTATGCTTCAGGATTAAATGAGCTAATTGTGATAAGATGACCAGCACAGAATGAGATTTCACTAATTTTTCTGTATTATGGTTAATGCCACTATTGTTTCCATATTTGTCTATACATTATGGCTTTAGCTTACAGTTATGAGGATCCACCCACCAAAGTTTTATAAGCATGGACAGAGGGGATACTACATATTGAAAATAACAATTTCCTGCAGAAAAGTAGAAAGATAGTTGGTATTCAAGAGGATCTAACCAAAATCAGAGCCTTTCAGATCTACTCACTCACTCATGCCTGGGAGTAAACAATGTTTAGAGTTTGATCTTCTTTGATAATTCCTGATACTGAGAGATGTTGGAATACCATGAAGGCCCCATAAACTGTGGTCTTTATACATGAGTCATTTCTATTGAAGAGGCAGTGATATCATGGAGATAATGTGGGGTCCTGTCCTCCCTCTGGCATTGAGAGTATAGCCTTGAATACCTGTCCCATGAGGAGATGTGGTTGGAGAGCATCTCATGCCCTTAGTCTCAAAAAAAAAAGCCACATTTCATGGAATAACTCTGATCCTAAACACTTTAGCTGGAAATATACCAAGATACACTCAGGCTAAAGTTGACACACATTTGATTAGTGGGACCTGAGCCATTATTTGCTTTGCACACATAATAACTACTAAGAGCATCAACAGTTGGACAAGATTATGCCAGTTTCTTCCAAAAAGATGTTTAATTATTAGAATTAAGTATTTAGAAACTTGGTAACAAATATTTGGAAACAAGAGTTTGTAATTCCATTTCTTCTTCAAGCATGATCCATGAAGATTTTAGAAAAGAAGCTTATTATCTTTGATTTCTGCAAAGAAAATTATAAGACAAATGGCACATTAGCTACATCATGCTTGATCTACACTCTACTGCCTCCCTTAGTGGATTTTGCAGATTAACGAGGTGATGTTCTTTAAAGATGACAAAGTCCCATGCATTAACAATGCAACCAAAATGCAGATTTTTCAAATCAGTCTTGAAGGAGGTTGTGAAGAATAATATATGAGAGCCATGTTGGCAATAGAAATACAATGTAAGCTACATACTTACCTAAGTTTTCTAGTAGCTACATTGAAGTAAAAGAAAAGTGAAATTAATTTTAATATTTTTTTAACATGAATATTCCAAATTATATTACTTCAACATGTTATCAGTGTGCAAATATTAATGAATTATTTGCACCATTTTTTCATATTGAATCTTCAAAATTCAACTTACATTTTACATTTGAGGTACACCTGATTGTGGACTCCTTACATTTCAAGAGCTTGATAGTCGTGTGTGGCTACTGTATTGGACAGTGCAGCTTTTAATCCTCAAAAATTTTTAAGTTTCAGTTAGTTGACATACAGTGATATATTAGTTTCAGGTATATAATATAGTGATTCCACACTTCTATACATTACTCAGGTTCATCATGATAAGTGCACTTTTTAATCCCCATAACCTATTTCACCCATGCCCTTCTCCACCTCCCTTCTGGTTACCATCAGTTTGTTCTCCATAGTTGAGTGTGTTTCTTGGTTTGTTTTCTCTCTCTCTTTTATTCCCATTGCTTGCTTGTTTCATCTCTTAAATTCAACATATGAGTGAAATCATATGGTATTTGTCTTTCTCTGACTGACTTATTTTGCTTAGATTAATACTCTAGCTCCATCCATGTCATTGCAAATGGCAAGATTTCATTCTCTTCTAATGGAGAAGATACATGCACCCCTATGCTTACCACAGCATTGTTTACAATACTTAAGATACGGAAGCCACCCAAGTATCCATTGATAGACAAACGGATAAAGAAGGTATGGTGTATATACACAACAGAATATTATTCAGTCATAAAGAAGAATGGACAGGGCAATTTTACAGAAGAGAAAAATAAATCAAATCTTTTTGTTCCTTTTCTAGTCATTTCCTGGTTTGTTGTGTGCTTGCAATGGGTTCTCTAGAAACATACAGGTCTGTATGACTTTGCTTTCTGCTCTGCCCTTCTGGAGCATTCTGTCTACCATCCCCTCCAACCTCTTGTTACTCTGGCAAGTTCCTATTCTTCCTTCAAAGTCCTAATAAAGTATCTAAGTCAATATCCCTGGGAAGTTTTACACCCTGGCTTCCAGACATAATTAATTTCTTTTTCTGTTTGTGTACTTAACATTCTTGTATTATTTACACTTATTTGTTTTCATGTTTTCTCCTTACTTCAAGTGTCTTGAAAGCTTGAACTGTGTATCCTTCATGCTTATGTCCCAATGAATATAAATGCTAACATACAGTAGATCCTGAATAAATGGCTCTGAGATAGTAATTTTAAACTCAGGTCTAGGGAAGCTTCTAAAGGCTTCTTCTGTCCCTCTGTCCCTCTGTCCCTCATGTACTCTGTTTACAAAGAATACTGGGAAAGCTAAATTAGATGCCGACTGCACCCAATGTAGCATGACTGTACTGATACATATTAATAATTATTTTAAGTTTATTTATAATTTATTTTGAAAGAGAGAGAGGACTGATGGGCAGAGTGAGAGGGAGAGAGAATCTTTGAGCCCTATGCAGGGCTCAAACTAATGGACCATGAGATCATGACCTGAGCCAAAGTCAGACGCTTAACCAACTGAGTTCCTCAATAATTATTAATGAAATATTAATATATCTTTGTTTCTTATTATCTTTATCTTCTTAAATATTCCTGCTCAGTGATCAATTAAGTACAAAGCAACATGAATTTGGCTGAAATGAAATGCAGTTCTCAGAAAGTATAAGCAGATTCTGTCAAAAAAGAAGAAAGGATAAGCATGTATAAGACATCATCTTATTTTGAATATGGAATAAGCAGGGAAAGGGGATATGATAAATAATGGAGTTAACATAGAATATTATGAAGGTTCTAGCCTCATTCTGGGTAGGAGGTTCACAGGTTTTATTAGCTACTTATAACTAACAGTTCATTGAATAAATAAATACAAAATAGAGAATGTGAAGATAACCTATACCCAAGTCCATTGACAATGGTACTCGTAGTGATGGCATATTTGGTTTGCTATGCTTTTCCACACTGATGACAGCCTGTGGGTGAGTCACATCCTATCTTTCTATTTGATGAGCTCTACCTATATCATGCTGCTTTTCTTCCAATTAAAGTTTTTTTTTTCTGTTTATTCACTGTTTTCTTGCTGTTTTCTATCTTTCCATTACCATTTCTTCTACATTTTTTCACAATTCTTATACATGATTTATCCAATTGTAAACTTCTTAGGTCTTTTAAAATGTTGTTAGATATTAATAAATCTTTGCATGAGCCTTGTATTGGTGCATAAACACTCCAACATTTGGCCACTGGACATTGTCTCATCTCTCAGAGCTCTGTGGGTTGGTTGGGTGTAGCTGGGCAGTTTTGCTAGGGTCTGTCATTTTCTTACGGGAAGATGGTGGCTGGGGTCCCAGTCCTCTGTCAGTTTGGCTGAGCTGGACATCTAAGGGTGCTGGAGGTGATGCTGGCTGTCAGCTAAGGGCATTTAACCAAAATGTACCTGAGCCTTTTTCACCTATCTTGGGATTCTCATAGCGTGGTGGTGGGGCCTAAGAGCAGAAGTTGCATGTCTTCTTATGACAGACTCAGAAAATCCAGAATGTTCCTTTTGCTGTTCTCTATTGGCCAAGGGAGTCACCAAGGCCAGCTACACAAGGAGCAGGGATTAGACCTCACCGCTTATTAGGAAGAGCAGCTGAGACTTTGATCTACCACATTTTGATCTACCACACTCTTTTTATATACGTTTTTAAGCACTAGATTTGCTCTTTACAGAAATTCTAAGCTTAATTTAAAAGATTAGAATAAATTCTCAGAAATATATGTAGTTCTAAGGAAAAGTCACTGCATATTCATCACATTTAAAATTTAACATGTTTTGTTTTCAGATCATCACTGGACACTTGTAACCATTGAACAAGTATTTAAGTGGAAATTCTGTCCAACCTGGAGGAATATATGTATATAGATTGTACATGTGGTAATGAAATGGCTGAAAAATATGACCATAATGCATTTTGTTATTTTTTCCATGGGTCTTTTCTTAAAATATATTTTATTGTCAAACTGGCTAACATACAGTGTGTAGTGTGCTCTTGGTTTTGTGGGTAGATTCCCATGGTTCATTGCTTACATAAAACACCCAGTGCTCATCCCAACAAGTCCCCTCCTCATCTATTTTCTCTTCTCTCCCTCCCATCAGCCCTCAGATTGTTCTCTGTATTTAAGAGTCTCTTATGGTTTGTGTCCCTCCCTCTCTGTTTGTAACAATTTTTTCCCCTTCCCTTCTCCCATGGTCTTCTGTTAAGTTTCTCAAGATCCACATATGAGTGAAAACATAATACCTGTCTTTCTCTAACAGACTTATTTAACTCAGCATAATACCTTTCAGTTCCATTCATGTTGCTTCAAACGGCATGATTTCATTCTGTCTCATTGCCAAGTAGTACCTATAATGCATTTTAAAGTCAAACCCAAAATAACTGTTGGGTTATTTTGTTATTTTTATTTAATTTTATTTAGTTTTTATTCTGTTTTCCTTCATGCTTTTGTATAAGTGAGTCTGGCTCCATCTACAGACTTCATTATGATCACTTCATGGTCACTAAATATACATACTTCTGCTTTTTCTTCAAGAATGTTATCAGTATCTACTCCTTGTGGCAGATTATTATTTTTCTAAAACGGATGCAACAATATTTCTTATCCCACATGTTTTTTTCCCTTTTTAAAAATAAACTTTATTTTTAGAACAATTTTAGACGATTTATAAAAATATTATCAAGATAGTGCAGAAGATTTTCATATAACCCATACCTCATCTCCTTATTATTAGCATATTACATTAGTATGATATATTTATCATAATTAATGAACAAATATTGATACATTAGTATGAACTATTGTATCCATACATTTATCTAATATACATTTCCTGTTTTGGGATCTCATCAACTTTGTCCTCATGACTCCTCAGCCTCCTCTGGGCTGTGACACTTACATGCCACTGACATTTCTCCCATTAAGAGGTGGTCTCTGTTCCCTCCCATGAGTCTGGACGACTTATGGCTTAGCACGAGGGATACTATGTGACTTTGGATGGTAGCCCATATAAGGCATACCTGCTTCCTTAGGATGCTTGCTCTCAGAACCCAGAGCACTCTGAGGAAACCCAAATTGGCTCATATGGAGAGGTCACATGAACAGGGCAAATATAATTATCTCTGCTAATAACCCAGCTGTGGTTCCAGCCAATATCAAAAGTCAACCCCTGGATATGTCTCTAGCAATGCCTCCAGGTAATTTCAGTCTCCAACTATTGAGTCACTATATATGTCAAATCTTCAGCTGAGGGTCTAGACTTCATGGCACAGAGAAAAGCCAACCTCAGTGTGCCCTGTCCGACTCCTAACACAGAATCCAGAAGAATAATACAATGATTGTCTTATGACACAAGTTTGTGTTGTTATATGGCCATGGTAACTAGAACACTTGAAATTCACAAATTGTTTTAAATCTTGATTTCATGCTGTAAATGGGAAACAGTGGCCAGGAGGGAACAGGATATTTCCTTAGGAACAACTGGAAGTAGCAGGAGTCATTTGTCATATTATTTCTTATTTATTGTAAGAATGAATAAATGTTTATCAAGTGCCTATCATGTGCCAGGCACTGTTATCAGTGAGGAAAACATCAATGAAGAAAATGAAGATCCCTTCTTTTACTGAGCTGCTATTTAAGCAGAAGAAGACAGACACAAACAACAAATATCATAAATAAGTAAATGCATAGGGGTTTGAAGGTGTTAAATGTAATTAAGAAAAGGAAAAAGAAAGCTTGCCACAGGGATAAGGGACAAGAGTGCTGTGGGCTTCTCACAACATTAAACAGGAAGGTCATAATAGGTCTGATTGACATATATGAGCAAAGACTCAAGGGACCACCAGGACAAAGTCACCCAGAAAGCAGAGCCTGAGACGAAGATCAAGTATAAGGCCGGGATAGTAGAGAGAGAGAGAGAGAGAGGAGAAGTGGAGATAAGAGGCAAACACAACCATGTGATGAGGTGAGTTATGGAGTAAGCTGTCTTCCTAACAATCCACAGAGAAGTGGAAGATTACTTGGCAGAGTGTTCACTCAGGAATGAACAAATATCCTCAGGGGGCTCACAGGATGGGCTTCACTTTACTGAGGATTCCCCATCTTATGCTACCTCCCAGTGGCCCTGGGGCCTTTAGATTCCATCATTCTGACCACTCAGGAATCCAGTCCAACAGTTTGCCATTTATCTGATCCTGAGCCAGAGGCACACAGTCTGTCTCTCTTCTGAGCCTGGACTAGCAACTCACATTGAGCCTTTCTTTTGAGTCTGGGCCATCAGTGCACAGTGTACCTTACACTTGAGCCTGGACTAGCAGTGCCTAGTATGCCTCTTATCCAAATGCAGATGTGGCCAGGCAGCTAAGGGAAGTTTGAGCTTGGGCTGAGGCTGTGGGTCTGGGAATGCAGCTGCGATTCCTGCTTTGCAGAGCCTGGAAAGGGCTCAGCAAAGGTTGCAGGGTCAGGATCAATATCCTGACTATGGTACCTTAGAAAGAAAGTGGAAATGCAGGAAGTCTGAATAGGGCTGCAGGTACTATCCATTTCCAGAGCTGAGGGAGTTTGCCATGTAGAAATCTAGGGCAAGGGTGCTCTGGATAGACAGCTTGTTTGAGAATGAACCAACCTGGCTTGGACATGGGAGCAAGAGGGAAAACAGGAGAGAAAAAGTTCGAGAGGAACAGGGGCCTGGGAGGGACAGGGCCTGTGGGCCTTAGGACTTTGGCCTTTACTCTGAATAAAGCACATGGCACTAGATGGAAGATTTGAGTAGAGGTTTGGAATGGTTGTTTATATTTTGAAAGGATGACTCTGGCTGTTGGGTTATAAATATTCAATGAGGCTGTTTCATAGGAGGTTAAAGAAGCAGAGAGCCTAGGATGTTAGGATAATAAAGAGGATAAAGGATAAAGGCTTAGATAAAGCTGGTGGTATAAGGTAGTCCTAGGTGGATTCTCTCTGAAGGTAGAATAGGCAGAATTCCCTAATGGATTGGATATAAGGTGTGAGAGAAAGAAATGAGTTCATGTCTCTTGGCATAGCAGGATGGATGCAGTCACTATCACTTTGCAAAGGGAAGGTGGCAAGTGCAGCAGCTTTCTGGGAGCTCAGAACTCCTGTTTGAATATGAGGGAGTGAGACATTTAGGTATAGACATTAAGTTCATAATAGGATGCAGGAGTAAAAAAGAGATGCATGATATACTTTCTAATTAAGGGAAACTGAGGTTAGACATCCTTATTCCCTGGAGGGCATTCCGCTCTAAGAGGAGGACTTGGGGTGTTGGTCACTTCAGCAGTTGCTGGTGGGAATGGTGTGTCACATGGGCTGATTGAAGACAGCCTGGCAGGCTGTCTAACCACATCACATGTTTTCAATATTTTGGAAATTAAATTGAGCCCCTCTAATTCATCTCGTGAAAATGAACACGTTGAGTATGCCTGGCCTTGTTGTCTCCAGTGGACTAAAGCCTCCCATTAGGGAAGCCATTGGTTACCTGGGACTTAGCAGAGGGTAACAAGACTGATCTGTACTTGTGACTGGCTTCCCCAATTTGAGCTGCCTGACCTTGAGGGAGTTATCCACCTCTTCAGTGCTTGCATTTCCTCACTTTAAAATGTGTATTTTAATACTCAGATCACAGTATTGTATGAAAAACCAAAAGTTCAGAGCATAGCCAGACACATAGTCAGTGGTTAGTAAATGAAAACTTGTATGATGATGATAGTGGTGGTGGTGGTGGTTCTCAAAGGGTGCACTCTTTTCTGAAGACATTTTCTTCCTAATTTCGTAAATTAGGAAGTGGTCTCATTATATGATGTCCTGTGGTGCTTCTGAGTGGGTAGGTTTACAGTTCTAGGGGATTTTTTCTTGTTGTTGATGAAGCCACTTGATGGGTTTGAGCTGACAATTGTAAATTAGCAGAAATACTTCTGAGGCATCCACTTTCCATATCACTCAGTGAAACAACCTGACTATGACAGCCAAGAGGATGCAATGGGGGAGATTGTATCACTTGGGACTGATATACTGGAAAAACAACACAAAACGTGCACATTGTCAGGACCTCAAGTGCTCAACTGAAGGATCTAGGTAGGTTTACAGCAAGCAGCAGGGCAGTGTGACAATGCATTTTGAGCTCTGGGCCTGGATCTATGCAGGGCTTCTTTCATAACTCTCTCTCATCAAAATCTTCATGGAAGGCACCAATGTACCCATTTTCACTGGCTAGGGATCTGAGGCTGAGACCTTCAGTAACATGCCAAGGCCATAGACTGAGTGCAGGGTGGCTAGGACTTGAATCAACCCATGGGTGCAGGTAGTCACCTCTCTGTGCACCTTGCTAAGATGCTGAGGGATGGAGGTATAGGACATAGTAGAGTGGGGGCCAGGCTGGCATTAGCAGGCAGGAGCTACTCCTCATCTGTGTCCCAGTGCTATTAATTGGAAATGGTCCATGCTACTGAAACTCCAGTGCACCACCTTGAAATGGAAGAAAAGAAGCAATGGGTATTCTGACTAGACAGAGGTCTTCATAGCTGGAAGAAGAGTGGAATTTTGGTTTTTCACTACAGAAAAAAAAGCTGTATTTATACATTGGCTTTAAGTTATCGCCAGAAGAAACAGTTTCTTAATTTTTAAAAATGTATACCCCTGTGCATTAAAACTTTCTCTTCAGGGGCTAATTTGTCTCATTAACCCTCTTCGGAGTTTTGCAGCATCCAACTGTTTTAAATACTCTCCAGCTCATGGAAATGGGGCATCCTGCAGCTGTAGCCTGCAGCCATCCTATTGAGCTGCACCTCCAACCCTGGCTGAGTCAAGTTGCTTGGAACCTGACCAGTTATGGTGGAGTCCCTGCTGGGGAGGCATGCTAACAACATTTCATTCATCTCATGAGTCTTCCTTTGCTTGGGGCTCCCTGGAAGACAAACTCTAAACAGAAGAGATCATTTTCTTTCAGCTAAGAAAATAAATGCTGATCAGAAACAATCTCATCATATATTGAAAGCCAAGGACTCAACACCTAAGTTGTTTACAATATGCCACAAAACCAACTCAGAACCCTCCCATAAGTACACTTGGAAAGCACATTTTCTACACCACTTTAATGGGAAAAAATAAACCAGTTACATAACTACTTACAACGTTCACTTAAACGATGGTTTACAGACCTTTTAAGTTAACCTGATAAGATTCTTTTAAGGTTTGGGAAACTTTGTTTCTTTTTTTCCTTGTAAAATAGCTTTTGGTAACTCACTGCTGGAAAGTTCCATAGGTCCTCACTTTATATAGCCCTTCTATTTCAGTACCTACCCCTTTTAATAAATAAACTTTAAATTTTAGATAGTTTTATATTTGCAAAAATATAATAGAGTTCTCCTATACCCCTTACCCAATTTTACCATTATGAGTGATTTATATTAGTATGTTAACTTCATTGCAATTGACACATTATTATTAATTAAAGTCCATACTTTATTTAGACTGGCTTAGTTTTTATCTGATGTCCTTTTTTGTTTCCGGATACCATCCAGGATATTTGTATCTCATCATCATGTCTCCTTACACTCCTCTTGGCTGTGACAATTTCTCATAATTTACTTGTTTTTGATGATGTTGACTGTTTTGAAGAGTACTACTTTATTTGTAGAATGTCTCTTCGGATTTATCTGTTTCTCTTATTTGGGTTTATGGGCTTTGTTGGGGAGAACCACAGAGGTGAATTGCCATTCTTATGGCATCATATTCAAAGTATATGCCATCCCAGATAATCCATTTTTCTTGCCTTTTCCAACTTTCAGAGGCTGCCTGTACTCCTTGGTTTATGGTCCTCTTCCATCTTCAAAGTCCCCAGTGGCTGATGGAGACTTTCTCACATTGTGTCACTGTGACAGCTACTCTTCCCCCTTCTGTATATCTCTTCTATTTATAAGGAATCTTGTCATTACTTTGGGCCCAGTTGGATAATCCAGGGCAATCATTTTATCTGAAGATTAGCAAATTTAGTTCCACCTGCAACCTTAATTGCCCCTAGTCATGCAATTCAACATATTCACATTTTCCTGGCATTAAAATATGGACATTGAGGAGCCATTAATCTGCCTACACAAAAGCCAAAATCTGAGTGCTACATGTGCTTATTACTGCTGAAGTAGAATTGTTTCTAGCTCCTCTCAGCAGACGTGGCAAGGAAATATATGCATTTTTTTCAACCCATCTATACACACACATACACACACACGTCCATCTGTATCTATACTAAGCCCCTTTATTATAACCTTCCACTACAACAATGATAAGATTGGTTCCTATTATCTGCCATCATTTTACTTAATTATTCAATTACAACATATATGGATAATTTATTTGTCTATATGAACCTCTATCCAAAGCAACTTCATCAATTACAGTATAATTTGTATGTGTGGTTCCTTTTGTGTTTAGGCTTACAGATTATCTTCATTTCTAATTTTACTTGAGTCAACACTTTTAAGCCCACCACTTTCAGGGAGGTTATTTCATATATTTGTAATACAGCTTTTGTTTATTTCTTTTCTTTTCTCTTTCTTTCTTTCTTTCTTCTTTCTTTTTTTTTTTTTTTTTAATTTTTGGTCAAAGCCTGAATTCCATTCTGGGATTCCCAGCCACTTTGAATATAAAAAACTTAAGTGGGACATAGTATGGGGGACCAGAGCACAAGGGTCCACAAGGGTAGGGGCAGGCAATTAGTAAAAATAATCCAACAGCTCAGAAAATACCCTGGAAAAGAATGTTTAGCATCATCTTGACTGTTCACTACATTCCTAACCATCTTTCATTTCATTTCATTTCATTTCATTTCATTTCATTTCATTATTTCATTATTCTTATGGTTTCAGGAGTAAAATTTAGTGATTCATCATATATATATAACACCCATTGCTCATCCCAGCAAGTGCCCTCCTTAATGCCCATCACCCATTTAGCCCATCGCCCCACCCAACACCCCACCAGCAACCGTCAGTTTGTTCTCTGTATTGAATAGTCTCTTATTGTTTGCCACCATCTGTGTTTTTGTATTAGTTTTTCTTCCCTTTCCATATGTTCATTGGTTTTGTTTCTCAAATTCCACATATGAGTGATATCCTATGATATTTATCTTTCTCTGACTGACTTATTTCACTTAGCATAATACATCTACTTCCATCTAAGGTTGCAAATGGCAACATTTCATTCTTTTTCACCACTAGATAATATTCCATCGTGTGTGTGTGTGTGTGTGTGTGTGTGTGTGTGTGTGTATTCCATTCCAAATCTTTATCCATTCATCAGGCAATGGGCATTTGGGCATTTTCCATGATTTGACTATTGTTAATAATGCTGCTATAAACATTGGGGTTCATGTGCCCCTCTGAATCAGAACTTTTGTATCCTTTGGATAAATACCTAGTAGTGCAATGCTGGGTCATAGGGTAGCTCTATTTTTAATTTTGGGGGGCACCTCCAAACTGTTTTCCAGAGTGGCTGCACCAGTTTGCATTCCCACCAGCAATGCAAAAGTGTTACCCTTTCTACTCATCCTCGCCAACATTTCAGCCATTCCAACAGGTGTGAGGTGGTATCTCACTGTGGTTTTGATTTGTATTTCCCTGATGTTGAGTGATGTTGAGCATCTTTTCATGTTTCTGTTATCCATATGAATGTCTTCTTTGGAAAAATGTCTATTTATGTCTTTTTCCCATTTCTTCACTGGATTATTTGTTTTTTTGGGTATTGAGTTTGATTAGTTATTTATAGATTTTGGATACTAACTCTTTATCCAATATTCCATTTGAAAATATCTTCTCCCATTCTGTCAGTTGCTTTTATTTTTGTTGATTGTTTCCTTTGCTGTGCAGAAACGTTTTACCTTGATGAGGTCCCAATAGTTCATTTTTGCTTTAGTTTCCTTTGGCTCCAGAGACAGATCAAGTAAGAAGCTGCTGTGGCCTAGGTCAAAAAGGTTGCTGCCTCCCTCTTTTTTCTCCTAGGAGTTTGATGCTTTCCTGTCTTACTTTTAGGTCTTTTGTATATTTTGAGTTAATTTTTGTGTATCGTGTAGGAAGGTTTCCAGGTTCATTCTTCTGCATGTCGTTGCCCAGTTTTCCCAACACCACTTGCTAAAGAGACTGTCTTTTATCCATTGGGTATTATTTCCCGCTTTATTGAAATTTAGTTGGTAAGCATTCTACAAAATACAACATTCTTTGCTGGTAAACCCCCCCAAGAAAGTAGACATAGAAGAAACATACCTCAAGATCATAAAGGCCATATACGGAAGACCCACAGCTAATATCCTCAATGGGGAAAAACTGAGAGCTTTCCCCCTAAGGTTAGGAACATGACAGGGATGTCCACTGTCATTACTCTTGTTCAATATAGTGTTAGAAGTTCTTGCCTCAGTAATCAGACATCCAAATGAAATTAAAAGCACCCAGATTGGTATGGAAGAAGTCTAATTTTCACTCTTCATGGACAACATGATAGTTTATGTGGAAAACTCAAAAGGCTCCACCAAAAAAACTTCTAGTACTGATACATGAATTCAGCAAAGTTGCCGGTTATAAAATCAATGTACAGAAACCTGTTGCATTTCTATACACCAATAATAAGACAGAGACATCAAAGGATTGATTTTATTTATAACTGAACCCAAAGCCATAAAATGCCAATAGGTAAAAGATATGTACATTGAACTACAGAAAGATTATGAAAGAAATTGAAGAAGACACAAAGAAATGGAAAAAACACAGTCCATGCTCATGAATTGGAAGAACAAATATTGTTAACATGTTGATACTACACAAAGCAATCTACATACTCAATGCAGTACCTATCAAAATAACACCAGCATTCTTCACAGAGCTAGAACAAACAATTCTAAAATTTATATGGAAGCAGAAAAGACTTCGAATAGCCAAAGCAACCCTGAAAAAGAAAAGCAAAGCTGGAGTCACCAGAATTCCAGACTTCAAGCTGTATTACATATCTGTAATCCTGAAGACAGTGTGGTACTGGCACAAAAACAGACATATAGAGAAGCTTCTGGGAAGATGGCGGCGTAGGAGGACGCTGGGCTCACCACGTCCTGCTGATCACTTAGATTCCACACACACCTGCCAAAATAACAAGAAAACCACCAGAAGACTAGCAGAACAGATTCTCCAGAGCCAAGCATAGACAAGAGGTCCACAGAAGAGGGTAGGAAGGGCAGAGAGGCCATGCACACTACATGGACTGGCGGGAGAGAGCCAGGGCAGAAGGGCAGCCCACTGGCCAAGCAGAGCCCCCAAATCTGGCTTGCAAAAGCGGAGGGGCCAGACAGAGTGTGTTTCAGACAGCAAATGGGACTTAACATCTGGAAGGTTATAAGTTAACAGCTCTGCTCAGAGAGCGGGAGGGCTGGAAGACAACTGGAGGGAGAGTTGAGCCTCAGACAACAGAGCACAGTTTGGCAGGGAACAAAGGCACTCAGCAGCAACATCTCCCTAGCCCATCCCCCAGCCAAAAACCCAAAGGGAACCAGTTCCTGTCAGGGAACTTGCTTGCACCATGCAAACACCCAATGCTGTGCTTCTTCAGATCCATCCCTCTGGTGGGTCTGACTCTACCCCATGCTGCAGGACCCCTCCCGAAGCGGATCTCCAAAGGAAAAGCAAGCTGAGCCTGCCCCCCCTGCCCCTGTGCACCTTGCCTATCCACCCCAGATAATACGCCAGATCCCCAGCACCACAAGCCTGGCAGTGTGCAAGTAGCCCAGATGGGCCACGCCACCCCACAGTGAATTCTGCCCCTAGGAGAGGGGAAGAGAAGGTACACACCAGTCTGACTGTGCCCCAGTGGTTGGCTGGGGGCAGACATCAGGTCTGACTGCGGCCCCACCCACCAATGCAAGTTATTCAAGACAGCACAGTGGAAGTGCCCTGCAGGTCCCCACCATTCCAGGGACTATCCAAAATGACCAAACGGAAGAATTTCCCTCAAAAACGTCCAGGAAATAACGACAGCTAACGAACTGATCAAAAAACGATTTAAACAATAAAACAGAAAGTGAATTTATAATAATAATCATAAAATTAATGGCTGGGCTTGGAAACAGTATAAAGGACAGCAGAGAATCTCTTTCTACAGAGATCAAGGGACTAAGGAACAGCCAGAAGGAGCTAAAAAATGCTATTAATGAGCTACAAAATAAAATGGAGATGACCACAGTTCGGATTGAACAGGCAGAGGAGCGAATAGGTGAACTAGATATAAAATTATGGAAAAAGAAGAAGCTGAGAAAAAGAGAAATAAAAAAATCCAGGAGTGTGAGGAGAAAATACCCCACTTAATACCCCACTTTAATACCCCACTTACAACAATGGATAATCTAGACACATTGTCAATACAGACACAAGGGCCCTGAATGATACATTGGATCAGATGGACTTGACAGATATATTTAGAACTCTGCATCCCAAAGCAACAGAATATACTTTCTTCTCGAGTGCACATGGAACATTCACCAAGATAGATCACATACTGGGTCACACAACAGCCCTTCATAAGTATACAAGAATTGAGATCATGCCATGCATACTTTCAGACCACAATGCTATGAAGCTTGAAATCAACCACAGGAAAAATTCTGGAAAACCTCCAAAAGCATGGAAGTTAAAGAACACCCTACTAAAGAATGAATGGGTCAACCAGGCAATTAGAGAAGAAATTAAAAAATATATGGAAACAAACCAAAATGAAAAGACAACAATCCAAATGCTTTGGGATGCAGCAAAGGCAGTCCTGAGAGGAAAATACATTGCAGTCAAGGCCTATTTCAAGAAACAAGAAAAATCCCAAACACAAAAGCTAACAGCACACACCTAAAGGAAATAGAAGCAGAGCATCAAAGACACCCCAAACCCACCAGAAGAAGATAAATAATAAAGATCAGAGCAGAAATAAACAATATAGAATCTAAAAAAACTGTAGAGCAGATCAATGAAATGAAGAGTTGGTTTTTTGAAAAAATAAACAAAATTGATAAACCTCTAGCCAGGCTTCTCAAAAAGAAAAGTGAGATGGCCCAAATAGATAAAATCATGAATGAAAATGGAATTATTACAACCAATTCCTCAGAAATGCAAGCAATTATCAGGGCATACTCTGAAAATTATATGGCAACAAACTGGACAACCTGGAAGAACTGGAAAAATTCCTAAACACCCACACGCTTCCAAAGCTCAAACAGGAGGAAATAGAAAGCTTGAGCAGACCCATAACCAGTGAAGAAATTGAATCAGTTATCAAAAATCGCCCAACAAATACGAGTCCAGGACCAGATGGCTTCCCAGGGGAATTCTACCAGAAATTCATAGCGGAGATAATACCTATGCTTCTCAAGCTATTCCAAAAAATAGAAAGGGAGGGAAAACTTCCAGACTCATTCTATGAAGCCAGTATTACTTTGATTCCTAAACCAGACAGAGACCCAGCAAAAAGAGAGAACTACAGGCCAATATTCCTGATGAATATGGATGCAAAAATTCTCAATAAGATACTAGCAAATCGAATTCAATAGCATATAAAAAGAATTATTCACCATGATCACGTGGGATTCATTCCTGGGCTGCAGGGCTGGTTCAACATTCGCAAATCAGTCAACGTGATACATCACATTAATGAAGGAAAAAATAAGAAGCATATGATCCTGTCAATCGATGCAGAAAAAGCATTTGACAAAATTCAGCATCCTTTCTTAATAAAAACCCTTGAGAAAGTCGGGATAGAAGGAACATACTTAAACATCATAAAAGCCATTTATGAAAATCCCACAGCTAATATCATCCTCAATGGGGAAAAACTGAGAGCTTTCCCCCTGAGATCAGGAACACGACAGGGATGTCCACTCTCACCGCTGTTGTCTAAAATAGTGTTGGAAGTGCTAGCATCAGCAGACAACAAAAGGAAATCAAAGGCATCAAAATTGTCAAAGATGAAGTCAAGCTTTCACTTTTTGCAGATGACATGATATTATGCATGGAAAATCCGATAGACTCCACCAAAAGTCTGCTAGAACTGATACATGAATTCAGCAAAGTTGCAGGATACCAAATCAATGTACAGAAATCAGTTGCACTCTTATACACTAATAATGAAGCAACAGAAAGACAAATAAAGAAACTGGTCCTTTTCACAATTGCACCAAGAAGCATAAAATACCTAGGAATAAATCTAACCAAAGATGTAAAAGATCTGTATGCTGAAAACTATAGAAAGCTTATGAAGGAAATTGAAGAAGATATAAAGAAGTGGAAAAACATTCCGTGCTCATGGGTTGGAAGAATAAATATTGTCAAAAAGTCAATACTACCCAAAGCTATCTACACATTCAATGCAATCCCCAACAAAATTGCACCACCATTCTTCTCAAAGCTAGGACAAGCCATCCTAAAATTTATATGGAACCACAAAAGGTCCTGAATAGTCAAAGTAATTTTGAAGAAGAAGACCAAAGCAGGAGGCATCACAATCCCAGACTTTAGCCTCTACTACAAAGCTGTAATCATCAAGACAGCATGGTATTGGCACAAAAACAGACACATAGACCAATGAAATAGAATAGAAACCCAGAACTAGACCCACAAGCATATGGCCAACTAATCTTTGACAAAGCAGGAAAGAATATCCAGTGGAAAAAAGACAGTCTCTTTAACAAATGGTGCTGGGAGAGCTGGACAGCAACATGCAGAAGGTTGAAACTAGACCACTTTCTTAGACCATTCACAAAAACAAACTCAAAATGGATAAAGGACCTGAATGTGAGACAGGAAACCATCAACCCCTTAGAGAAAGCAGGAAAAGACCTCTCTGACCTCAGCCACAGTAATTTCTTACTTGACACATCCCCAAAGGCAAGGAAATTAAAAGCAAAAATGAACTATTGGGACCTCATGAAGATAAAAAGCTTCTTCACAGCAAAGGAAACAATCAACAAAAGTAAAAGGCAACCAACATAATGGGAAAAGATATTTGCAAATAACATATCAGACAAAGGGCTAGTATCCAAAGTCTACAAAGAGCTCACCAAACTCCACACACGAAAAGTAAATAATCCAGTGAAGAAATGGGCAGAAGACATGAATAGACACTTCTCTAAAGAAGACATCTAGATGGCCAACAGGCACATGAAAAGATGCTCAAAATCGCTCCTCATCAGGGAAATACAAATCAAAACCACACTCAGATATCACCTCACACCAGTCAGAGTGACAAAAATGAACATATCAGGAGACTATAGATGCTGGAGAGGATGTGGAGAAATGGGAACCCTCTTGCACTGTTGGTGGGAATGGAACCTAGTGCAGCCAGTCTGGAAAACAGTGTGGATGTTCCTCAAAAAATTAAACATAGACCTACCCTATGACCCAGAAATAGCTCGGCTAGGAATTTACCCAAGGGACACAGGAGTTCTGATGCATAGGGGCACTTGTACCCCAGTGTTTATAGCAGCACTCTCAACAATAGCCAAATTGTGGAAAGAGCCTAAATGTCCATCAACTAATGAATGGATGAAAAAATTGTGGTTTATATACACAATGGAATACTACATGGCAATGAGGAAGAATGAAATATGGCCCTTTGTAACAATGTGGATGGAACTGGAGAGTGTGATGCTAAGTGAAATAAGCCATACAGACAAAGACAGATACCATATGGTTTCACTCTTATGTGGATCCTGAGAAACTTAACAGGAACTCATGGGGGAGGGGAAGGAAAAAAAAAAGAGGTTAGAGTGGGAGAGAGCCAAAGCAGAAGAGACTCTTAAAAACTGAGAACAAACTGAGGGTTGATGGGGTGTGGGAGGGAGGGGAGGGTGGGTGATGGGTATTGAGGAGGGCAACTTTTGGGATGAGCACTGGGTGTTGTATGGAAACCAATTTGTCAAGAAATTTCATATATATAAAAAAAAACTGAGAACATACTGAGGGTTGATGGGGTTTGGAGGGAGGGGATAGTAGGTTATGGGCATTGAAGAGGGCATCCTTTGGGATGAGCACTGGGTGTTGTATGGAAACGAATTTGACAATAATTTTCATATAAAAAATAAAAAGCGAAAAATAAATAAATACATTAAATAATAAAAAAATAAGAGAAATTTATATTACAAATTAAAAAAAAAACAGACACATAGATCAATGTAATAGAATACAGAACCTAGAAATGGGCCATCTTTTAAAAACCATTGTGAAAATGGTTCTTTCTATGATTGTTGTCATTGTCTTCTCCTTCTTCTGCTCCTCATTGTTGTCCTTCTTCTCCGCCAACTCCACCTTACCCTCTTTCTTCTCCTTTTATTCTTTCTTCTCCTTCTCCTTCTTCTTATTTCTGGGCTAAATGAAGACATGATATTACCACAACAATATTGCTCTATCTTAAAATCTATGATAAATAGATACCTGCATGCCCACAAGTATTCTTCATAAATAAATCCCACAAGTGGAGTGCATGTTCATTCTTCTTAGAGTATTCAGGTCTGAAAGTCTTAGAAAAAAATAGTGTTAAAGAAAAGTATGCTTAAATATAATAAATTTGAGAAAGAATCCCTATTGCTTTAACCATAGGTCCACCAAGTCCTCTTTTTCTGTCATATGTCACCATTTGTAGGGGTAGTCCTGATCTCTAGAAATTAAAGATTGCTGGTCAATCCCAATGTGCACTTTGTGAGAGGTAGCTCCCAGATAGAATGGCCAGTGTCCACTCATTTATTTTGGGTTAAGATGGGGAGATCATTCTTACCTTCCCATAAGCAGAATTATGACATTAGTGTCTCTTATTGTTAGCTAGGCACCTATGCTTTTTTCAAAGCAAAGTTCAAATTTCATAGGCTTTCCTCACTATCCTAGTTTTCACTAATATTGCTCACCACTGAATTCTTACAGCAGATGCTGGATTTTTGTGCTGGACACTTGGATCTTTTTAACACAATGTCAACATGCTGGTCACATTATCATGCTTATTATTATCTCCTCAAAAATATAGTTGTTACCACAGATAGGATTCATTTCTTCTCCCTTTTTCTGCTTCTCAGTGCCTGCCATGACATCTTATATGTAGTAAGTTATCAGTAAATTCAAGAAGATTGAGAATTAAAAGTTACCAACTGAATCAATTCATCATCCAGGTGAAGAGTGGCATTATCCTAAGAATATCTACCTTCTGGGTTCACCCAACACAGAAATATCTTACGTCTATTCACCACTCTGCAACATAGTAAATCCAACACATGAACTATCACATTTTCTTTTTTTAAATGTTTATTTCTTTTTGACAGAGAGAAAGACAGGGAGTAAATGTGGGGGAGGGGCAGAGAGAGAGGTGGGCAGAGGATTCAAAGAGGGCTCCATGCTGACAGCAGACAGCTCAATGTGGGGCTCGAACTCATGAGTGTGAGATCATGATTTGAGCCAAAGTCGAACGCTTAACTGACTGAGCCACCCAAACGTCCCAGGATCATTACATTTTCAAGAGGTAATAGGTAAACCAGTGTCCACCTCTGTGCTTTCCCAAATACAGATACTGTTTTGTCATTGTTGGTTCAGGCGGTTATTTGGGAGCTAATTCCAGGAAGCATACGTGAGAAAGAGGGGATGAGAGCAGACAGGAAATCTATAAAGTTCACCTTACTGAGCTGGTGACTGCTTTGGCTGATGAGTCTTTGTCTCCCTGGGATCTATGAGTAACCTGACAAAATTCACCTAAGAGCTATCCCTGTAAAGATGAGACTGAGAATGTATCAACTGGCTTCTAGTCTTCATTGGTAGTAGTTGCCTCTGGGGACATTAACAACTACACTATATCACCACCTCCCACACCCCTATGATGCTCCCAGGCTGAAGCTGTGGGTGGACTGAGGGCCTTCTGTGGCATAGAGAAGGCCCTGAAACTAAAAGCAGAGAGCCCTTTTCAATCCCTTGAAGTAAAACCTACTGATGTGCACAGAGCTGCTTTGCACAGCTGCACTGACATCAGGTTGTCTGTGGGGCTGGGATGGAGGAGGTATTTGCTTCATAAAAATATTGTTTGATTTTCAGACAGACAGGCTAAGACACACACACACACACACACACACACACACACACAAAATGACTTAAGCTGTTCACCTAAGACTCAACTGAAAAGACATCAGGGATTAGATTTCGCTCTTGAAATTTTATCCTAAGCCTGAGTCTGATTTTGAGTTTTATAAAATTGGATTGATGTAGTTTAACTTAATATAGTGCTTTGGCAGCAGTCCACAAGGACTTTCAGACTCAAGAATTAGAGCATCTGCCAAAGGCCAGTTTTTTGACTTCTGAGAGATCTGTTTGAATCAGCAGATCTGCATACTCCAGCAAAAGGAGATCTGTCGTGTGAAACCTGCTCACCAACATTGAGGGGGTCCTGAAGACCTACCCTTCATCACTACTGTGAGAGTGGAATCAGTGAGAGGGCCCCTACGTCCATTAAGAGCTCAATGTTCACTCTTCTCTTTAGGCTAGACTTTACGGTGTGAACTATAGACGGTGTTTTGGGACATCTAAATGTAGAAGGAGTAGTTGGACCCCAAAGGGGCAGGAACCAAGTGGCAGCACTCATCCATCAAAGGCAAGTTGGACATGGTTACTGCAATGAATGACAAAGTCTAAGTATCCATCAGAATACTTTGCCTTAAGTAGACCTTTGGTGTTGGCTAGTTCATTAGTATTCCTAGAAGAGCAATTGATGGGGAGCCTACTAAATCTTACTTTATCAGTATAAGCACAAAAGTTCTAGGTCAAGTGAACAAAATATGAGCTTGAGTCATAAAAACAGAAAGTCATAGCCCCTCAATCAATACCCAACTTTGAGCTGGTTTATAGACCCAGAACCTCTTGAATAAAAAGAAGGCTAGGTCACTTTGAGGGAGGACCATATATATATATATATATATGTTAATATTTCTCTCAGCCTTCCCCAATGGGACCTATTTTATTTTACCAGGAAATCTGTAAATTAGTAAAAAAAAAATCAGCTCTTTTCTGGGACTACTGGACACTGGCTGCACACTGACACTAATTCCAGGAGGCCCAAAATGTTATGTGGTCCACCAGTCAGAGCAGGAATTTATGGAGGTCAGGTGATCAGTGAAGTTTTGACTCTAATCTTTTTCACAGTGTTCCCAGTGGCTCTCCAAACCCATTCTGTGGTTATTCCCCCAGTTCTAGAATGCATAATTGAAAAATATATGCTCATCTGGTGGCAGAATTCCAATGTTAACCCTGACCTGTGGAGTGAGGATTATTATGGTGGAAAAGGCCAAGTGGAACCCACTAGGACTGCCTTTACCCAGGAAAATAGTAAATCCCAAGCAGTACCACATTCCTGTGGGGATTTTGGTAACAGTGCCCAAGCAAGGCCCTGAAAGATGCACAGGTGGTGATTTGTACCACATCCCCATTCAATTCATTTAGTCGGCCTATGTAGAAGACAGATGGATCTTGTATAATGGCAGTGGATTATCACAGGCTCCAGCAGGTGGTGACTCCAATGGCAGTTGCTATCCAGAACATCTGGATGGCATTTCATTGTTTGAGCAAATTAACATATTCCCTCGTACCTGGTATGCAGCTGGGACACACTTAATAAAGTGTTCAACAGAAAGAACTAGAAGCGGTTTGCTTTCAGCTGGCAAGACCAGCAACACACTATCACCTTCCTGCCTCAGGGGATTATCAACTCTTTAGCGCCTAGCCATAATTTGGTTTGCAAGATCTTGATTATTTTTCCCCTCTACAAGATATCACACTGGCCTATCACACTGATGAAATTATGTTAATTGGACCTAGTGAGCTAGAAGTCTATATTATTGATAACATTATGCTGATTGGACCTAGTGAGAAAGAAGGAACAACTACTCTAGACTTCTGGTAAGGCATTTAAATGCCAGGGGGTGGGAAATAAAACTGACTAAAATACAGAAGTTTCTATAGAACAGAGATGTGGGGCATGTTGAGATCTTCCTTCTGATGTGAAGGGTAAGTTATTGCATCTGGCCCCTCTTTCAACCAAAAAAGAGGTACAATACCTAGTGAGGCTCTGGAATTTGGAGGTAGTACATTTTTCATTTGGATGTGTTACTCTGTCCCATGTACCAAATGGTCTGAAAAGCTGCTAGTTTGAATGGGACCCAGAACAAGAGAAGGCTTGCAACAGTTTTGTTATTTGCTCTGCGCTTTGGGTCATATAATCCAGCAGATCTGCTGGTGCTTGAAGTGTCAGAAGCAGATAGGGATACTGTTTGGAGACTTTGACAGGCTCTGTATGCATGAATAGCAGTACAGGACTTTGGGATTCAGAGCAAAGCATTGCCATCCATCAAGGATAACTACTCTCCTTTTGAGTGACAGCTCTTGGCTCATTACTGGATCTTAGGAGAGACTGGGAAAATAAGCAAGCTACATGAACAAGTGGTCCAAATGGTCATGGTTTCCTCTTCTGTCACAGTTTCCTCTTTCTCTCACCTCACATATGGCCTCATGGAAAGCTTCTTACAATTAGTTGACAGAATAAGAGAAGTCAGGCCTGGTTTACATATATCTCTGAATCATATGCAGGCACTATCACTGGAAGTGATTATCTATCATCTATCTATCTATCTATCTATCACTTCCAGTGATACATATATATCTATATATCTGTATCTATCTATCATCTATCTATCTATCTATCTATCTATATTCTGAAGAATCCTGACTACCACAAGGAATGAGCTTTGTTAAACTCCTCCTGAGCTCTCCCTTAGTGAGGAGACGTCTTCTCACAGTATCTCTCTAGCTGACCCAGAGAATGGAGTAGATTGTTCTAATGTCAGTTCAAGAAGCACACTTTGTCAGCCCATCACACTACTGTGATCTAAGCTTACCTGTTGAGTCCTGCTGATGGCCTGAGCTTGAAGGATGCTTGACTACCAAGAAGCTCTGGGGATTGATGAGTGTTCCTCTTGTATTTGTCCCCACCTAATAGCACAGAGACACTGACCAAGGAACTGCAAGAGATGCTGGGGGAAGTACATCTGAAGTGCAGCCCATGCCTTGGGACCAACCACATCCTCTTGCCCATTTGGCTTCCTGGAGCACATGCCAACTTACACTTGCCAGTGTCTGTACTGTGGGCCTGACAAGATTCTCCACAGTGCTGGTATTCACCTCTTTGTAACAACCTACAACAATGACAATGGAGGATATACACCCCAGCCCCCTTGGTGGGATGACGCTTGGAACTTGATTACATTGATAATCTACACTTATTATCAGGTGGCCCTACAGGCTTGAGCCCCTGTCATCGCAGTGTATACTGGCTTAACAACAGACACTTCCTCATCATCCATTTCTTGCCTGTTTCCCTTTCCAAAAGGGTGTTTCTGTTATTGATGTTTCTGTGGCCTCTGAATAAACTGTTAGCACTTGAGTCTATGTCTCAGGTTTGCCTCCAGGGGAACTCACATGAAGACAGGCAGGCTGTGGTGAGGTATGTGATGGAGTGAGGCATCCTATTTTTGTGTCCATCAGACTTGGGCAGAGGGAGCCAATTCCCGCAGAGCAGGGATGCAGTGGCACCCAGGTCCTCCCGTGTTGCCCCTCACAAGGATAATACTCATTTTGATAGCAACAATGACACCTATTGTGAAGCCACTACCATTCAGATCTTGCTAGACTTAATCCACATGACAATGCTGACTTTTCTTGCTGTTGAGAAAATCACACCTCAGAGAGATTAAGAAACTAAAGTTCTCAGGTAGAAAGTGGTGTAGATGGATTGGAATTTAGATGTAAGTGACTTAATGGTTGTCTAAAGTTATTTCTTCCTTCTTGAGGTCTTACCTGACCTGTCCAGTCTAAGATAATACAAAGTATTCAGGCAGAAAGTGTCAGACAGATAGGGACACAGTGGTGACCAGATAGAGCCTATTTCACTGCCTGTCAAAACTATGGAGACACATTGATACATGCAGTTCTGGCACATGGTGAGCTTCCTCCTGACACAAAAGCCATTACTGATGAGACGTTATGTATGGAAGGTCTATCTAAAATACAGTAATTACAACATAATTTATCATAAGAAATATTGGACACAACCCAAATGCTGTATATTTGGTGATTGGACAAACTGTTAAATTCATTAGCACAATACTAAACAAGTACTACAATGAAATGTGAAATTATTAAATGGCAAGGGGAAATAAATGTCACATTCTAAGGGAAGAGACAGGTTTAAAAAGACATTAATAATGGTGTATTATAAGTATGTATTGAAAAAGCATTATATCAACACATATAAGTATATATTGATAAGATATATGACACTGATATAAGTGATAAAAGTGCCAGGAATCCCATGGGTCATGAGATTTACAGGGGCTTTTATTTTCCTATTGGTCTTTACTTCATTTTCTACCACGAATTTGTAAATATATACATAACAAAATATTCTCTGTTCCTTGACCAAAACTCAAAGGTAATTTCTGAGAGATGGTTTATTAAGTCGGAAAACTATTGAAGGAGTAAAATGCATTTCGTAACGCCTGATGCTGGGCTTGATTTTCTATAAAGATGAACTTTTATCTCTTTCTAGCAGAGAGGAAACCATTCTGATCCTATGAGAGATGAAGGCTAAGTGCCTACTTGCCTGAGCTCTAATGTGCCCTATGCTGGAGATATCAGTTACTCCTCTCCCAGAGGGTTCCTTGGGATATATCTTATTCTATAAGGTTTCAGGAATAGCAAAGGATTCTGGAATTTCTGTCAAGAGTATTCCATCTGATCTTTCCTGGGATTCTTACCAGTCCCACAGGGTAAGGATACATGCCATCAATTTCACTCAGGTAGCTCATGGAAGGAGAAGGAACTCAGCAAAATGCAATTGAGTCACAAGAAATTCAGTGATAGGAGAAGGAATAAAAACAATATAGAAGAGGATTCATTGCCTGTGCAAGTTCAGAGAACTGGCTCCTATTTTCTTGAAGAATTAGTTGGAATCTCCCTCACTCCCCAGAGCTTGATTCAGGTGCAAATGTCCAGTGGAAAAATGGCTAAGAAAGATAAGATAAAGAGGCTTCTTCATCCATGTCTTTACTCATCCTCTGCTACTTTATAACTCTTGGACTTGGACAATGAAGAGTGGGCCATGCCTCTATAATTTGGAGTCTCCAGTCCAAATTACATCTTTTGGTTATGTTCTCAAGGTAGGAACAGAAGCATAGCAGGATTCATGTCCGTACCTACAAGATAACAGTGAATACTCTTATACCCATTTTGCACCTTCCTCTTCCTCTGCCCCAAGAGAGATATGGGTCAATAAAAGGTTGTCTCTCAAAGGCATAATTCAAAGTGAATATTGAAAAAAAGAGAAAAAAAATAGGCTGACCATAACCAGATTAATATTCTCATTAACCCCCTTCCCACAACTTTGAATTCAGGTAAGGTTTGACTGAAAAACATATGGTCAAGTCTGCTGTTCAAATATTCACAATTAGAGATTCTCCATAACTTGTTCAAAGGGATATAAAAATAATTTCTCCACTTATGCTAAAGACTAATGGAAGATGCCATGTAGGAAGGTATGGATGTTAATAACATGATCGTTTTGAGGATTTCCCAGTGGGGATCCAGGGATGGGGTGAAAGAAATGAATTACATCTGTCCCTCTCCCCAGATTGTTGCATAGATTATTGTTGTTCCTATTTGGGATAAAACTAAATGATGGTATATGAAGTGGTTTCCCTAAAGCCATGCATAGTGTTGATAAAGGTGTTGGGTCTACAGCCCAGGTTCCCTGACCCTACCCACTGTTCTTTCCTGCACACCACACTGATTTCCTCATATAACACTCATTTCATAAAGTTTTGGTCTTGTCAAGAGTTTTTGCAATAACAGCCAGCTGCTTAATGGTCCAAAAGAGAGAGGTATTCTGATAAGCCTATAGAAGGATGGCCCTCACAATGAACTCAGGCTTAAACGAATCATGCAGTTCTGTGAGTGACAGCCTGACCAGATGTTATTTGTAGCTTAACAGTTTTTTATTTATTAAATAAACCTGTTAGTATTATAATAAAATAATATGAATCAAAATAATAGTAATCAAAATGAACAAACTTCTTCTTGTTTGATGTTTTGTTGTTCAACTTATAATTAACAAATGTCCTTCACAAATTAAGTAACTGATTAATAGACTCATTTGATGGGGCAGCTGTGTGAATTTGCATGTGTAAATGTTACAGACGGGTGAAACCCTTCAGAAGAAACCTATGAGCATCTATACTTCTCAGGTAATTGAAACCTGAGAAACCAGCTCGGTAGCTACCTTGAGCTATTGGACACAGAGATGGAAGAACACATGCATATCTACTCTTCCTCACTTTATAGATGTGGAAGATGAATGCTGAAGTCATTAAATTAATGATGACTAGATCCAAGTCCAGGACTCAGACTTCAATCCACATTTGTACTCACTGCTGTGTGGAGAGAAACAGCCACAGTCACTGAGGGACTGTAGATAGGGATGCTGAAATGCCTTTCCACATCACAGTAATTTGTCCTGTGTACAACTCTGGCATAGACAGAAGTTCTTTAAAATGCTCCATGTGTTCTTCTGCATTACCCAGCATCTTCTGCAATTAAGTTGGGGTCATGTGATTGATTCTGACAAGTGGGTTGTGAACAGAAGTGATGCCTAAGACACTTCTGGACCAAAACTATATTGTAGCCCTTGCTGTCTCCTGTACAGTGAGCCTGGAAGCCATCTGCCTCTTTAGGGGTGCTGCAGCCAGAGAGAGTTTGGATCTCTGCATCATCAGGTGGTAGATGGTCTCATTAGCCTACCTCAGACTTTGAGTGAATTAGAAAAATAACCTGAATGTTCTAAGCGACTGAAGTTGAAGCATTCTTACTGCAGCATCTTAGAGCAACTTAACCAATATAACAACATTGCCCTAAAAAAATATGGGTAATAGAAGGCGTGAGGGAAACTCACTATTAGACCTACTACAATGGTTCTCAATCTGTGGTTCCTAGACCAGCAGTATCAGCATCAACTGAAAAAACATTAGTTTATAAGCTCCATCCCAGTCCTATAGATTTATGTACTTAGAAATGTGTGTTTTAATAATTCTTCCTGGTAATTCTGTTGCAGTCTCGAATTTGAGAGCCATTGAGCTAGAATATGACACATGCACAACATATCCACAGTTTACCAGATACCTGTATTTGCAATAAGCACCTCAAGAGATGAACGACTTTCTGACTGAATTCACTAGTCCTTTCAGTGCACTCTCCTCTACCTCTAAGAATCTCTGAAAGCAAGAGCATCATTCCACATTTCCAGCTACCTTCTGTCTTTCAAAAAACTCATCAACTGATAATAGGTCAAACCCTAGACCAAAAGGAATAGGTTTAATCCCTCTTCCATATGGTACATATGGAAAATATTCACATATTTGAGGGCAGGCCCTGGGTTCTTTTAACTGATGATTTAACACCATCTTCTCTGCAGGCAAGAGCCCCAGTTGTCAAGGGAAGAAATGCCATATTTCTGAGGAGGTGGAGGTGTATGCTTTCCAGGGAGGGCCCATAATTTACTCCTACACATTGGGTGTTTGGAGTAAAAGCTTAGAAATGACACAGAAGAGTACACGGGAAGGTGCTCATGATGTCACCATACGTGGAAAATCTATAGCTTCCTTCCGGACATGGTTACAAGGGAGAGATAAGCAGGTTCCCTAGGCACAGGCAAGTAAATCCTCCACCAGACATGAAGGTCCACGGAGCCTGATAGTATAATTCTTAACTTCCTTGAAATCTATCCATGAGCTCCATAAATCCTCAAATTAATAATATCTACCCTGGAAGATCCAATGTAATTAAACAAGAGAAAATGTGGCCTTTAGAACTGTTTTCTCCAAATGTACCATTTTCATCAGTTTTCCAAAGGACTTGACTGTGAGATAAGCAGAAATCTTAGTGGCCTGTCAAGGGCCCAGGAGAGAGAGAGCTGACAGGAGGACTCACAGGTTGAATAAAAGCAGAGGGGAAGGTGCCAGCCTAGCTGGGAGTGCACATGAGGACCCCAGGCTGATCCAGCATTGCCAGTTCCTAAGACCTCCTCTACCAGATGCTGCCAGTGCCCTACACTCTTCCTTGACTCTTTTCACTAGAGTTTGGTCCCCAAATGTCTGCCTTTGCATCTCTTTGCATGAGGGTCTCTTGTGATGGCAGCTGGAAGAACCAAGGATCCAGCACCCATGAGCAGCAATCAACCAGTGATGGATGGGAATTAGTGGAAAAATATCCAGACCTCCCCCTACCAAAAGTGGGAAACCAGGAGGCACAGGTTTCCATGAAGGATCCCACAGAGGGAAACATTCTGATAATGGACACTTCTCTGACTCCCCAACCATCCCTGTCTCACTCTCCTCCTCTCTTGCTCTATTTATGAATGGCATCACCTCTGAAATAAGCCATATGCACTCATCTCAGGGCCGGTTTCTGAGGAACCCTAAGGAAGGCAGCATTTTTCTAGCACCGCCTTCCAAAGTGTCAGACAGGCAGTTGATGAAACCAGTGTGGGTAGTGACATGGGTTTCCAGGTGAGCTGTCTTGTGGGAGTGGTTCCTTGGGCAGAGCTGGGATGAGCAGCAAGGTCAAGCTTTTGGCAGGTGTCAGGCTAGTTGTAGCCTCACCCAGTGTACTGAAGTTCAGAGAAGTGCTCTGCAACCCAATGGGGAAAGGGACAATAGGACCAAGAACCCAGTCTCCAGGTTCACCTGAGCTGGGGACACATGAAAGACCTTATGGAAGAAGGCAGCTCGGGAGTAGGGTTGGATTCCTGGAAACACAAGAGGCCAGGTGCTAGGCAGTGCAATGGATGTCAACCACCTTGCCTTTGGCGCCCATGCTTGCCAGTATCAGGACTAGACAAGGCAGAAGTTTAAGGTGCAAAATACCTCTACACTTGGATGTATGCAGCATCTGACAGCAGCAGCTGAGGGCATGTTCTCTTGGTGCTGTAGGGTGGGGGCAGGCAGCATGGGTTTCAGAGGTAACAAAGGCTCTCAGCATGGCTCTGGCTATAAGCTTGGCATCTGAGCACCGTTTTGAGGGTGGGGAGAGCCAATGCTGAGCAGGGGCTACAGTGTCTGCTTGGGCCAGTGTGAGTTATAGCAGAATCAAGGAAACTCTTTTCCCCATGTGACCTCCAAGTACCAGGATCCCACACCAGGGGAAGTGTTCTATTTTC
Organism: Prionailurus bengalensis; assembly: GCF_016509475.1. Classification (NCBI taxonomy): domain Eukaryota; kingdom Metazoa; phylum Chordata; class Mammalia; order Carnivora; family Felidae; genus Prionailurus; species Prionailurus bengalensis. The sequence goes on along the minus strand of NC_057354.1, from coordinate 48,984,215 downwards.
TCTGATAAACATTAGTTCCACAAAGGAAGGGAGGGAAGGAATGAAGCACAGGATGAAGAAAGAGAAGATTCTCAGACACCATTGAACACACAGGGTGACAACCAACAGAAAGAAGGTAAAATGGAAGATCTGTAAAATAGGTGGAGAAGAGCTGGCACATCTAGGCTCTGAAAGTAACACTCCACCTTATCCCATTGCATTAGTGGAAGACCTAGGATGTTCTGAACACTTATTCTATAAAAAAATCCTCACAGGTTGACAGTAGTATTTATTCTCCATAATAATTAGCATGGGTTTTAAATCTATCCAGGCGACACATAATAACCTTCCTAAGGAGAGTGACAACCAGATACAAGGAATGGCCAGCAGAGGTATAACATTTATTGGCCAGTGGACACTTCCGTCCAGTGTCATCTGCTGTCATTGACACTATTTTTCCGATTTAATAATATATCTGTGTCCTAAGAGGTGACTTTTGCTTAAACCCATCAATTAGGAAATGTCAGTTTGCATCTGATATGATTTATTTGGGTAGCAGTTTACCTCAACCTTCATTTAAATTGTTCATGACCATCTCAGATAGAACCCCATCAGTCATGGCATTTTTCACTCAATGCTTTGCCTGTGATGGTGGCCTTGGTTTTATTCCAAGAGTCTGCTAAGCAGGCTGCGATGGCCTTTCAGCTTACCTGTGACATTTTCATGAACACTAATAGGGAGTAGGGCTGCCCCACATCCCAGCTCCAAGGAAACTCTGACATCTGATCGGGCATACATTCACTTCTGCTCTATGTTGCCAATCAGAACTCAGGGCCCACATCCCCATCAGGAAGATCATATCTAAGTGTCTTGGGAGCTGAGCCTCTGTCTGTCTCTGTCTCTCTCTCTGTCTCTGTCTCTCTCTCTCTCACACACACACACACACACACACACACACATGAATTCACATGCAATTTTATCATGCTCATCCTGCAATCTGTGGTGGCAGGTTAAAATTAGCAAGGATCACACATTGCATGCAGGAATATGAGTGAGTGGTTGTTTTGGAATTAGCCTGAGCTGGAATCAATATTGAATCTGTCACATTATGTGACCTCTTTAAGTCACACTGGATTTTCTGTGTAATGCAGAACATCTAAGTACTTGCTTCCTAAAGTGGTTATAAGAATTAAAAGAGATACTGCATGAAAGGGGCTTAGTGCATACCTCATTCACTGTTTAAACTGATTTTTTAACTCTTAAAACATAACCGATGAGTGGACCATGGAATTAGTTTAGTGCACTGTAGCCAACATTACTAAAAAGCGTCAGACTAAAATAGAAGATATCAGAGTGCATCAAATAAAATGAGGCTAAGTATTTACAGCATGTTCTATTTTCAAAAACTAGCCTCAATAAGATCCCTCATCCCATGTGTTCTTCTAGAATGGAAACTTTAAGCTCTACCACCAGAATGTGAAGCCTAATTTCCCCTCCTTTTGAATCGGAGGAACATTACTTGGATTGCTTGGAGCAACAATACATGCTGGAAGTGATCTGTGATTTCTTAGACTGTGTTATAAAAATACCATTTATACCTTGTTAACTAGAACCTTTAATCTTGGAGCACACAGCTGTCATGTTACAAGTTAGGCTATTCCAAGACTGCCACATTGTGAGAAAGCCCACACCACATGCAAAGGCCACATATAGGTCCTCCAATCCTAGGCCCTGAGCCATCCAAGCCTCAAGATTAACCCATCTGCCAGCTGGTAACCATTGAGTGGCTTCACTTGGTGCTACAAAGAACAACGTAATTGCCCAGCTAAAGCCCAATTAAATCCTTGTCCATGGAATCTATGAGTAGAACATAATAGTAACTGTGTTGGATCTACATTTTGCAGTAACTTGTTATTTAAGTATGCATCATGGGTAACAAAGTAAAAAGTATTCTTCACTATGTGTCTCACACTTAAATTTGTTTTTGAAAAACTTCTGATTTAGCCCAAAGTGAGTGCTCAAGTGTTCAATACATGCTAGCTTATTTAAGGTAATTACCTTAAATTATTTTAGGTTTGCCAAGATTTCTGATAATTCTTAAGTTTTTACCCTTATAATAATTGTATATGTAACATTGAGCAAGTCACTTTACTTCTCTGTAACCCTGTTTTCCCACACATTGGGTATAACAGGACCTACCTTGAAGGGATGTTTTGAAATTTAACATTTGTTACAAATGAGTTAATGTTTGTAATATTTCAGAACTATGCCTAGAAAAGGGAAAGCCCTACATAAGGGTCTTTTAAATAGAATGTGTGAGTCACTGGGTGGGAATTATCTTTGTGGTACTGATAAGGGAAATAGGAGTAAGAAAAAATAAGAGACTTGTCCAATGCAAGAGTCAGTACTGGGAGAAACAGAATTTGAGCTGAAGTCTTCTGGATATGCAGTGGTATCTTTGTAGCATTTAGTGGGATCTGTAGGCTCCCCACTCAATAGTGTGATGGAATCAGTGCATTTCATAGCTCCCCATTCAGTCTGAGAATTCTGAGTTAGGTCGTCCAGAGTAACATAATCAGGTATATGCATAAACTCCTATAGAAGGCATAGAAAAAGAAATTTGTTATGATCATTGGCTCATGAGAATATGGAGGCTGAGAATTTCCATGACCTGATATTTATGGGCTGTAGACCCAAGAAAACCAGTATGTGAATATGAAGGCCTATAAACCTGAGTTGCTTATAGTATAAATCCAAGTCTGAGAGCAGATCAAAGGAAAAAATCAAATTCCTCTTTAGAAAAGAAATTACCTGTGACATCTCAACCCAAATCATAGATATTGTAGCACCATCAGTCTCAGATGTCAGAAACAGCCCTCACTGAGGGACTGCACATCTAATTTGCAAATTAGAAACTACAAAAAAGCTAAGATTACACACCTGAGTCTATGTTTTATAGGTTTGGCAGAAATGTATTTTTCATCCTTCCTTGATTTGGGCCCAAATATCCATTTGGTCCTGCCATTGAAGTTTGCACTCTGACTCAATCTGATATTTACCTTTTGGACTGACACACCAGTGTTGTACATCAACTCCAGTATCCAGAGAACAAAGACAGCAGGGCCCTGCTACACTAACCTGACAAAATTCTAGAAATGCAAACAGAAGATGAATTTCTTTTGAAGAGAACTGAGTGTATGTGTTGTGGTCTCCCTCTGAGCACAGCCCACATGGATTTCTGGAAACTGTAGAAAATAAGAGAAAGATGGGGCTTACTGAGCCACACCAAAGAAAGCAGAAGCAGATGGTGCTGTGGATCCAGGGACACTGTGTGTCATCAGAGCTCAAAAGGCAAGTACATTTCCCACACCTCACTCACATGGGAAGTACTTGAATGATAAACTACCACGTTTTTGGTGAAGGCTGATTCAGAAGCTGACCTCTTGCTAAGTTGTGTCCTCAGGGAAAAGCTGCCTGAGAAAACTACAGAGTTTTCTTCTGGGTTCAGAACATGATTTCCCAGAATTACAGCCTGGTGCATTATAGTCTACATAGTGAAGTACAGACCTCTAACACATGTCTCAAAATCATCTGGCAAGAACAAGTTGAAATATAAACTCTAAAATCAACAAATATGTTTATTCCTGACTTTGTGAAAAGATTCTATAATATCTGAGACAGAACTTTCCCTGTTTGAAATCTTACAGGTTTGGCACAATAAGCCTGGAGAACATAATAGAAAAGCCATTATACTCAAGGAAGATTTGATGATGAAGACAAGGCTTGAGCACAACTTTGCAACTTTCTATTAATCAGAAGTCTGAGTGTAAGTATTGATGGAAGCTCTACTGTGCAAGACTGGAAATATCCTTTCCTTCATCTGAAGCATCAGGCTCATTTTGCCCTTCAATATGGGTAAAGTTGTTAGCAGATGCTTAATATCTTTTCTTAGAGTTCACATTCTTAGCATATGATGGCTTTAGGTCAAGCCTGGTAGGAAAATCCCACAAAGTATAAGAAAAGGCTTATTGAGCCAACATTAATAGAAGGAAAGCAACCCCTCAAATTGGAAATCTATTGTTCATTCTGATTTCACAGGCTGAAGTATGCATTTCTCCCTCTGAAAACAGGGATGTCATCCTTGTTCTTCAACAAGATTATGTCAGTATCTCTGTCGGTGAAATGTCTGAGGATTCTCTTGAGTAAGGAGTTCTATTAGCACCTGCAGCTTTCCTGTGGGAAGAAGCTGGGGTTGACATGGCTAGAACTCCACACTAGACTAGAGCCATCCTGTGGCATCAATTAGCCATTAAGGTGAGTCAATAAAATGCATTATAATGAATTTGAGTCTTGATAATCATCAAAATTAAGTGTACATACTGTATCAGGGTGCTGATTAAGTGGCTTCAATGGCAAATGCCCAATGCTGTGCTTCTGTGGATCCATCCCTCTGATGGACCTGTCTCCCTCCTGGTGCTGCAGGGTCCCTCCTGCAGGGGTCCACCAATGGCAAAGCTCCTAAGTCAGCCCCTCCTGTCCCTGTACACCTTGTGGATCCACCCTGGCTTATATGCCCTTGTCCAGATCCCATCAAAAAACACCACAAGCCTGGCATGTGCAAGCTGCCCAGACAGGGGACACACCACTCCTCACAGAGTTGTGCCCCTGGGAGAGGGGAAGATAAGGTACATGCCAGTCTGATCATGTTCCCAACAGTGGGCTGGGGGTAGACATTGGGTCTGACTGTGGCCCTGCCCACTAACACAAGTTTCTCCGTGCAGCACAGGGGAAGTGCCCTGAAGTTTGGAGCTACCTGAGGGACTAGCCAAAATGACAAAAGGGAAGAATTCTCCTCAAAAGAAACTCAAGGAAGTAGCGACAGCTAACGAATTGATCAAAAACTATTTAAGCAATATAATGGAACAAGAATTTAGAATAATAGTCATAAAATTAATCACTGGGAATAAAGAAAGCATAGAGGACAGCAGAGAATCTATTGCTACAGAGATTGAAGGACTAAGAAATAGTCATGAGGAACTTAAAAATGCTATAAATGAGGTGCAAAATAAAATAGAGGTGGCCATAGCACGGATTGAAGAGGCAGAGGGGAGAATAGGTGAATTAGAAGATAAAATCATGGAAAGAGAGGAAGCTGAGAAAGAGAGAGATAAAAAAAATCCAGGAGTATGAGGGGAGAATTGAAGAATTAAGTGATGCAATCAAATGGAACAATATCCATATCATAGGAATTCCAGAAGAAGAAGAGAGAGGAAAAGGAGCTGAAGGTGTACTTGAACAAATCATAGCTGAGAACTTCCCTGATCTGGGGAAGGAAAAAGGCATTGAAATCCAAGAGGCACAGAGAACTCCCTTCAGTCGTAACTTGAATCGATCTGCATGACATATCATAGTGACTGGCAAAGCACAAGGAAAATAAAGAATTCTGAAAGCAGCTAGGGTTAAGCAGGCTCTAACTTACAAAGGTAGACACATAAGAGTAGTATCAGACCTATCTACTGAAAATTGGAAGACCAGAAAGGAATGGAAGGAAATCTTCAATGTGATGAACAGAAAAAAATATACAGTCAAGAATCCTTTATCCAGCAAGTCTGCCATTAAGAATAGGAGGAGAGATAAATGTTTCCCAAACAAAAACTTAAGGAAATCATCACCACTAAACTAGCCCTACAAGAGATCCTAAGGGGGATTCTGTGAGTGAAATGTTGCAAGGACCACAAAGTACCAGAGACATCACCACAATCATGAAACCTACAGATCACAATGACTCTAAACCTGTATCTTTTTATAATAACACTGAATGTAAATGGAGTAAATGCTCCAACCAAAAGACATAGGGTATCAGAATGGATAAAAAAAAAAAAAGAAAAACAAGACCCATCTTTTTGCTGTCTACAAGAGACTCATTTTAGACCTGAGGACAACTTCAGATGGAAAGTGAGGGATGGAGAACTATCTATCATTCTACTGGAAGTCAAAAGAAAACTGTAGTAGTCACACTTATATCAGGCAAACTAGACTTTATTAAAGGCTGCAACAGGAGATGAAGAAGGGCATTATATAATAATCACAGGGTCTATCATCAGGAAGAGTTAACAATTATAAATGTCTATCTACGAATTTGGCAACCCCCAATATATATAAAACAATTACTCACAAACATGAGCAACCTTATTGATAAGAATGTGGTAATTGCAGGGGACTCTAATACTCCACTTACAAATATGGATAGATCATCTAGACACAGGACCCATAAAGAAACAAGGGCCCTGAATGAAACATTAGGTCAGATGGACTTGACAGATATATGTAGAACTCTGCATCCCAAATCAACAGAATATACTTTCTTCTCCAGTGCACATGGAACATTCTCCAAGATAGATCACATACTGGGTCACAAAACAGCCCTTCATAAGTATACAAGAATTGAGATCATACCACGCACACTTTCAGACCACAATGCTATGACACTTGAAATCAACACAGGAAAAAGTCTGGAAAACCTCCAAAAGCATGGAGGTTAAAGAACACCCTACTAAAGAATGAATGGGTCAACCAGACAAGTAGAGAAGAAATTTAAAATTAAAATTTTTTTTTCAACGTTTATTTATTTTTGGGACAGAGAGAGACAGAGCATGAACGGGGGAGGGGCAGAGAGAGAGGGAGACACAGAATCAGAAACAGGCTCCAGGCTCCGAGCCATCAGCCCAGAGCCTGATGCGGGGCTCGAACTCCCGGACCGCGAGATCGTGACCTGGCTGAAGTCGGATGCTTAACCGACTGTGCCACCCAGGCGCCCCAAGAAATTTAAAATTATATGGAAACAAATTAAAATGAAAAGACGACCATCCAAATGCTTTGGGAGGCAGTGAAGGTAATCCTGAGAGGAAAATACATTGCAATCCAGGCCTATCCCAAGAAACAAGAAAACTCCCAAATACAAAACCTAAGAGCACACCTAAAGGAACTAGAAGCAGAATAGCAAAGACACGCCAAACCCAGCAGCAGAAGAAAATAATAAAGATCAGAGCATAAATAAACAATACAGGATCTAAAAAAAACAGTAGAGCTGATCAATGGAAACAAGACTTGGTTTTTTGAAAAAATAAACAAAATTGAGAAAACTCTAGCCAGGCTTCTCAAAAAGAAAAGGGAGATGACCCAAATAGATTAAATCATGAATGAAAACGGAATTATTCCATCCAATTCCTCAGAAACACAAGCAATTATCACGGAATACTATGAAAAAATAATATGCCAGCAATCTGGACAACCTGGAAGAAGTGGATAAATTCGTAGACACCCACACACTACCAAAACTCAAACAGGAAAAAATAGAAAACTTGAACAGACCCATAACCAGCGAAGAAATTGATTCAGTTATCAAAAATCTCCCAACAAATAAGAGTCCAGGACCAGATGGCTTCCCAGGGGAATTCTACCAGACATTTAAAGCAGAGATAATACCTATCGTTGTCAACTAGTTCCAAAAAACAGAAAGGGAAGGAAAACTTCCAGAATCATTCTATGAAGCCAGCATTACTTTGATTCCTAAACTAGAGACCCAGAAAAAAAGAGAACTACAGGCCAATATCCCTGATGAATATGGATGCAAAAATTCTCAATAAGATAATATCAAACTAAATTCACGAGCATATAAAAAGAATTACACACCATGATCAAGTGGGATTCATTCCTGGGCTGCAGGGCTGGTTCAACATTCGCAATTCAATCAACGTGATACATCACATTAATGAAAGAAAATATAAGAACCATATGATCCTGTCAATCGATACAGAAAAAGCATTTGACAAAATTCAGCACCCTTTCTTAATAAAAACCCTCGAGAAAGTCGGGATAGAAGGAACATACTTAAACATCATAAAAGACATTTACGAAAATCCCACAGCTAATATCATCCTCAATGGGGAAAAACTGAGAGCTTTATCCCTGAGATCAGGAACACGACAGGGATGTCCACTCTCATGCTGTTGTCTAACATAATGTTGGAAGTGCTAGCATCAGCAATCAGACAACAAAAGGAAATCGAAGGCATCAAAATTGGCAATGATAAAGTCAAACTTTCACTTTTTGCAGATGACATGATATTATACATGGAAAATATGATAGACTCCACCAAAAGTCTGCTAGAACTGATACATGAATTCAGCAAAATCGCAGGATACAAAATCAATGTAGAGAAATCAGTTGCATTCTTATACACTAATAATGAAGCAACAGAAAGACAAAGAAACTGATCCCATTCACAACTGCACCATGTAGCATAACATACTTAGGAATAAACCTAACCAAAGATGTAAAAGATCTGTATGCTGAAAACTATAGAAAGCTTATGAAGGAAATTGAAGAAGATACAAAGAAATTGAAAAACATTCCGTGCTCATGGATTGGAAGAATAAATATTGTCAAAATGTCAATACTACCCAAAGCTATCTACACATTCAATGCAATCCCAATCAAAATTGCACCAGCATTTTTCTTGAAGGTAGAACAAGCAATATTAAAATTCATATGGAACCACAAAAGGCCCCAAATACCCAAAGTAATTTTGAAGAAGACTAAAGCAGGTGGCACCACAATCCCAGACTCTAGCCTCTGTTACAAAGTGGAATCATCAAGACAGCATGGTATTGGCACAAAAACAGACACATAGACCAATGGAATAGAATAGAAACCCCAGAATTAGACCCACAAAAGTATGGCCAACTAACCTTTGACAAAGCAGGAAAGAATATACAATGGAGAAAAGACAGTCATTTTAACAAATGGTGCTGGGAGAACTGGGCAGCAATGTGCAGAAGAATGAAAGTAGACCATTTTCTCACACCATTCACAAAAATAAACTCAAAATGGATAAAGGACCTGAATGGGAGACAGGAAACCATCAAAACCCTAGAGGAGAAAGCAGGAAAAGACCTCTCTGACCTCAGTCGAGCAATTTTTTACTTGATACATCCCCAAAGGCAAGGGAATTAAAAGCAAAAATGAACTATTGGGACCTCATGAAGATAAAAATCTTCTGCACTGCAAAGGAAACAACCAACTAAAAGGCAACCGACGGAATGGGAAAAGATATTTGCAAATGACATATCGGACAAAGGGCTAGTATCCAAAATCTATAAAGAGCTCACCAAACTACACACCCGAAAAACAAATAATTCGGTGAAGAAATGGGCAGAAGACATGAATAGACACTTCTCTAAAGAAGACATCCAGATGGCCAACAGGCACTTGAAAAGATGCTCAATGTCACTCCTCATCAGGGAAATACAAATCAAAACCACACTCAGGTATCACCTCACGCCAGTCAGAGTGGCCAAAATGAAGAAATCAGGAGACTATAGATGCTGGAGAGGATGTGGGAAATGTGAACCCTCTTGCTTTCATTGTTGGTGGGAATGCAAACTGGTGCAGCTGCTCTGGAATACAGTGTGGGGGTTCCACAAAAAATTAAAAATAGGTCTACCTTATGACCCAGCAATAGCTCTGCTAGGAATTTACCCAAGGGATACAGCAGTGCTGTTGCATAGGGGCATTTGTACCCCAATGTTTATAGCAGCACTTTCAACAATAGCCAAATTGTGGAAAGAGCCTAAATGTCCATCAACTGATGAATGGATAAAGAAGTTGTGGTTTATATATACAATGGAATACTACATGGCAATGAGAAAGAATGAAATATGGCCTTTTGTAGCAACGTGGATGGAACTGGAGAGTGTTATGCTAAGTGAAATAAGTCAGAGAGAGAGAGAGACAGATACCGTATGTTTTCACTCTTATATGGATCCTGGTAAATTTAGCAGAAGACCATAGGGAAGGGGAAGGAGAAAAAAAAGTTAGAGAGGGAGGGAGCCAAAGCATAAGAGATTTTTAAAAACAGAATAAACTGAGGATTGATGGGGCGTTGGAGGGAGGGGAAAGTGGGTGATGGGCATTGATGAGGGCACCTGTTGGGATGAGCACTGGGTGTTGTATGGAAACGAATTTGACAATAAATTTCATATTAAAAAATCAATAAAACAATGTTATAGGTATGACACTTAATGAACTTTCTTTTGACTGTTCAAAATTTGTTAAGCTTAAAAAGAAACTGGGGATTCCTACAGCCTTGTCAGGATATATACCAAAGCCACTGAATGTCTAGGAACAACAATTTCTCCATCAGTGATCATGAGAGAGCAAAGGAAAGTATTCTAAACCAGTTTATTCCAGAGATGTCCAATGTCAGACAAGAGATGACCATAACAAGGCCAGCCTGATTTCTGAAACTGATGGTTGGTGGTGGTATTGGAACTTATTTTGCTTTTTCTGAAAGTATGTCAGAGAGGCTTCAAAATTTTCTGCCTCTCAAAATACTGACACCAGAGGATGCTGGAGATGCCCAGTAAGCAAGGGGAGGTGGGGTGAGAAACAAACATCCAAGACACCAGAAGCAGAGTATTCTGCCCTTGTCTCCTGCCCCATCCCAATCACTTCATTGTGGAGACTCCATGACTACCATGGAGCTTCTACTGGTGCCCTCCAGAAATCACCTAATGCATTCTGCAAAATATGTGCAAAGAAATAACATAACATTTAACTTGAAATCATTTACTGTACTCCTGAAAAAATTATAAAATATTTACTCTTTTTTCCTTTTCATGTTTAAAATACCTATGGATTCCACTACTTAACCCAGGAAAGTGAGGTCACAGCCAAAATATGGGGAGAAGCAGAAGTTTACATTGGCTTTTCATGTTTCTGGTGAGCTAATGCAGGTTTATGGGATTTTAGGTTAATTTTGATGGTATATGATTTTTGTCTTCCATGCAAAGACCTGAGAACATAGGGCCAAGAATCCCACTTTCTATTCCCCTCCCCATCCAGATATTTATAACTAAATTCATCATAGTACATCTTGATATAAGAGATTGCCATTTGTCTTGCAAGTCATCACACCAGAAACAGGAAGGTCATCATTATCTCCTCTTGCTTTCTCACTGCCTTACCTCCTCTCCAGAACCATGTTCCCTCTCTATCTTCTGCATCCCCCCCGCCCCCCATCCTCACTGATGTGGATTTACCAGAGCCATTGTCTCTGACCTTGACTATTACTTTTTCTCCTAATTTGGGCTTTTTGTGTCTTTTCCTTCATGATTGTAATCCTTATTCCCTTCAGTCACTGGATGATGGATTTTGTGTTTTACAAGATGATAATATTTACCCTTTGTTTAAAATTGATGCCTTTAACTTCCTCAGCAAGAAGCAAAATTTTATTAGTGTAGCTTAAACTTTTTTCCATGATTAACATATATCTTTTACCTGCTTAGCATTCTCTGAACTCCAGTTATAAAGCCATTCTTACAATTCCCTAATACTCTATACCTTCTCATGCTCCCATGCTGTTCTACACACATAGGACTGTCAGCTGTTTAAAGTCTTTAGCCATTTACCATAGCTGTTAGAATAAATGCCAAACTTTTGACATGGTCTTTTGGCCACTGGGTGGTAAAAACTCTGCTTTTCTGCATAGTGTCAGCCTATACCTTTTCTCTTTCCTCCCTGTATTCCAGATGTTACAGCCTAGCCTAGACTAACTCCTACTTTTTTAAAAAAAAGTTTATTTATTTATTTTGAGAGAGAGAGAGAAACAGAGAAAGAGAATGAGACAGAGCACAAGAAGGGGAGAGGTAGAGAGAATGGGAGAGAGAGAATCCCAAGCACTGACAGTGCAGAACCCAGCATGGGGCTCGACCTCACAAACTGTGAGATTGTGACCTGAGCCAAAATGAAGTGTTGGACACTCAACGAACTGAGCCACCCAGGCATCCCACTCTTTCTCTTGAGAGATCAATTGTCAACTTCTCAGGGAAGCTTTTGCTGAATTCTTTCACTGGGTTGGAGTATCACATACATCTTCTTTGCGGCACTTAAATACAGCTATGAGTTTGTATTTATTTTTGTATGTTTGTTGCTTCCTTCACTAACTGTAACCTCTATGAAGGCATCAATCTTGTCTTGGTATTGTTTGTTGGTTTGCATAAAGTCCTCGTTATTTTATCACTAATAGTAGCACAACATCTGGCATACCGTGGAAGCTCAATAAGTGATAGAATAATAAATTAATAAATTTTAGCATCTCTTGAGATTCTTATGCCTGAAACATGAACATTTCAGGAATGGATGAACTGGCCATGATATCTGGCTGGATGTTAAGATATAGAGACTTTTACCCTATTTCACGTATTCAACATTCGTTCTGATTTGTGTAATTGTAGAAACTTGATTTTATTGTTCCTTGTAACATGCAGTACCCTTCCCCAGAGCCAAAAGAACAAAGGAAGAGAGGAGGTGATCATACCTATTGCTACTCCTTCTCAACTTCTTTTCCCTTTCCCCCATACCTAACTTAGCCAGCCACCTAGCAGATTCAAATACTCACCTGATTAGATGAGACAAAGTAAGACAAGGAAGCAGAAACCAAAACCAGAAGAGAAGCTTCAAGAGTTTCTGGAATGAGGAGTTAGGGCTGAATCAATCTAGGTCTGCTCTGGCTAGAAGGAATGGTGGGCTCAGCACTCACTGACTCTTAAGGAACTACCACCTGGGATGGATCAGTAGCAGAGGCCAGAGCTTTAAGTGCCAAGACCTTAACCATATATATATATATATATATATATATATAATATAATTAATATAATATAATATAATATAATATAATATAATATAATATATATTAACCTTATATGGAAAATGGATTTTGTACTCATCTTTTGCCTTATTTGAATTTGCAAATAAAAGTGAAAAAACATGTCATATTTCCATCAGTCAGGGAATGGGTGGGTGAAGGTAAGCAGAGGAAATACTGGCAGAACATTAGCCCCTTGAAAAGCTGGCCTTAGCTTCTGGGGAATACCTGTGAAATCCTGAGCATTGTGGCAATCATCTCTGTTCAGTTTCTTTGAATTTGCTGTTCCTTGTTTGTACCATATGTAGATGTAAATAACTTTGTTCTTTCTCTCCACAGTTTAGTATCTCATAAATTCTTCCTTGGCTGATTCACCACTCTTCAAGTAACTTCTCATCTAATTACAACAGATCCTCCACCTGCTCCTTTTTCCTCCTTAACTCTTCTTTCCAACATTTATCCCCCAGCTTGTATCTTGACATCCATCTGGCCCATGCTCGAAAATTTAGTCATCCTTGGTTTCTATTTTGTTCTATGTCTTGTCAGTCATCCTACCTCCTAATCACTCTGGACCATGTTCCCTTACTGAGTCTTTCTGCCAGATCCAGTCACTTATCCCCTTGATAGCAATAGATTCCAAATTGACCCTGAGTTGTAAGCCAGGAGTACTGTCTTCCTTATTTATGACATATCACTCATTTCCAGGCAGATGCTTGGTATAGACTAACTGCTTAATTTGTATTGTTTCACTGACTGATGTGTCTTCCTTTTACTAGGCTATATCCTTTCCAGTCTGTCTTGTTACTATGCTGTTCCATATCTGTATCAGTCAGGGTTCTCTAGAGAAGCAGAACCAATAGGGGAGACAAAGAGATATATTATATATCTCATCTTATCTTATATTATTATATATATTTGATTTATGATAGGATTTAACTGAAGTGGTTTTAGAAGTGCAGAAATTCCACAATCTGCCATCTGCAAGCTAGAGAAGTAGGAAAGCCAATGGTGCCAATCAGTCAGAATCTATAGTGCTGAAAATCAGTGGCCATATAAGTCCCAGAGTCTGAAGACCCCAGAACAGGAGCTCAGATACGAAGAGCAGGAAGAGATGGATATCTAAGCTGAAGAAGAGAGAGAGAGAGAATTTGCCCTTCCTTCACCTTTTTGTTCCATTTTGGTTCTCAGCACATTGGATGATGCCCACCCACATTGGTGAGGTCTATTTCTTTACTCAGTCTATTGAATCAAATGATAATCTCTTCCAAAAACACCCTTACAGACATGCCCCAAAATAATGTCTTGACAGCTCTCTGGATATCTTTTAGTTCACTCAAGTTGACATATAAAATTAGCCCTGCAATAGCCTTCAATTACTTCCCATCACCCACAGAACAAAGCTTGTTCTCCCTAACACTGATGTATACGGCTTTTCGAACATTTGACCATGGATTAATGTTATATTGTCACTTTATACCACTTTCTATATGAATTCTCCAGTTCAAACACTGAAAACTTTATTGTTCTTGTTCTGAACATTGGGAAAGAATGCACTATGCTTTCTCTTTCTCTTCATTTGCAAATGCTGTTTTTTCCCCCTCATTTTTTCATGAAGGATAAATTCTGTTTGCCCTCTAAGATGAAGTTCATAGTTCATGTCACTCCCTTGAGTGAACCTTCCATGACCCACTCTTCCCAGGGTATTGTCAGTGTTGTCACTGAAACCCACAGTTCTATGTCCACTTTTTTTTAGAAACTAACACAATGTGTTATTATTTCATTATATAATTATTACTTGTCTCTTCAAAAAGATTACAATAAATGAGTTGGATTTGATTTCTATGTTGCTCTCCTCTGATTATTCAAGTTGACTTGTTGTTCCTGTGTGCCATATTATGACAATATTTTAACTTCTTTATTTTTTCTCTCAGGTTTCAATTTTCAGTGAAAGGTCATTCATTCATTAGCGGCAGAGCACTACACAAGAGTAACAGGATGTTAAAACTCTTTGTTTTAGTTTCCTCTGATGCTTCTCAGTACTTGATGTTTAATAAAAGAGAGTCCAAGAATTCCATTTCCTAAGTCATTGTGTATCTTGGACCATGAAGGAGACTGTGAAACTGGTTTTGTCAGCTTACACCTGGAATCCAACTGTGAAAGAGAGATGAAAGGGACAGAACTACTTTGGGAACTTACATGTAGCATATGTACCCTTACCCCTAGAAAAGGGAGAGAAGGTGAATTTACCATCACCTTTATCAACAGAACCTTGCACATAACTGAATAGGGGTATTTCAGGTGTGGAACACAAGGACACGAATCTAATTCTCACAAGAAGGGATCTAAAAGTGAAGGGTGTGGAGATGGCTTTACTTTTGAATAAAAGCAGGTGGCTCTGTATGGGACAATTGGACTACCCCATGGCAGGGGAAGGGACAGTCTTCAGGAATGAAAAGATAGTGTGGAATCACATCACAAGAGGACCTCTGGGAAAGATGAAGGGACAGCCTAAGAGATGACCTAGAGAAGCCTGGGGGAATGAAGGAGTGAGAGAGATTGGAGTATGATACCTCAAAATATACCACTATGACATAAGGATTATTTTGAGCTGAAGGAAATTAAGATGCAGCAGATGCAGGGAAATTTCCCTGCTCTCCCTTTCTGTCTAAAACCAGGACATAATGGGCGCCTGGGTGACTCAGTCAGTTGAGTGTCTGACTTTGGCTCAAGTCATGATCTCACAGTTCCTGGGTTCGAGCCCCGCATTGGGCTCTGTGCTGACAGCTCAGAACCTGGAACCTGCTTTGGATTCTGTGTCTCCCTCTCTCTCTGCCCCTCCCTTGCTCATACTCTGTGTCTCTCTCTGTCTCAAAAATAAATAAACATTAAAAAAATAAAAAAACCCACAAAACCAGGGGATACATTACCCTTTGTAAAGGCAACACAAATTTATAAAGGTGTCTCCCTCTCCCAAGTCAGAAAAAGAAGGGAGATACTTAATTACATATGAATAGAGAAGACACCAACTTGAATCTGCATAACAAATTTTATTAAATAATTCCTCTTTCATTAGTTTCTCCCATTCATCTTCCCACAATTTACAATAGCAAAAAACCCAACCCCATGATCTTTTGTCTATTACTTCTCGGCAATTTATCACCCTTCGCCCTTTATTAAAATAGTATATAAGCCCTCAATTCTAACTGCTACATTTATTTGTCAGTTCCTGCTCATATGTTCATAATTAAATCTGTTTTTTTTTTCTATTGCCAGTCTGTCTTTTCCAGTTTAATTCACAGACCCCAAATAATGAGTATAAGTGGGTAAAGGATAGTTTTATTCTTCCCAACAGGGGAGTCAAAAATGGTCCAACTGCCAGATCTATATGTGAAAAACTATAAAATTCTGATGACAGAATTGAAGAACTAAATGTATAGAGAGATATTCAATGTTAATGGCTTGGAAGACTCAAAGTTGCCAAGATGTGAATTCTTCCCAACTTGATCTACAGATTCAATGTAATCCCAACCAAAACCCCAGTGAGCTATTCTGTAGATATTGACAAACTGATTCTGGGGTTTATGTGGAAAGGTTAAAGTTTCAGAATAGCCATACTGAAAGAGAATACCAAAATCTGAGGAGCTGTACTACTCAATTCCAAAACTTACTATAAAGCCTTAATATTCAAGACAGCCTAAGTCCCAGAGGCAAAGCTAACACTGGTATCACATCTGACAGCATGTTTATCCTATCAACACTGGCTCCAGAAATTAACAGACATTGCCTCCAGCTGGCTCCTATGTTCCCTTCCATGGAGACAATCATTCATGTGATGGGTAAGCCACATGGCACATTCAGGATCAGCTGTTTTTTTCTGACTCTGTCTCCAAACCCATCCCATCCTATAAATTTGTGAGCCTCTCTTGACATATAAATGTTTTTTTTATGAAGCCAATCTCATTCATCATAAAATTGCAGAGTGAATTTCAGCATAGAATAAAAAAGGCAATTCCAAGGACTCTGCCTAAGCAGCCAGTAGCCTGTGTTTGTCCCAACTCCATTTGAAATTTATCTTGTCTCTCCTCCTCCTTTTTCTTCTGTTCCCTGGAGTTAGTGTTCACTGTACATCTACTTCTGGGGCAGAATTCAGTTCTTGTCATAATGATTTAAACAGCTAGACATCAGGAGGAAATGACAAAATAGCCTTGACCCTTAATAATCTTTCTGACAGTCTGGAATTAAGATGCTATGGAGCTCTCTGGAATGTGTCACCCACCTCATAGACCTTGAGAAGGATGTTGAATCAACAGTTCCCTCTGTGGGGGCAGAACACCCCTCTATAGCACCCTGCATTCACAGAACACAGGAGGAGGCTGCATTGGCTCTCCAGAGAAAGAAAATCTCATTCTCTGTGAAAGAAACTTCTTCCCTCCAGGCAACCGCAAAGCATATTTAATACAGTGAGTCTATTGATCTCAGGACACAGGCGCAAGCTCAGTCCCTGCCTGAGCCCAGGCCTGGCCAGAAGAATAATTTGCAAACATAACAATGCAGACAATGTCAATAATAGTGTCAATAATAACACGGACATTTATGGAGCTTTCAGTTTGTGCAGATATCATGACCCTCTGTGTCCTGAGTATCTCTGGGAGTCCTCATAGTGATGCCATGGGGCTGGATGTCTTAGTGTCACCTTCATTGGACAGAAGAAATGAGAAATGCTCTTGGATGTTGAGTAGTCTTTTTAAGTCTGCATTTAGCAGGGGAATGTGGATCCAGGTGCTAATTCATGTGTGCCTGCTCTGAGGCTCCTAACCACAATGCCACACAGAGATATAGCCGTAGCACACACTTAGCTGCAACTGGCAGGTAGTCTTCACTGTAGTGACCAGAAAAAGGCAAAAAGACCCAGGGATCACAGCATAAGCTCTAATAAGAAAGACCCAGGTTCAGATTCTATTACTGTTCATCACTAATGTCTTTGACAAGTTACATACCTTTCTGAATCTCATTGTCTCCATCTATACAATGTGGATAAGAATGCCATCTTCTTGAGACAGCTCTCAAGAGGGTTAAAAGTCATGCTTCATACAAAGTACTTAGAACAGTACCTGGAGCATAATAAGCTGTCAATTATAAAAACAAGTTCACTAACTTTTTAAAGCATGTTTGATGAGTAATTTTATGCTGTGAGGGGCAGAGGTTTCACCACCCACCACAACATACACAGCACTGCTGGGAAGGAGCAGGATTGTGCAGTGCATATGGTGATGTCCTCTGTTGTTCTCAGGGATCATTTCTGGAAGTGGAGCTTGGTCAAGTCATGCAAAGCCACTCTCTGCTCTTTCTGTCATCGCTCAACACCACAACCTTGGGGGAACTCCTGTTTTTCTAATCCTACTGAAACTGACTGGCTTCTCTTATGCTTTTGTTTAGACTTAATCCCTTCTTTTGTGCAAAGACCACAATATCCACAAGATCTTTTACCCTGTAATGCTATCATTTTCCTGTTAGTAGTCTCTCTCACTCAGCATAGTTTGTTTCTCTCCCAATGCGGGAAATGACAGGAAATACCACTTCTGGAGGCTGGGACTGAGGCTATACTCACCATATCATGCAATTCTGCATGCAGGAAAATGTAACTCTCATTATGAAGGTCATTCATTCAAAACATATTTTATTTTTGGAGTTTATATAATTATCTGAAAATTGTTTTAGACTTTGGTTGTACAGAACTTGTGAATAAGATGGTCATTGGTGTTTCCTGTAATGAAAGGTATGAGACTGTGGCCTGTATGCTCTTTGGCTCTTGTTGAAAGGCTGGGGCTCCCATTTCATGATCTGAGAAGTACAAAGCCCCCCTCAAGTCATGTGGATTTCTCGATGGAGGTGGGGGAGGCAATGACAGCCATTGTTTCTATTTCAAGTCTCCTGCTCTCAACATGTTCTTCTGTTCCCCACCATCCACCCCAGCTTGATGCTTAGTACCTTACAGGTTTTACAGAAAAAATAAACATAACATAACAAAACCAAACTGAAACATAATGCAAAAATACACATACATACACTCAAACAATGTCCACGTGAGAATAGAATTGATCAAAGTGTTTACATTAGAGAAAAGTAACCAACTT
Organism: Prionailurus bengalensis; assembly: GCF_016509475.1. Classification (NCBI taxonomy): domain Eukaryota; kingdom Metazoa; phylum Chordata; class Mammalia; order Carnivora; family Felidae; genus Prionailurus; species Prionailurus bengalensis. The sequence goes on along the minus strand of NC_057354.1, from coordinate 48,965,396 downwards.
CAAATTGGAAACCAGGTATTCTTACAATACTAAGTGCCTCAACTACTTCACCATGAAGAACCTCCAGGAGTTAATAAAAGAAAAAAAAATGAGTCGATGGAAACACGCAATCCACATGCAACATAAATATTTGTAATGTTTTATATGTTTTATATGCAAATATTGTAATTTTTACAATTGAGAAACCAAAGTCCAGAACTACTAAGCAACGTATAGAAAATCATGAAGTAAAATGGCAGATAGTCACTTCCCCTTAGTTGAATGCTCTCTTAGCTGGGCAGTGGGAACTTGGCTGACTTGAATGCCTGTGAATTAAGGTGGGTTGTCTGGGATGGTACCTTTGGGACATGGTGATGTGCAGTTATACTAACATTAGACACGTATCAAATGGCGCATTATTTGGAAAGAATCAAACTAAGTTTGGTATACAACAAATCTATCACCTGTTGATCAAGGCTTTGTGTAGTGACCAAAAATCAGGCAGCTGAATGTAAAATAAGGCATATGATAGCCTATTAGAGACTAAGCTTAAAACATCAGAAAATAAGTAGACATGTCTTCAGGCCACAGAACATTGTTGTGTATCGCAAAAGGATGACAAAAAAATGAGGGAAATCCTTTTTAAATCACAAAAGCACTGAAGCATAATGAAATACCTTTTCATAGATTCATAGAGATCTTAGAAATATCTCAATTCAATATATTAATTGGTAGTCATAAAAAGACAAACACACTGTGGAAATTTACATAGCTAGTTAAAAAGAAACCTAGAATTTGAACTCAAGTGGATGGATTCTCATTGTATTGCCTGAGGTTATTTGTGTTGAAGAAAAAGTGACTGAGGCTTAATCGTGAAGTAGCTCTAAACCAAAAAGATTCAATTGCCTAAAACTATACTTACCTGTTTATAAAAGTAAATGGAAGATAAACCTTCCAGAATGGTGTTGTGAGGAGCTTCATGGACTCTCTCTAGTGAAACAACCACCATTGGTGAAAAATGTATTTTATTATTTTTCTATTAAAATTTGTTTAAGTTAATTTATTTTAAGAGACAGAGAGAGTGGACAAGGGGCAGAGAGAGAGAGAGAATCCCAAGCAGCTGACAGCATGGAGCCTGATGTGGGGCTTGAACTCACGAACCATGAGATCATGACCCGAGATGAAACTAAGAGTCATACGCTTAACCAACTGAGCCACCCAGGCCCTACAAAACTATATTTTAAAAACTCCACAGACATTTAAAATCTCTGGAAATTGTTCTAAGGGCATAGAGCAAATGAAGCAATATGTTTTCAAGAAAATCTATTAAACCGCAGTAAGAATAATGGGCATCTCTGACATTAGCTAAGTCTTTCCTTCCCTCTCCTTCAGGAAAGGTGTAATGAAAATTCCAGGCAGATGCAGTCAATAACAAAGAACATCCTTTCTCCCATCTCCTACTCTAGGGTTATGGAATCTTTCTGGAAGGGCCAGGACAGCAGCATTTCTCATCACCAATCTCTATGTCATAGAAACTCTATTGTAGGTAAGAATGGCTGAGAAGTTTGGGGATGGTTATTTTCCTCCATCGAGCCCTTACTCATAGGGTGGAAGCTTTACCCACATGTGGCAGGCAGAGATTAGTGGAGTTCCAATTACTTTTTTTCATGGTGCACTTGTGGGGTAGAGGTTCCACACCAAAAGAGGCTAGCCAAGAAGAGCAGCAGCTACTGACCCTGCTTGTAGAACAGGGATGTCACTCTAAGAGAAGGAGGCCACTTCTCTGCCTTCAGTTCTGGAGCAGTGATTTAAAAGTTGTTTCTAGGAGGGGAAAGAAAGCCATGAGAATATTTCAAAGGGAGTTGATTTTATTTGGAAGGGGCTGGGAAAGCTCAAGCCTAAGGACACTCTAGAATACAGTGGAGATTTTCATGGAAAGCTATTAAGATACTATGACAGCTTCATGAAAGAAATAAGCTAAAGCATAAACAATCTAGAAGTTTCTGAGAGATAATCAAGAAAAGAGATATCTCTACAGGTCATTTGAGGTGAGTAACTTACCCCAAAGGCCAATCTCAAAGACTACTTCAGTAAAGGAGTGCAAATTTGAATGCATTAATCTGTAGAGCAGTTGATGTGCCAAGTCAGTGTTGAAAATCACCAGAAATTAATGTGATTCTAACAGAAGCAGTCAGTTTAGCAGAGAGATGAGGAAGAGACACAAAGAAGACCCTGGAAAAACAACCATCATCCCAGGATATAATTCAGTGCATGCCAGGTTTGTGCCCTCTGAGGAGTGATATTAGAGGCTGCAGATTATGAGAGAAATAGACTTCACCAAATTAGTCTAATCATGTTACCAAATAGATGAATAGGCAAACAACAACAGCAAACACTGAGAGTAAAGGAATAATCAGTGTTTAGAGTTGTTATAATATGTTGTTTTAAATGTGTAGCTTTCGAAAAAAAATGCAAGACACAAAAGAAAAGTAGAAAGTGTCTGATTAAGAGAAAATAATCCCAAAAATCAGGTAACAGAAACTTCCTTTGAGAGGGTCCAGATGTCATACTTAGGAAATAGAAATTTCAAACTAGCTATTATAAATATGTTCAAAGCACTAAAAAAAGTTTTAAGTAAAGCAAGCTGTGATCCTATGTCTCATATGCCAAGACAATTCAATGAGGGAAGAATAGTCTTTGCAACAAATGGTGAATGGTGTGGAGACAACTAAATACCCACAAACAAAAGAATGAAGGAGGAAGACTGCCTCATACCATGCTCAAAAATTAAACCAAAAGAAACTGAAGAGCTAAATGTAAAAGCTAAAGTTATAAGACTGTTTAGAACAAACCATGGCCAATAAGCACATGATGAGGACATCAACATCCATCAGGGCAATTAAAATTTAAACCACAATGAAATACCACTTGATACCTACCATGCAGCTATAACAACAACAGCAACAACAAAAACAGAGATAATAGCCAGTGTTAGAGTGTGGATACATTGGAACATTCAAACACTGCTGGTGGAAATGCAAAGTGGTGCAGATGCTCTGGGAAATAGTCTGGCCATTTTTCCAAAGGTTAAACGTAAGAGATTCCATATTGGCCCATCAATTCTAGTTTTGGTTATACACTGAAGAAAAATAGAAAATGTAATATCCAAACAAAATCTTATATATGAATGTTCATAACAAACTTATTCATATTCAGAAAGTGAAACAAATTTCAAATATCCATTCAACTGATGAATAAAACTATAAAATGTGGTATATCTATACAATGCATGCTACAACATGAATGAACTTTGAAAATGTTATGCTAAATGGAATAAGCCAGTCATAAAAGACAACACATTGTATGGTTCCATATCATACAGTTATATTTAAAACGTGCAGAATAAGCTAATCTATAGAAATAGAAAAAAAAAGTAATGTTGCCTAGGGCTTGGGAGACTTGAGTGTAATTGAGTATGGCTGCTAGTGGATATGGGGTTTCTTTTTTGGGAGATGAAAGTGTTCAAAGCTTGATTCTGTTGATGGTTGCACAACTCTGTGAATACAATAAAAACATTGAATTGTATGCATTAAGTGGGTGAATTACATAGGAACCAAATAATATTTCAATAAAGCCAGTACAAATACAGATAATTATAACAAAAGAAATAAGTTTAAAGTCTTGTATCCAAATATATCTGTTTTTTAAGAGAACTCAAGTGTAATTATACAACTTTTCATGACAGTGCAAAGTGTGGGTCACCATCATTGCCATTTACCAGTCACAGAGGGGTCAGAGAGTAGGCATCAGAAAAGTGCTGGGGCATTTGCTCCCAGTTCTCAGTGAAAACATCTGAATTTGAAAGAAAAAAAAATGTTATCGTATCCATTTGTTAAGATAATTTATCCAGTCACGTCATGGTATTTGTAGTCAGCTTCATAGAGTTTAGCAATTAATTCACACTTGACTGTACCATTCACTGGCATTTATTCCCCCAAATGGGACTGATTGATGGATGCTGCAAGATGGTAGCAGCATTTGGCAGGTTAGTAAAGTCAACGGGACTCCACAGACATATTTTCCTGTTTACCAATATCAGCCTTGGTGAGATTAACACACCCAGACTATGCAATCTGAACAAACCTGTTCAATTATGAGTCTCTGTCTAGGCTCCAAATTGGAATTTTGGGTATGAAAATGGCCCTGGAACTCATTTAGTACAGATCTCTCATGTCTGATAGACATGAGGAGACTTCGTACCTAATGCTGTGAATCTGGCTGGCAGCAGAATTAGCACCACACACCTATCGTGGCCCTCAGTGTCCATTCCAAACCCCATGATGCTGCTCCAGTCTTAAGTGAGTGTGGGCGACAGCAAGGCTGTCTTGTAGGGCTGAGTCTAGGCCTCTGGGACCCTGACTTTACCCACGGATGCTGGGAGCTAAGTAAAATATTCCACCTTAGAAAAGCCCTCTGTTGGAACATGCTAGAAATACATTGACTTGGTACAGACTCATTCCTATACCTAAACACATTTCAGCTTCTGGAAAAAAAAATTAAATGGTTTTGTAAATATTTTAAAACATTATGGTTATTAGCATTTTTGTGCATACTAAATCATGGTTTTACTAACTATATGGAAAGCCATTTCCAAACCTACAAGATTTCCCCACATTTCTCATAGACTAATAAATTTTTCAGGGTAAAGTGGAGTCACTTTCCTCGGAATGTAAAGGGTACCCAGGGCTTCCCTGATTCTCAGCTCTGGCTTCAGTCTTTGTTAATTTGGGTTGGAAGTAATACTTTCCACCCTACAATACTCCTTAAATTTAATATTCATCATAGCTTGCAAATATCCCATAGGAGCCAGGGTCTTAATATGCTTCCAATGGACTTTGTTGCTTTATCCACAGGGTTAAAAGGGTCTGCAGGCACTGGATAAGTCCATCTAAAAGCAGAGGTTTAGCTACTTATGTTTGTGCCACATCAGCATTGAGACTCTTAGGTTAATTACCCAAACCCATTTATTTAGCTACAGGATGTATGTCAGCTGCTGTTGCAGAAAGCCAAGAGAAATGACCGAGACTAATTCCATTTTGTAAAGAGATCCAGTGAGTCTTGTCCAAGGCGGGTGACATCCATGTTTCCATGACAACCAGTATCTATTCCAGGAAAGGAGCAAAGAGCCCAAACAATTGTGTTATGGACCAACTGTTCTAGAAGCACTGGATAACAGGAGTCAGAAATGGAGAGGATTTAAAACAGCATTTATGTGATCAAGTAAGCCAATATCCCACTTATGGAAAGAGAACCTTGTGGCTGGGAGAGGAGTTTATTTCTTGAGATTTAAGGGCCTGGCTACCTTTTTGTGCTGTAGCTGCCTTGCCTATGTGATAGAAGCCACAGCAGCATCCTCTTGCTCATTTCAGGAAAGCATTTGAGAACAAAGAGATTTCTACTCCATTGAAGCATGAAGAAAAGTCTTTCTGAAGGACTTTCATATTGATCCAGTGGATGCCCAAAGGGCAGGAATGGGGACGGCATAGAAAGCCAGCAAGTGTGCACTGCATTGTCTTGATGGGCTTTCAAGCTCAGGCATAGAGGAGGAAACTGGACCATCTCTGTGTCATGGTGACAATTTCCTGCCCGCCTGACATGCTCTTCTCCACAATATCCCATGACATGTATTGCACCATGTGTAAAGTGATGTTCAAATATTGGCCCATGGCAGTAATGAGCTGACAGAGATGGTATGATCTAGTTCCAAGAGTAAACACATTTTATTTAATTAATTACAATCATGGGAAATTTTAAGTCCTGGTAATTGCAACAATAACAACCAATTTTGTGAAATAGCAGTTTGTCATTATCTATGGTGTTGCTTCAGTTACTGAATTGGTCATTTGATGACAGTGATAATGTGATGGTTTTAGAGTGCTGCATTGTGTTAACCTTATGCACAAGGACCCAGCCTTATGCACAACAATGTCTTACAAATAATAGACATTAAAGCATCATTATCTTCATACCACATGTTCCTGGACATTCTTCAACAAAGCTATCTGCAGGAATTTGTCAAGGAGAGGAACACATTGGTAAGATAACAAAATACTAATTTGATCTAGAGCCACAATTTACTGAAGAACTGTCAGCTTGCTATCTGGGAGGAGGGGATGCATGTGTTTCACATCGTGCTACATATTCTTATCAACATTATTGCTGGAACCCAGATAGGATTGACTAAGGATATTGACCTCATGAGAACTCCATGTAGCCATTACCCAGTCACACAAGAAGGAATGGGACCAAATGCTCTCATGCCATAGCTTCACATAACCCTTCCATTCCCAGCCACCTGGAACAATGCCCAGTACAAGCAACATTGTGTTGGAGATGCAAAATGAGCATTTTGACCTGGACAGATGGATTTAGATCTTTATGGAACAAAGAGGCAATTTGGCATAGAAAAGCTCCATAGTAAAACCCCCCATGGAGATTACTGACAAATATTCATTCATGACAATCTTTGACTGTAAACCTATTCTTGATTACTGATCTTTTAAAAAGCACTATACAATGTCACACTCACTATACTTGGTAATTGTAGACTGGGAAAAGCTTAGATAAGTTTTCTTAGGATGAGATGGAATGGATTCATCAGGGACTTGGAATTGATATTTATGTGTTTACTTTCTGCATATTTAGAAATGAAATATGATGGGGTGTGCTGCTTTTGGCCTCAAAAGCATGTTTCCTAGCTGACAGTAAAGAGGGTCATGGCACACATCTGCAAGTAGACAAGTAGCCTATACTCACCAAGACCAAGGGGCCTGCCGGGCATTTGGCTTCGTCACTCTGCGCCATCTTCCTGAAATCACTAACATTTCAGTTTGATGGATAAAATCAAGACTTTATCTTACATATTCTGAGAGTTTTTGTAATCTATTTTAAAAATACTCAATTAAATTATTTCAAAATAAGAACAAGAAAGCATACAATTATCATTTTATACTCATTGTTCATGTTGCCTGACTTTTTTCTTAACATTGATTTAGATTTTGTAAATTTGCACTAATAAAGGTTGTTTGTGATTGGAGAAATGAGTCACAGTTTATGTGAGTGTAGGAGATTCAATAAAAAGGCAATTTCAAAATGAAAACATAGGGCAGTTGTAGATAAACCTCATAAAGACCTAGGAAAAGTTTCTATTGAGTGTCAAGATAGTCATTGGACATTGTCAAATTTCTTTCTTTCTTTCTTTCTTTCTTTCTTTCTTTCTTTCTTTCTTTCTTTCTTTCTTTCTTTCAACAGTTTGAAACTCTAGCCACAGAGGTTATTCTGAAAAGAAGTTAGACAAACAGTTGGGTCAATAAGCTTTAGATTCTGCTACAGTGGGAATCAGCACATTAAACGTGTTGAGGAACAGAATCTCTTTGCTGTGGTGACACCAGCTGGCTGTCTTAAACCTCTCTGAATGGTGCCACACAGCCCACTGCTTAAGCTCAGTGCCCAGGGCTGGTCCAGAACAGTCATTGCAGATACTTGGTGCTTGCAGCTCATTGTGGCCTCACTGACTCCAAATCCTCTTCAAAGGGACCATAAAATTTAGATGAAGATGTTATCTGTCTATTCAAATGTGATATCCAGCCAGTTTCTGGGTTACATGAATCCTTACACAAGGCATGTTTGTTTAATAAAGACTTGCATTCACATACACAGAACAACAGTGAGGAAGCCATCATATTCCAGTTAGATCATGAGTATCCACAGTTGCCAGTGGGGACTGGGAAAACAAAGACAAGTGAATTCCACACATTGCCAGAGTCTGCCTTTCAGCTCATGTAGGATGAGCATCATCTTTTTTAGGTCCATTTTCTTGAACTCCTGGCAAGAAGGTAATGGTTTTTAATTTTTTTAAGTTTATTTATTTACTTTGAGAGAGACAGAGACAGCACAAGTGGGGGAAGGGCAGAGAGAGAGAGGAAGAAAGAAATACAAGCAGGCTCTGTACTGTCCAATTAGAGCCCAATGTGGGGCTTGAACTCACGAAAGGTGAGATCATGACCTGAGCTGAAACCCAGAGTCAGATGCTCAACTGACTGAGCCACCCTGGCACCCCAAAGGTAATGGTTTTGACTTTACATTTCTTTTACTTGTGCTATGTACCTTCTGATGGAGATGAAGATGCGCCAAAGAGCAGATACAAGAAGAGGCAGTAGCGTAGAAAAAGGGGAAAGAATGTATGATTCCTGTAATTTCCCCACCCCTGTTTATAATAAAATCTCTGTATATTTATAATGTTCATCCACAAATTGGCATCAATGGATATATGTCATACATATGCCTGTGAACACGGATATATGCATGTCTTGAAATAGGCAAAGATGTTGATACTTGACTACTAAGTTTGGCTTGCATATGTATTTGCATTACATTGAAGTAAAAGAAAAATCATTTGTAAGAAAAGTAGTCATAAGTACAATTTTCAAGTTACACAGTGAAACTTCATACCTCGAGTGAAATTCCTAGAAGGCCCACCTCTCTTTTTTATGCATAAGGCTCAGATTTATTACTTATATTGTCTCTCACATACCTACACTAGAAATCTGCATTTGTCAAGTACGACCAACTTCAATTCTTTTTATAAAAGAATAACCTTTATTTAATACCTTTAATTAGTAAAGCCTCTCTTGCTAAAGTTATGAATCCTTTTTTCCAAGGTAAATATAGTATTGGTCCTTCTTTCCTAGCATTAGCCATTTGGCAGGTGACATTGCCTATTGTAAAACTCACACAGACAATAATGTATCTGTGTAATATTAAATACATGAACATATTTGTTCTATTAAATTCTTTTGGGATGAAGTCATTGAAAAGATTTAATATCTTTCAAGAACTGTGAACACTGGGATAGTAATACTAGTGTGCCAAGATACAGTGAAGATTAAATAAAATACTACATGGGAGCACATGACACTTGGTTGTTCCATGGAAGTTGTTTTCACTAGTTGATCCACATAAACTAAATTGTAAACTTAGCAATTTTATAGCAAATGTATTGGTGCTCATAGATAAAGTGAATTCCCCCAAGCCACTCAGCTTGCAGCCAAAAGATATAAGCCTAGGATTTCTCCCTTCATGTCAGTGGTCATTTATTCATACCACTTGCAATTCATCTTTTTGTGCAGTGGTGATTCCCCTAATAATTAGCTTCTAGTTTTCCTTTGGGGACTAAGGAAGTCATTAGCTTCCTCAGGGAACACCCATAGGGTCATGTGCTTTCACATATAGGCTTGGACAATTGTAAAAATTCTTAGGTTTTGCACCCTGTTACTTCAGTTGTCGACATGAAAATGTCAGTAACATACTGAACCATTAATGAGGTTCACCCACTTAAGACCTGGCAGTTCTCTGAGGGCAACACTTCCTCATAAAGGCAGGAGGTAATATTGCTTTGGCTAGTTAGACTCTCCTTGGGTAGGCTAAAGCAATCTTTTCCTTGCCCATGAATTTACTCATGACTTGGTCCCCACAAGCCACCCTGGAATGTTTTCATCAGCATTGATTGCAACTTCTCCAGCTCACTTTGAATATAGTGAGTGATAAGCTCATGTTTCTTACTCTGTGGACTCCAGTCAGAATGAGTTGTGTACCAAGAATGCAGTTCACATCACAAGAATTGCCCTCTAATGACTGCTCCCAAATGAGCACACTTAAAGGTAATGATTTTCTAAAGGCGGGGATTGTGTCATATACTAGGCCTGATTTCCTGGGACAGAAGAAAAGGAGCATATTGCCACTTCAACAAACACCACTATTTTCAAAGGTCTGCAGCCGCTCTGGAAAACAGTGTGGAGGTTCCTCAAAAAATTAAAAATAGATCTACCTTGTGACCCAGCAATAGCTCTGCTAGGAATTTACCCAAGGGATACACGAGTGCTGATGCATAGGGACACTTGTACCCCAATGTTTATAGCAGCACTCTCAACAATAGCCAAATTATGGAAAGAGCCTAAATATCCATCAAATGATGAATAGATAAAGAAATTGTGGTTTATATACACAATGGAGTATTACGTGGCAATGAGAAAGAATGAAATCTGGCCTATTTTGTAGCAACGTGATGGAACTGGAGAGTGTTATGCTAAGTGAAATAAGTCATACAGAGAAAGACAGATACCATATCTTTTCACTCTTATGTGGATCCTGAGAAACTTAACAGAAGACCATGGGGGAGGGGAAGGAAAAAAAAAGTTTAGAGAGGGAGGGAGCCAAAACATAAGAGACTTTTGAAAACTGAGAACAAACTGAGGGTTGATGGGGGGTGGGAGGGAGGGGAGAATGGGTGAGAGAAGGGGAGTGTGGGTGCATTTCATATGCATATTGAGGAGGGCACCTGTTGGGATGAGCACTGGGTGTTGTATGGAAACCAATTTGACAATAAATTTCATATTAAAAAAAAAGGCCTGGCAACATTTACTTTCTCAATGTTTTTCAAACCAGGGATACTGGAGCAATATGGTCGGACAATGGGAATGCAAATTCTACCTCTTGCAAATGCAAGTGAATAAGTCTTATTAATTTATTGACTTTTCTTTGTAAATTTTCTCTAAGAATACAATGCCAGTTAGGATGTCCCATGTATCTGCTAATTATGAAAGCTGAATGGGCAACTCTTGATTTGAGAATGTCTTTATAAATTGGCATGGGTGTGGGGTCTCCAGAATCTTCTTGGAAAACTGAATTCGAAATTATTTTACTTAAATCTTCAAATGAATCAATGAAATCAATATAACTTTAAAATAAGTTCCTGGTTAAAGTAAGCACTGCATAACTACAGAGGAAGAAGACAGGCAAACACAGACATACAGGGACAGACCTTGTTAATATGGCAGATGATGAGCCTGTGTTCAGGGATGCTATACCTTGTGCATGGCTGTCTCAGAAAAGAAGCAATCCACAATTACTCTCTTTCTCTAAATGCTGCTATGGGCAATGTTCATTATCTCTCTGTTGGGTGAAAATAGCAAAGTCATTACAGCACTCCTGTCCCTAATATAGGAAAGAAGGTATGTCTTTTGTATGTTATACATAAGCATACACATTTGCATTTCTTAGTGGATTAACTGATTGTCATTTCATATGCATAAAGTGGCCAACACTATGCTAGAATACAATAACATAACACACTGAGATTAAAATAAGTGAGATGAATTTCTTTTTCAGTGTAAGTAAACTTCTCATCATTTTATAATCACATGAGGGAAAGGAATATGTCATTCCCATAGATTTATACAATTATGGAAATACAAAGTACAAATGTGTTGTTATTCATTTTATATCTCCCACCCATTCCAAACCCAACAGAACATGTTTTTTTTTTCTTTTTTCCCCACTACAAATTGACTACATATTTCCTGAATGCTCATGTGTCTCATGATGGAAATATGTGTATTTGCCTTTGCATGAAGGAAGACTCAGCAAAGATAGTCTGGGTCAGTTCTATCACTACTATAAGTTGAAAATGCATGTCAGAGAGCTCCCTTCCTTGTTAGTTTCACTGCACATGCTGTATTCATTTACATACATGCTTTGTGCCTCTCTTATATAAGGTCAAAAGACAGAGCTGCTCAGGTGTGTGGTTGGATGCTCTGCCAGTTTGCCTGGCGCAACTTGAAAGGGGCATTCACATCTCTGTGTTAGCCTGAAGAAGGTGGCACTTCCACTCAGCTTCCATTGAAACTGGACTTGCTTCCAGCAGAGAGACTTGCCAAACTCCACTTAGTTCAATCCTTCAAAATATGAGTGTGTGTGTGTGTGTGTGTGTGTGTGTGTGCAGTTTATGTTCTGGCTTAATCCATTTATACATACTTTGATCCTTGTCTCCAAATTCAGAAAAGAAACAGTAAAGTCCGGATAGAACTCCAGGGGCACTGTGGTTCCTGTCACAGCCTGAGGGCTGCTTGACTTTGTCACTTTGCTCCTTGTCTTCTTTAAGAAAGGGGTCACCTAAAGTTCACCAACAGTGAAGCTTGTACAGGATGGAAAAGTGAGAACAAGCACTGGATTGGGAGGCAGAGGGTATGAGGGAAGTTTGGAAAGAGAAATAACTGATCTGTAGAGGTAGAAAAATGACTATGAATGAAAATCTCAGTGTCCTGATTAACAATAATCACAGTTTTAATTTATTATTATTTTTAGAGCATGACTCTTACTAAGCTGCATGATACATTATCATAAACCTTTAAAATAATCCTAGATATTGTTGCTTCCTTTTCACAGATGAGGAAAGAAAAGTTTGCTATGGGCAAGTTCCTGCCTATCTAATAAGGGCTAGATTCAAGATTCAGAGTCTTCCTGCTTTCAAAGTTGAAGCTCTTCTGCCGCATTTCCTGTTTTGGACATACTTCACTTTTTAATTATATTTCATTATGACATTTATCCAACTGTCTGTGTCATATTTTTCATATCAAATTATAAGATCCCCATGGTAAGATGACCCTGATTCATATCTTTTAATCCACCCAACACATGGTACCCTGAGTTTTATGTTCTTGTGCCTTGCTGAATGGCTGGATGGGTAGATGAATGGATGGATGGGTGGATGGATGGATGGGCAGATAAGCGAATGGATGGATGGGTAGATTGAGGGTGAACCAATTCTAACCAATACCAACTGGAAAATTCATCATGTGAGGTCTCAACATTTTGGAGTCATTCAATATGTATTATAGCAACACTGAAATCCCTTGGGAATCTTGTGGATTGGGCATAAGAGAAGGTGGAAATGAACAGAATTTTCTGAAATTTTCCTAGACACAATATTTATTCTTAAGGGTAAGTGCTGCTTGCTCTGTAGTTATTCCATAAACCATATTCAAATGTTAAGAGATAACTAATTGTAAAAATAAAAGTGATAACTGACTCTTTGTATGATAAACATATTGAACTGTCCCACAGAGGTGAATTTAAAATACACATCCTGGGGCACCTGGGTGACTCAGTTGGTTAAATATTGGACTCATGATTTTGGCTCAGGTCATGATCAAGTCCCGCGTCCAGCTCTGTGCTGACAGTGTGGAGACTGCTTCAGATTCCCTCTCCCTATCTTTCTGCCTCTCTCTCTCTCTCTCTCTCAAAAATAAATAAATAACATTAAAAAATAAAAATCACATCCTGTAAGAGGTATGGAGGCTACTAAAAAAAACCTTATATTGTTTTATTTTTGGGTCCTTTTGAAATAGTGAAAATGTAATTATGGAACTACAAGATAAGACTTTACTCTCATTGATTGAGGAAGGATTCAATTCCAATGTAAACTAGCATCAATTGTCTCCAATTCTATGAAACAGTCATGACAGAGCAATGATCTTGTGTCTTCTTATGTAGCCATGTTCAGTATGTTTATGCCTTGTTGGTGGGCCATTGTAAGCACACAATGGCCCTACTTAATCAACTGTGGAAGATTAAACATAAGCATATTGCATTGTTCTTTTTTCCCTTACATAGGATTTGAAAAAAAAACCCACACAGATTATTCAAATGGGAAGGGGGGCCTTGATAAGGTAAGACAGTAAGACTGTAGAGATGAAATTACTTATAAATCTAATGTGCAAACCAATGCTTCTCAATGTGAGGTCATCATCATGACCTTGGGAATCCATTAGAAATCAAAATGTTCAGGGAGTGCCTGGGTGGGTCAGTCAGTTAAGCAACTGACCCTTGACTTTGCCTTCCGTCATGATCTCACAGTTTGTGAGTTTGAGCTTCACATTGGGCTCTGCACTGACAGTGTGGGCCTGTTTGGGATTCTCTCCCTCCCTGTGTCTCTGTCCCCACCCCTGCCTATGCTCTCCCTCTTTCTCTCTCAAAAGAAATAAATAAACCTAAAAAAAAAGAAATCAAAATGCTAAGGCTCTACTACTACTGAATCAGAAACTCTGAGGGTAAGGCTCTGTAATGTGTGCTAGCAAGCCCTCCAGGGGATGTTCACTTAAGTTTAAAACCATTCCTCTAAACCAACAAAAGACAGACTATGTGAGGCACTGGTGTTGGCTGAATAAGGTCACTTCCAAAGATCCAGAACAAAATCAGTTTATTCCTTTCTTTTTTGATAGAAATTAAATAAAAGAGAAAATAAAGGAATCACTGCAGACATTGATTGGCTAGTAGGACTCCCTTGTCAGAGGCAGGTGGGAGTCTCATGAGTGTCCCATAGAGTGTTGATCTAAGCATTAAACAAATTGTAATTAAATTCCTAGTAAGTGCCAGAACTGTTCAAGGTTCTGGGATACAATAGTAAATGAGATTGGTAAATGACATGGCTCATGCCTCAAGGTTCTCATAGTCTAGTGAACAAAGTAGACATTAAGCATGTAATGATCCTAAAGTATGAAGACTATTAGGTAAGGTATGTTACTAGGAGTTATGAGACCAAAGAGCAGAACTAACTTTCTGTTGAAGGTGTGACTTCTCCACTGTAGTCCCAAAGGAGAAGTGTTGAACTTAGGATACAAAGAAAGTGCAGAATGGAGGAGAAGTGTTCCAGGTAAAAGAAACAGTATGTACAGAGAACTTGAGGACAATCCAAGCTTATATAGTATAAAGAATGGGCAGGAGAATTATACAATAGAAGATCTTGGTGAGGGATGCAAGGCCACAATGAGAGAGTCTCTGTGAACCTTTAAGTATTTTCACTTCCTTAGAATGGCATTGGGAAAGTGCTGACTGGATATAGACAGGGAAATAAATTGAGTAGGCTTTGTTTTGGGAAAATAGGTCTACATGAAAGTCATAATACAGAATCAGAAAGAGTGAAACTGAAGGTGGAGAAACCAGTTGGGAGAATATTAGGGTAATCCAGTTAAGAGAAAATGGTGCCCAGATTAGTATGAATTTTCATTACAAACAGCACATAAATCCCTGTAAGACTATTGCTTCACAAAAGACACAATCTGTCAGATGTTTCAATGGGAGTCATTGGCAACATCTCATGGATACTTCTCTTGCTCTGCTGTCTGTGCCTCTAACCAGGCAAGGATGGTCTCCTGGCATATTTATGGCATTGATCCCTGAACTCACATGGACACTTGGGGATTTGAAATATAGCTGAAAATGTATCCCTGCATCATCATTCAGTGTCATAACCCCTGGGTCTTGTCATTCTCTTTTTGTGTTGTTTTGTTCTGGGTACCATTTGATCAGCCAGCCTTAAGTACACATCTCAGGTAAACCAAAAAAAATTAATCATCCATTTAAGATGTCTGCATCTCCCAGATTGAACTCCCAGAGTGATTATTAAAAGACACTGGCATTGTAAATGTGCCTGTCTCAAGGTGTAACGAAAAAAGCTTGGGTACTAATATTCCAAACAGGATAAATCCTGGATGGTTTGTTTTTGCTTTTTATCTGTTTTTTTTCTCAAGATGAAAGAAAAATTATACCAGTTTTCTTAAATATCTTTCTAAGATAATTGATATTTAAGATTACTTTCATAAATGTATAATCTCTTTGAGCTTCAACCAATTAATGCAAATTTCATCTTTATTGCAGAACATTTAAGGAAGCAAATAAAGCTCAGAGAGAAGAAAAGATTACCTGATACACATCATTGGAACCCACAGTGGAGAAAAATGAGAGAATTTTCTTGTAAAGGTTGCCTGGTCCTTCCTTCTTTCCTCCCCTCTCCAACCAGAGAAGGGTGATGAAACAAATCCAAGCATTTTTAGATGGCAATCCTCAGCTAAGGGGTGCACAGGGAAATCCCTCCAAGTAGAAATTACAGCTAAATCTGCAAGAAGGATGCTGACAAATTATAATGAATGGATTGGGAAAATACAGCCATGTCTTAGTCTTTTTAAAACCTACTTTAACTACTTCATGTTTCCAGCAATTTTCAACTTGTAGATTAATATTCAGCCTTGGAAAGTAAGATAACCTGTTACCTTAAATCATGTATAAATGATTTATTCATCATTTATACATTCAACAACTACTAGTTTAGCATCTACTTTGTTGGTACCTATCCCTGGGGATAGGATTATGATAGTAACAAAACCACATTCTGTTTTCTAGGTGCTTAGAAGCCTATTCAGTCTTTTTCCTCAGAAGAATTTTTTATGTATGTAAAATAAAACATATAAGATAAAAATATAAATGAATTATAACAGTAGAGACACTGTTATTAAACTATTTTAAAAGTTATGATGCAGTATAGGTGTAATTTTTAATTAATGTATTAAATAGTATGAAAATATTGATTTTTATCAGTGACAGACACAGATATTGCCAATATTTCAGGATATTTTTTCTTTTGGGACCATATTTATAAATGGAAGTAAATTCTAATTGTCAGATGCAAATGAAAATAGTTACATATTTTCACATGCAAGTTTATGCAATCTCTGAATTCTATACATGGGAAATGAATGGGGGATGTCTGTGAATCCAGGGTGGGGGCTGAAAGGGCCTTTTACCAAATCACTGGTGGGAGGGGAAAGAATGCCAAGGCCTCTTAAAGTGAAGCCTGTCTACATGTTGCTTTAGGCTCAATCCATGAGCCCTAATCTGACTCACAGAGAACTAGCCAGCTCTGTAAAAATGGATGCCTGAAGCTACCATCTTGGAGAGGAATCCTAAGTGCAAGATGTGGGTCAGTGGGCAAATGTAAATAATACAAAGTCTCAGTCCTCCATATTAAGCTGGGTATTATTGCAGAGCTTCTGAACTGAAGTTTTATTCATCCAATGACATGTTTCTCATAGAGTAAAATTAGAAGCTAGGCCTTGAAGAACAAATTCCTTAACCCAGGACATGCATTTCCTCTGGAAAATCTCCTCTCTCCATCTGCATGGTATTTGATCTCAGACACCTTGATTTATTTCTTACAGTTAGGAACACGAAGTAACCCACATTTTGTTGCCATCATTTCACAGGAGAAAAAATAGAATCCCAAATTACTTCAGGAAATGAAAGCCACCTCTGAGAGTTATTGTTAGAAAGTTGTATAACATTGAGCTACGTAAAGAAACTAAGGCAAGAAGTTGAGACTGTTATTGGAATGATTTGAAGACATTTCAACATTATATGCAGTTCTTATTCCTTACAGATAAATCAAATCATTGTAACAGGGCTTCTGTTTCTCCATGCACACCTACTGCCCCTACATTTCTTCTCATATCCTTTAATGGGGTCTCTTTTCCTTCAGTCAGTCAGGTTGACAACCATGGAGTCATCCTAGATTCTTTTTAAAATCCATACCCCACTGGGGCGCCTGGGTGGCGCAGTCGGTTAAGCGTCCGACTTCAGCCAGGTCACGATCTCGCGGTCTGGGAGTTCGAGCCCCGCGTCAGGCTCTGGGCTGATGGCTCAGAGCCTGGAGCCTGTTTCCGATTCTGTGTCTCCCTCTCTCTCTGCCCCTCCCCCGTTCATGCTCTGTCTCTCTCTGTCCCAAAAATAAATAAACGTTGAAAAAAATTTAAAAAAAAGTCCATAAAATCCATACCCCACATTCAGTTAGTCAGCAAATGATGTTGGTTCTACCTTCAAAACATATCCAGAATCTGGCCATCTCTTCACCTTTTCCTGTTAGCCCCTCAAACTGCCATCTTAGTAACCTTCCTTCCCACCTACAACCACATCTGTCCTGTACTCATTTATTCTTACTTTCCACCCCAGAGGGAGAAAGTTTTTATGTTTCCCTATTGTCTAAGCTCTGGAAAACCAGCCCATCATATCTATTCCAGCAACTTCTTCCTCTCTTCTGGGTGCCGAGTGACCCTGTGTTTCAACTGCAATAGCTACCCATGCTCACAGACCCTGCACCTATCCATTGCAGGGACCTTTCACCACACCTCCTGACAAATAGGTCGTGATAGTCTCTTCCTCTGGTCAGTTTCCAACTCTGTACTCATGCACCACAATGACATCTCCTGGTAAGATGCTGGTGTGGATCCTCCATACTCTGGCCCTCCACTAAGATACTTCGGCTTTCTTTAATGTGACTGCCCTATCTTTCTGTTCTAACATTACAATTTGAGATATC
This sequence comes from Prionailurus bengalensis, assembly GCF_016509475.1. Taxonomy (NCBI): domain Eukaryota; kingdom Metazoa; phylum Chordata; class Mammalia; order Carnivora; family Felidae; genus Prionailurus; species Prionailurus bengalensis. Next base: position 48,947,374 of record NC_057354.1, on the reverse strand, counting down.
CTAGCATGGAACAAGTAAATTATGAGGGAGAGACATGTAAGCAGCTAGAGATTTTGTGATCCAAAGCTTTTATGTCTGTAGCCTTCATGTCCTGGGTCTTATATATTTAATTATCTCTCTCTACTAGTGTTTTCTCATCAATTGAAAAAGTCACCAAAACCTCTCATATAAAAAAAAAAAACAAAAACACAAGCCTTTATTTCCACTATACAAAAAGATGTCACTTTATCTCTTGCTTTTTAAAAATCTGCTTTTGCATTTATCTGATCATTTCTTTGCATGAGTAGTATCTTTGGTTATTTGATGTAGTAGACAATTAGGTACCATCTCACTGACACCTTTATTTCTCAACCCAGGAAAATCCAGTTTCTCCAGTCCATTTAACTGAAACATTGGTCCCAAGTGAGCTCACTAAACCCAAAGAGCATCTCCTGCCCCTTGCTATAGTAGGCTTTCTGATTTGTTGAGTCTCTCTTTCTCTCTGTGATCTTCCCATTTTCTAATATTTCCATCCTTCCAATCATATCTTACTTCATTCTGTTTAAAGTGCACCAAATGACCTTAGCATACAGCCAAGTTTTTGACTCAAATTTCAAAGTCAGTGTTTGAAAAAGTTTAACATGTATACAGATTGCCTGGTTATTCTTCATTTCCAACAAACTACCAGGTTATGGAACTCTGCTGCTTCTGGAACCCTGGTTAGGCTAGAAAATGCCAGGCAATTCCTAATACATTGAATTTGAGAATTACAATCTTAGTCATTGACAAGGTAGCAGGTTTTCATCTCCCCTCAAGAAGTCTTCCATAGTCACTTGCAGTAAGTTAAATGTCTTATTTCTGTGTCCATGGCAATGTATGCTTACTTCTATCTCAGCTTGTGTACATTTCATTGCTGCCATCTCTTTATGTAAATATTCTCTTCATTAGAGTGGATTATCATCAAAAGCTGTAATGTGATTCGAACTTGGTAAATAAATGTTTGGTAAAATGAAAGCCACTCCTCTATGACTAAGTACACCATTGGTTTCCCAGGCACTAGGTAGAACTGAAGTCAAATGAACAGGAATTAGTCATGTCTTTTCCTGTTTTCTCCTATAGATTTCCAGTCAGAACTCTGTACTTTTAAACAGTTCTTCCCATCTTTTCTGGACATTGTCACATGTACCTGACACACTCAAGAGCAACACTCTCATGTTGTCCTTTTCCAGCAGCCCTCTCTTCAACCCAGGGATTCATTGCCTCTTTTTCTCCTGGTCCTTGGAGCCACATTGTTTATACTGCCTTTTGTTGAAATGCCACTGGTGAAATTAGGCTTCATCACCTCCTGTTTGCAGGGAGCTTCTCTTCATGGGGTTGATAGGCAAAACGACCATCACTTTTTTAAGTATATATATATATATATATATATATATATATTGAGTTTTTATTTTAATTCCAGTTAGCTAACCTAATATGTTATATTAATTTCACAATACAGTGATTCAACACTTCCAATCATTGCTTTTAATGTCCTGGTTGGAACACTTATCCACGTGAAGTAGATATTGAGATATTAATAATTATATAAGGTCAGGTCAAACAGTTCTGGAAAAACCAAGATCCCTGGCCACCCTGCTCCAAGAAAACTCAAGGCTTACTGGAGAAGTGCATGCTGTGACACACACTGCTCCTCTTCGTGGGCCTACCTGGGTTCCCAGCATTAGCACATCCCTCAAGATGCATTCCTTCCTTGCAAAATGATATAGTTTAGCAAATATAGCACATTATAAACCTAATATTGATAGACCTTGGTCTTTCCTGGTCAATATTAGGTGGCAGTAAAACTCAATTACTAAAAAGGCTTTGAATTTAAACAAACTTGGTCAAATTCCAGTGACAATCCAGCAAGACCCTGGGAATTCTACATTCATAAAAATTAGTAATAATGTTTCCTACTTCATAGAGCTTTTCCAAGTACTAAGTGAGATAATAATTGTAAAATAAAATATTTGGTACATAGCAAGTGCCCAAAAATAGTAGTAATGACATAATTCTCTTTCATCTCCAACATATAAAATATGTGTAGTCACTGCTTTCCTCCTTACAACAACAACAAAAAAAGCTGAACAAACAGAATCAACAGTTATTATTGGACCCATCAGATAAATGATGTTGCATGGCAAACCACCACCCTGAAATCCGGGGAGAAGGGTATATCCAGAGAGATACAGCTGAGATCTGCTTACCAGGGACAGAAGCTTCTGGAGCCACAAATTGGTGTATTATTTAAAAAAAGTAGACAAAAAGTGGGAACAGATGAATAATGTAAGCAGAAAGAGAAAAACTCTAAGAAAGGATCGAAAGGAAGTTCCAGAAGTCAAAATCACCATAACATTAAGAATTCCTTTGACTGGCTTACTGGGAGACTTGAGACAGCCAAGGAAAGAATGTATGAGCTTAAGGATAGGTCAAATGAAATTATCCAAACTAAAATGCAAAGACAATTTAAAAAAAAGAATGAAACACAGAAGAGAACATTCGAAAAAGTGTTGGAAAATTTCAAAAAGCAGTTTTGAGGAGGAGAGGGCCAACATGGAGAAGTAGCGGGATCCATACTTCCTGCGTCTCTCAAACTAGTACAAAAGCCAAAGGACTTTGAACACCAGAGCCTGGGAGGAAAAGACACTGAATCTATTAGGAAGAAAATGGGAAAGCTGGAGAAAAAGATAGGTGGGTGATTGCAAACTGGGGAGGATGAAAAAAGGCGGTGTGGACATGGAGGGGAGGGACCCCATTCTGCAGAGAGACAAAGGGAAGAGAAAGAGCAGCTAGGGAAGTGTAGGTCCATATCTGGACAGGAAAAAGACCTCTACTGAGACTGAGAGGGATACGATCTCCAACTGCTGGGCTTTATTCAGACTGGGGCCAGCTCCCTGTTCACGCACTTGGGGAGGAGGGAGCCAGGCCTGGGTGCAGTGGCAGGTCAGAGGCTCAGTCTGCAATAGGAGAAGGTGGCCCTCTCCCTGGAGTGCTGTGGGAAAAGACAAAGAATGCCTGTGTCTGCCTGCATCTGCCACCCCCAGGGCTCACGGCGAGGGTGGCAACTCAGTCCGCAGTAGAAGGAGGTTGTCCCTGAAGTGCAGCGGCACAGATAAAGACAACCAGGAACACATATCATGCCACACTGAGAAGGGCTTCCCCAGTGCCAGAGTGCATGGAGCAGGACTTTGAATCCTAGCCAAGCACAAGGTCAGAAGTGTTGGTGGAGCAAGAAGGACCATCCGTTCTGCACCTATGGCAGAGTGAGGATGACTCAAACGGAGTCCACTGGGTCCAGCTCCATGAAGAGACAGGGGGGGATCAACACCCCCCCACCACCACCACCAAGGCAGGGCCTCAGGGATCACGCCCAGGACCCATATGGAGGGGGTCCGGATTATACCAAATCACGCCTCTTCACACTGGATAACTGCATAGCTACCAGAGCAAGACAGACCCGATGGACAGCTCCTCCCAACAAGCACTGCAGCATAGCCTGGATGAACTCTAGATCAATTCTGAATATATAGATATATTATCCCCTCCCCGCCCCATTTCTCCTCCTTATATCTTCTTTCCCCAAGGCTGATTACTCTGGTTTTTGGTTTGTCTAAACAGACACATTTAATCCATTGTCTTGGTACATATTCTACACCTCCTTCTTTACACTACTTTATCTCTCTCTGGAATAATCAAGCCATATAGTTTCTCAGTCTGGGTAACTTTATCTTTGTTTCTTTTTTCCACCTCCTTCTTTATTTTCCTTTCTCTCTCTCTGGACTTTTTGCTTTAGTCTTTAGTGGTTTTTTTTGTTTGTTTGTTTGCTTGTGTTATTTCTTTGTGTTTGCATGTTTTTGTCTCCTGTTTGTCTATCTGTTTTCTTTTATGGGGATACTCCAAGGAACAAATCAAAGCACACCTGGTGGAGGGCACAAAATATCACTATGAGTAGGGTAATAAAATAACCAAACACAACAACAGAGAACAAATAACAATCTCCGATAAAATATCTCCTGGAGGGCCAGGCCCTGGACAGTGTATGACCTCCATTAATATAGCAGTGCTCACAGGTGCAGAGCACACAACAAGCTTTTAAAATGAGTAAGGGACAGAAAACTAGCCAAAATGATGAAATGGAAGAATTCTCCTCAAAAGAAATTCCAGAAAGTAGTGACAAGTAATGATTGCTAAAAAACAATTTAAGCAATATAACTAAACAAGAATTTAGAAAAATAGTCATAAAATTACTTGCTAGGCTTGAAAAAAGCATAAAGGACAGCAGAGAATCTATTTCTACAGAGATCAAGGGACTAAGAAATAGTCATGAGGAGCTGAAAAATGCTATAAATGAGGTGCAAAATAAAATGAAGGTGGCCACAGCGTGGATTGAAGAGGCAGAGGGGAGAATAGGTGAATTAGAAGATAAAATTATGGAAAAAGAGGAAGCTGAGAAAAAGAGAGATAAAAAATCCAGGAGTATGAGGGGAGAAATAGAGAACTAACTGATGCAAGCAAACAGAACAATATCCATATCATACAAATTCCAGAAGAAGAAAAAGAGAGAGAAAGGGGCTGAACGTGTACTTGAACAAATCATAGCTAAGAATTTCCCCAATCTGGGGAAGGAAATAGGCATTGAAATCCAAGAGGCACAGAGGACTCCCTTCAGACATAATTTGAATCAATCTTCTGCATGACATATCATGATGAAACTGGCAAAATACAAGGATAAATAAAGAATTCTGAAAGCAGCTAGGGATAAACGGGCCTTAACTTACAAAGGTATAAACATAAGGATAGCAGCACACCTATCTACTGAAATTTGGCAGACCAGAAAGAAATGGCAGGAAATCTTCAATGTGATGAACAGGAAAAATATGCAGTCAAGAATCCTTTATCCAGCAAGTCTGTCATTCAGAATAGAAAGAGAGATAAAGATTTTCCCAAACAAATAAAAACTGAAGGAATTCATCACCAGTAAACCAGCCCTACAAGAGATCCTAAGGGAGATTCTGTGAGTTGCAAGGACCACAGAGTACCAGAGACATCACTACAAGCATGAAATCTACAGACACCACAAATGACTTAAAACCCGTATCTTTCAATAATAACACTGAATGTAAATGGATTAAATGCTCCAACCAAAAGACATAGGGTATCAGAATGGAAAAACAAGAACAAAAACAAAAACAAAACAAGGCCTGTCTCTTTGCTGTCGACAAGAGACTCATTTTAGACCTGAGGACACCTTCAGGTTGAAAGTGAGGAGATGGAGAACTATCTATCCTGCTACTGGAAGTCAAAAGAAAGCTGGAGGAACCATACTTATATCAGACAAACTAGACTTTAAATTAAAGTCTATAACAAGACATGAAGAAAGGCATTATATAATTACAGGGTCTATCCATCAGGAAGAGCTAACAATTATAAATGTGTATCCACGAATTCAGCAGCCCCCAAATATATAAAACAATTAATCACAAAAATAAGCAACCTTATTGATAAGAATGTGGTAATTGCAGGGGACTCTAATACCCCACTTGCAGCAATGGATAGATCATCTAGACACAGGATCAATAAAGAAAAAAGGGTCTTGAATGATACATTGGGTTAGATGGGCTTGACAGATATATGTAGAACTCTGCATCCCAAAGAAACAGATTATACTTTCTTCTCGAGTGCACATGGAACATTCTCCAAGATAGATCACATACCGGGTCACAAACCACCCTTCATAAGTATAAAAGAATTGAGATCCTACCATGCAAACTTTCAGATCACAATCCTATGAAACTTGAAATCAACCACAGGAAAAAGTCTGGAAAACCTCCAAAAGCATGGAAGTTAAAGAACACCCTACTAAAGAATGAATGGGTCAACCAGACAATTAGAGAAGAAATTTAAAAATATATGGACACAAGTGAAAATGAAAAGACAACAATCCAAATGCTTTGGGATGCAGCGAAGGCAGTCCTGAGAGGAACATACATTGCAATCCAGGCCTATCTCAAGAAACAACAAAAATCGCAACTACAAAATCTAAAAGCACACCCAAAGGAAATAGAAGCAGAATAGCAAAGACACCCCAAACCCAGCAGAAGAAGAGAAATAATAAAGATCAGATCAGAGATAAACAATATAGAATCTAAAAAAAACAAAAAACAAAAAACAAAAAAACACCAAAAAACAGTAGAGCAAATCAATGAAACCAAGAGTTGGTTTTTTGAAAAAATAAACAAAATTGAGAAACCTGTAGCCAGGCTTCTCAAAAAGAAAAGGGAGATGACCCAAATGGATAAAATCACGAATGAAAATGGAATTATTACAACCAATTCCTCAGAAACACAAGCAATTACCAGGGAATACTGTGAAAAATTATATGCCAACAAACTGGAAAACCTGGAAGAAATGGACAAATTCCTAAGTGCCCACAACTTCCAAAACCTAAACAGAAAGAAATAGAAAACTTGAACAGACCGGTGAAAAAAAGGAATCAGTTATCAAAAATCTCCCAACAAATAATATTCCAGGACAAGATGGCTTCCCTGGGGAATTCTACCAGACATTTAAAGTAGAGATAATACCTATCCTTCTTAAGCTATTCCAAAAAAATAGAAATGGAAGGAAAATTTCCAGACTCATTCTATTAAGCCAGCATTACTTTCATTTCCAAACCAGAGACCCAGCCAATACAGAGAACTACAGGCCAATATCCATGATGAATACAGATGCAAAAATTCTCAACAAGAAACTAGCACATTGAGTTCAACAGCATATAAAAAGAATTACTCATCATCATCAAGTGGGATTCATTACTGGGCTGCAGGGCTGGTTCAATATTTGCAAATCAATCAATGTGATACATCACATTAATAAAAGAAAAGATAAGAATGATATGATTCTGTCAATCGATGCAAAAAAGCATTTGACAAAATACAGCATCCTTTTAAATAAAAACCTTGAGACATTTGGGATACAAGGAACATACTTAAACATCATAAAAGCCATTTATGAAAAACCCACAGCTAATATAATCCTCAATGGAGAAAAATTGAGAGCTTTCTCCCTGAGATCAGGAACATGACAGGGATGTCCACTCTCTCCGCTGTTGTTTATCATAGTGTTGGAAGTCCTAGCATCAGCAATCAGACAACAAAAGGAAATCAGAGGCATCAAAATTGGCAAAGATGAAGTCAAGCTTTCACTTTTTGCAGATGACATGATACTCTACATGAAAACCCGACAGACTCCACCAAAAGTCTGCTAGAACTGATACATGAATTCAGCAGAGTTGCAGAATACAAAATTAATGTACATAAATTGGTTGATTTTTATACACCAATAATGAAGCAACACAAAGACAAGAACAGATCTCATTCACAATTCCACCAAGTATCATAACATACGTAAGAATAAACCTAACCAAAGATGTAAAAGATCTGTATGCTGCAAACTATAGAAAGTTTATATAGAAAATTGAAGAAGATACAAAGAAATGGAAAAACATTCCATGCTCATGGATTGGAAGAATAAATATTGTTAAAATGTCAATACTACCCAAAGCAATCTACACATTCAATGCAATCCCCGTTAAAATTGCACCAGCATTCTTCTCGAAGCTAGAACAAGCAATCCTAAAATTTGTATGGAACCAGAAAGATCCTGAATAGCCAAAGTAATATTGATGAAGAAAACCAAAGTGGGAGGCATCACAATACCAGACATTAGCCTCTACTACAAAGCTATAATCATCCAGACAGTATGGTATTGGCACAAAAATAGACACAGACCATTGGAATGGAATAGAGACTCTAGAATTTCATCCACAAATGTATGGCCAACTAATCTTTGACAAAACAGGAAAGAATATCCAATGGAAAAAGGAAAGTCTCTGTAACAAATGGTGCTAGGAGAACTGGACAGCAACATCCAGAATAATGAAACCTGACCACTTTCTTACACCATTCACAAAATAAACTCAAAATGGATGAAGGACCTGAATGAAGACAGGAATCCATCAAAGCCCTAGAGGAGAAAGCAGGAAAAAATCTCTCTGACCTCAGCCACAGCAATTTCTTACTCGACATCTCTCCAAAGATAAGGGAATTAAAAGCAAAAATGAACTATTGGGACCTCATGAAGTTAAAAAGCTTCTGCACTGCAAAGGAATAATCAACAAAACTAAAAGGCAACCGACGGAATGGGAAAATATATTTGCAAATGACATATCAGACAAAGGGCTAGTATCCAAAATCTATAAAGAGCTCACCAAACTCCACACCCCAAAAACAAATAATCCAGTGAAGAAATGGGCAGAATACATGAATAGACACATCTCTAAAGGAGACATCTAGATGGCCAACAGGCTTGAAAATATGCTCAACGTCACTCCTCATCAGGGAAATACAAATCAAAACCAAACTGAGATACCATCTCATACCAGTCGGAGTGGCTAAAATGAACACATCAGGAGACTATAGATGCTGGAGGATGTGGAGAAATGGGAACGCTCTTGTACTAATTGTTGGTGGGAATGCAAACTGGTGCAGCCAGTCTGGAAAACAGTGTGGAGTTTCCTCAAAAAATTTAAAATAGAACTATCCTATGACCCAGAAATAGCACTGCTAGGAATTTACACAAGGGATACAGGAATACTGATGCATAGGGGTGCTTGTACTCCAATGTTTATAGCAGCACTTTCAACAATAGCCAAATCATGGAAAGAGCTTACATGTCTATTAACTGATGATTGGATAAAGAAGATGTGGTTTTTATATACAATGGAATACTTCACTCATCATCAGGGAAATGTAAATCAAAACCACAATGAGATACCACCTTATACCTGTCAGAATGGCTAACTTTAGTCACTCAGGCAACAACAGATGTTGGCGAGGATGCGGAGAAAGATCTGTTTTGCATTGTTGGTGGAAATCCAAGCTGGTGCATCCACTTTGGAAAACAGTAAAGAAGTTCCTCAAAAATTAAAAATAAAAATGCCCTATGACCCAGCAATACACTACTAGGTATGTATCCAAGGGATACAGGTGTGCTGTTTCGAAGGGACACATACACTCCCATGTTTATAGTAGCACTATCAACAATAGCCAAAGTATGGAAAGAGCCCAAATGCCCATCGATGAATGAATGGATAAAGAAGAAGTGGTATATATATACAATGGAGTATTACTCAGCAATCAAAAAGAATGAAATCTTGCCATTTGCAGTGACATGGATGGAACTGGAGGGGATTATGCTAAGTGAAATTAGTCAGTCAGAGAAAGACAAAAATCATATGACTTCACTCACTGATGACTTTAAGAGACAAAACATATGAACATAAGGGAAGGGAAACAAAAATAATATAAAAACAGGGAGGGGGACAAAACAGAAGAGATTGATAAATATGGAGAAAAAAATGAGGGTTACTACAGGAGTTGTGGGAGGGGGAGAATGGGCTAAATGGGTAAGGGACACTAAGGAATGTATTCCTGAAATCATTGTTGCACTGTATGTTAACTAATTTGGATGTAAATTTTAATAACATACATATATACATATATATACATATATGTATATATATGTGTGTGTGTATATATATATATATATATATATATACACACACACACACACACACACAATAGAATAATACCTGGCAATGAAAAAGAATGAAATATGGCCCTTTGTAGCAACGTGGATGGAACCGGAGAGTATTATGCTAAGTGAAATAAGTCAGGCAGAGAAAGACAGATACCATATGTTTTCACTCATATGTGGATCTTGAGAAACTTAACAGAGGACCATGGGGGAGGGGAAGGGGTGAAAAGTTACAGAGGGAAGGAGGCAAACCATAAGAGACCCTTAAATACTGAGAACAAATTGAGGGTTGATGGGTGGTGGGGGAGAGGGGAAAGTGTGTGATGGGTATTGAGGAGGGCACCTGCTGGGATGAGCACTGGGTGTTGTATGGAAACCAACTCGACAATAAATTGTATAAAAAAATAATGAGGTGGGATGTCAGGCAAAAAAAAGAAAGAAAGAAAATTTCAAAAGGCATAACATATATGTAATTGGAAAACCATAAGGATGACAAAAAGAGAAGAAAGGAGGAGAAATATGTGAGGTAATAACTGCTAATAACTTTTAAAAATTAATGACTTAAACCAAAACACAGGATCTCAAGATTACATAAGCAGGATAAGAAACTATCTCTAAATGTCTTATCCTTCATCTATCTGTATATCTATCTATCATCTATCTATCTATCTATCTATCATCCATCTCTATCTAAACTACACTTAATATATCATATTCAAACCACAGAAAACCAAAGACTATTTTAAAAAGTCTTAAAGAAGCTGAGGTGAGGGAGAACACTTTACTGTTGTGGTCACTCTTGAGAAGCAGGATGGACCTCACCCGAACCAAGTTTGCTTTGGATAATGAGACTTTCTGATGAGAAAAATGGCTCCCAAAAAGATCCAAAAATGTCTTGCAAATGCAATGAAAGGAGACTGGCTTGAGGTTTTCATGGTGGCTGGGAGATAGGACTGGAGTGAGAGCTCCTGCATGCATGCAGGAGTTTGTATAGCTTGAACTTCCACTGGTGTGAAGGAAGACAGCACTGAGACTTTTTCATCAGTTTCCCAAGATTTGGAGAAAGATTGGGAAGAAGGAGGCATGAGACTTAAAAGCTGTGATCATTGAAACATTAAAAGACATGAGGTCAGACTCTATTATACTTATCTACAGAGGAGCCAGGATAAGAATTACAGTGGGCTTATCATCAGAAACCCTGAATAGAAGAGGACAGTGGAATGAAATATTTAAAAAGTTGAAAGAAAGTAAACCTGTTAACCCAGAATTCTACACCTAGGAAAATTATTCTTTAAAAGTGAAAGAGAAAAAAAAAACCTTCCTCATATAAAAATTGAGGCAATTGATTGCAGGCAGAGCACTCTGCAAAAAAATTTTAAAAGAATTTCCTCAGGCATAAGGAAATGATACAAGCCAGAAATATTGATTGATATTTTTAAAAAATAAGGGAATTGAAGAAGGAATAAGTAAAGGTAAAACAAAATCTTTGATTTATCTTATTCTTAATTTATAAACAAAACTGTTTAGAGTAATAATAGTAGCAATGTTTTGGGTGCTTATGGGTAAGTGTAATAAATGAGAGTGATATCAGAGGCAAGGAAGGGAGGAATCATGAAATAAGTCTGGTGTAAGGTACTTATACTACACATGAAATGGCATACTGTTATTTGAAGGTAGACTTAGACTAACATGTATATTTTAAGACCTTCCATTGTCATCTCCAATATTTAAAGATTTGGAAATAGTCGCTCTCATGAATACAAATAGGAAAAAAAAAAACACTGGAAAAATGAAAATCAAAGATTTTGTTTTCCGAGACAAATCAGAAAACTAAAATTATAGGGCAAACTGCTACCCTAAAAACTGGAGAGGCAGGCAAATATAGACAAACACAGTCAAGATCAGTAATTGATAGATCAAGCAGGCAGAAAATCAGTAAATATATAGATTACTTGAATAGCACTATCAATCAATTTGATCTGATATTTAGAGACCATTTCATCCAACAACAGCAAAACACACATTCTTCTTGAGCTCACATGGAGTATCTGCCAATATAGAGATCATATTCTGGGATACAAAATATACCTGAACAAATTTAAAATAATAAAAGTTATATGAAGTATGTTCTTGAAACACTCTGAAATCAAGTAAAAATCAGTAACAGAAAGATAACTGGAAAAACCAAAATATGTGGATATTAAACAACACACTTTTAAATAACACATATTTCAAGTCTCAAGAAAAACATAGTTTGAACTAAATGGAAATAAAAATAAAAGAATTATTGGGATGCAGTGAATGCAGTGCTTGGAGGAAAATTTACAGTACTAATTGCATGTATGGGAAAAATAAGGATTTAAATTCAATAATCTAAACTGCTACAGCAGAGATATAGAGAAAGTAAAGAAATTTAAACCTAAAACAAAAAAATATGCTTTTAAAAATAAGCAGAAACCAATGAACTAAAAACAAGAAATCAAAAAGAAAGTAAAACCAAAAATACTGCTATTTGAAAAGAGCAGTATAAATTGATAAACCTGTAAACAGGATAGAGAGAAGACACAAATTACCAAATCAGAAATAAAAGTGGTTCTGATCTCGTGAACATTAAAAGTATAATAAATCATACTATCAACTGTATGTCTACCAATTTGACAACATAGACAAAATGGTTCAATTCTTTGAAAGATACAAGTAACCAAAGCTCATACAAAGAGAAACATAATATGAATAATTCTATAGCTATTAAATAAGTTGAAACATCATTAATAACTTTCTAATAAGAGAAATAATGAGGGCTGGATGATTTCAGTGGTGAATTCTAGTAAATATTTAAGGAAGAGATGATACAAGTCCTTTGCAAACTCTTCCAGAAAAGGAAGCCAGAAGGAACACTTTCTAACTCACTCCACAAAGCCAACATTACCCTAATACCAATACTACATAAAGATATTACAAGGAAAAAAAAAACCTTTCAGACTAATGTTTCTCAAGAATATAAATGCAAAATTCCGGAACAAAAATATTAGCACATCAATTATAAAAATATGTAAAAAAAAAAAAAAAGAGTAACCGAAGGGGAATTATTGCAGGAATGCAAGGCTGAGTCAGCATTCAAATCATCAATCCATTTAATCTGTCACATCAATAGGCTAAAGAAGAAAATGCATTTGAGAATATCAGTTGATACAAAGAAAAGTATTTGGCAAAAGTTAACACTCATTCATGATAAAAATTCTCAGCCAACTAGGAATAAAGGTGAACTTCTGTAATTTCAGAAAGAATATCTACCCCCACAATAAAAAACCTATGGCTAACATCATACTTAATTGTAGAAAACTAGATGCTTTTTCTCTACAATTGGGAACAAGGCAAGAATGTCCCATCTCACTACTTTTATTCAATATAATATTGGAAGTTGTAGCTAGTGTAATAAGACCCAAAAAGAAGAAAAATGTGTACGGACTCAGGAGGAAGAAACTATTCTTGGGTGATATGATTATCTATGTACAAGATCCCAAGGAATTGATTAAAGAAAAATCTTAGAAAAAATAAGTGTTTATAGCAAGGCCACAGGATACACAATTAATATACAAAAGCCAATCACTTTCCTTTTCCAGCAATTGACACTTCTGGAAAACAGTATGAAGGTTCCTAAAAAAATTGAAAATAGAACTACCCTATGACCCAGCAATTGCACTTCTAGGCATTTATCCATGAGACATAGGTGTGCTGTTTTGAAGGGACACATGCACCCCCCATGTTTATAGCAGGACTATCAACAATAGCCAAAGTATGGAAAGAGCCCAAATGTCCATCGATGGATGAATGGATGAAGAAGATGTGGGGGGGCCTGGGTGGCTCAGTTGGTTGAGTGTCCAACTTCAGCTCAGGTCATGATCTCGCTGTTCGTGAGTTTGAGCCCCATGTTGAGCTCTGTGCTGACAGCTCAGAGCCTGGAGCCTGCTTCAAATTCTGTGTCCCCCTCTATCTCCACCCCACCCCTGCTTGTGTTCTGTCTATCTCTGTCTTTCAAACATTAATAAACATATTTTTTAATTAAAAAAAGATGTGAGATATATATATATATATATATATATATATATATATATATACAATGGAGTATTACTCGGCAATCAAAAATAGTGAAATTATTTGCAACTATGTGGATGTAACTGGAGGGTATTATGCTAAGTGAAATTAGTCAGTCAGAGAAAGACAAAAATCATATGAATTCTGTCACATGAGGACTTTAAGAGACAAAACAGATGAACATAAGGGAAAGGAAACAAAAATAATATAAAAACAGGGAGGGGGACAAAACAGAAAAGACTCATAAATATGGAGAACAAACTGAGGGTTACTGGAGGGGTTGTGGGAGGGGGGGGGATAGGCTAAATGGGTAAGGGGCACTAAGGAATCTACTCCTGAAATCATTGTTGCACTATATGCTAACTAATTTGGATGTAAATTCAAAAAATAAAAAATAAAACAAGTTAAAAAAAGTGTAATTAAAAGCTACATATACAGTATAATATTGGTAATTATTTTTAAAATGTAAATTTGGGGAGAAATGTATCTTTAAGAAAAAAGAAATCTCAAATTAAAAAAAATACAATTCTATTTCCAATAGTTCACACAAAGAAAGAAATACTTAGGTATAACTCTATCAAAACACGTACAGGATCTATATGTGGAAAACTTTAAATGTGATAAAGGAAATCAAAGATATAAATAAATGAAGGGAAGTTCTGTGCTCATGGACTGTAAAACTCAATATTTTTAAGATAACAATTCTTTTCAGTCTGATTTATAGATTCAGTGCTATCTCAATAAAAATTCTGGCAAGATATTTTGTACTTTATAGATACCAACAAACTCATGCTAAAGTTTATATAGGAAGACAAAAGACTGGACTAGGCAACACAATACTGAAAAGGGCTCACACTAGCCAACTGTAAGACTTACTACAAAGCTACTGTAGTTAAGAGAGCATAGTATTAGAAAAAGAAGAGACCCACAGATGAGTGGAACAGAATAGAGAGCCCTAAAATAAAGCCATACAAACATAGACACTGATCTTTAGCTAAGGGGCAAAGGTGGTTTAGCAGATAACAGTGTTTTCAACAAATGGAGCTGGGAAAATTAGATGTCCATATTGTAAGAAAAATGGATGTAGATTCAGGCATTATACCTTACACAAAAATTGGTTCAAAGAGGATTATAGACTCAATGTAAAATGCAAACTATAAAACTTCTAGCATAAAATATGGGAGAAAATTTATGTGACCTTGGGTTTAACAATGACATTTATTTATTTATTTATTTATTTATTTATATTTTTTAATGTTTTATTTATTTTTCAGACACAGAGAGAAACAAAGCACAGAGAGAGAAGGGAGACACAGAATCTGAAGCGGGCTCCAGGCTCCAAGCTGTTAGCACCCAGCCTGATGTGGGGCTCAAACTCATAAACTGCAAGATCATGACCTGAACTGAAGTTTGAAGCTTAACTGACTAAGCCACACAGGTGCCCTAACAATGAATTTTTAAAAGCATAATAAATAAAATAAAAACTAATAAATTAGACTTTATTAAATTAGACATATTTGCTCTATGAAAGACACTGTTAAGGGAATGAAAAGATAAGCCACAGACTGAGAGGAAGTATCTACTTACATACATCCAATGAAGAGTTTGTATCAAAATGTTTAAGGAACTCTTAAAATTCAATGACAAGAAGAAAAAAAAAACAATAAACAAAGGACAAAGGACCTGGACAGCTCACTGAAGAAAATAAACAGATGGCTAATAAACATGCTAAACAATACTCAATATCATTTGTCATTAGTGAACTGAAAATTAAAATAATAGTGAGATGCCATTACATAGCTGTTGGAATGGCTAAAATTAAAAAAAAAAACATAATATGTATTGCTGGTGATGTTGCAGAACAATAGGGACTCTCATTTATTTCTGTCCCACTGTGGCTGTGCCACTTTGCATTCCCAATAGCAATAACTGTAGGTTCCTGGAGTAGGATTCACTCCACATCCTTGTAATTGGTATTAGAATTGATATTGTCAGATTTTTTTTTTTTTGGATTTTAGGCATTTTAATAAGTGTAGTGAAACCATTTTGTTGTTCTAATTTGCAGTTCTCTTAAGAGTACAATATGGGGAAAAGGAAAAATAATAACTTATAAGGAAACAACCTGACAAACACGACATCAGTCAGGTTGTCACATCAAATATCAACAGGTATGACTGATGAAAATGGTCGTATTCCCCCAAAACCATAACTTTAGTCTAAACAAGAAAAAAAAAAAAACCACAAAATTTCATCTGAGGGGCATCCTAAAAAAATACCTAACCAGTGCTCCTAAAACTTTCAAGATCATCAAAACAAGGTACATCTTGGGGCACCTGGGTGGCTCATTTGGTTAAGCATCCAACTCTTGATTTCAGCTCAGGTCATGACCTCATGTGTTCATGCAATTGAGCCCTGCACTGGGCTCTGTGCTGACAGAATGGAGCCTACCTGGGATTCTCTCTCTCCTTCTCTCTTCTGCTCCTCCTTGCTCATGCTCTCTCTCTCTCTCTGTAAATAAAACATTAAAAAAAATTAAAACTAGGTATGTCTGAGAAAGCATCACAGCCAAGAGCAGTCTGTGGGGGACGTGGCAAGTAAATGTCTTGAATGAGATCCCATAACAGAAAAAGATAGTAGGTATAAACCAAGGGAATGTGAGTAAACCATGAACTGTAGTTAAAAGTAGTGTTCAATATTTTTAATTGATTGTAACTACATTTAATTATTATTGTAGCTTTTTTTCATTAAATGTACTATACTAATGCAAGATGTTAATAACAGAGGAAATGGCATGAGGGGAACTCTCTATACTACTGTCTCAATTTTTTCTGAAAGTCTAGAAATTTTATAAATGTTAGTTTCATTAAAACTTGATCATAGTAGCTAAAAACCCTTTGTCTTCTGACAATGATCTACACTCCCTTGCAATGGGCTGAAAACAACACAAGATGGCCAGGCCAGTACCACATGAACCCCCTGCTATAAGGGACACTCCTTCAGAGGAATACCAGGGAGGAGGGGATAGTGCAATCCAACTTTTAATATTTGACTATTATTAGTTTTTAATAAAATTGATTAAAGATTAAGTTTTAATAATTTCCCCATGACTACATGGATCATCTTGGGAAACATGCAGATGCTCCCCAGTCAGAAGACTTCTGGACTAGCAGAGTATGTGTAAGTGTGTGTGTGTGTGTGTGTGTGTGTGTGTGTGTGTTGGGGGGAAACTGAGGTAGGTTCTCTCTGGGGAAGCATCTTGGTAGAGTCATCATCTTCAGTTGCATCAGCTTCCCAGTTGCAGAAAGTAAGCTTATCTGCATTAAACCCAAGGATATGCCATTGTTTTATGCAACTGCATGCATAATGTGTAAACTCATATATATAAACCACAATGCCAATTTGGTGATTCCATATGGACTTTATTCTTTTCTAGGGCTCATAGTGTTTGAGAAAAGTCTCAAATGTTCTCCTTTTTCAGATACCTTGCTCTGTGGTGAGTAATACAAAGGAACGGTCTTGAGTTTTGGGAAAAACCCATTGTATACCCTCTCATCATAAAAGAGTACATATCTGCAGGGATCAGGTCTGTCCCCTCATGGAGGGGACTTCAAGGACTATGCCAACTTGATTTTGCTGTTGTTTGTTCCCTCAGTTCTTTAATTCTTCTCTAGCTAGTTCAGTTGAATCTTCTCTAAATTATATATTGCATTTTTGGTAGTGTACTATGTCCCAGACATTGCTTTAAGAATTTTCCATGTATTGGAGCATCTGGGTGGCTCAGTCAATTAAGCACCCAACTCTTGATTTCAGCTCAGGTCATGATCTCATGGTCTTAAGTTTGAGCCCCACATTGGCCTCCGTGCCGACAGTGCAGACCCTGCTTGGATTCTCTCTCTCTCTCTCTCTCTCTCTCTCTCTCCCCTTCCCCACTTGCACTCTTTCTCTCCCTCTATCAGAAATAAATAAATAAAATTAATAAAGAAGAATTTTGCATGTATTTACTCACTTAACCCTATGACATCCCTGCATATCAGATACTAACATTCTTCATTTTATAGACAAGGGAACTAAGGCACAGAGGGAATAAGCACCAGTCTGAAAATTTCCAGGGCCGAGAAAGAACCCCAGGCTGCCTGGTTCAGTTTGTTTCTGTCTGACTCTGAATCCCACCACAAGTCTCATGTGGCAGTTTATCCTGTGTTAGCCACTTCTGAATGCAGCATGAAAGAGTCCGCTACTTATGTCAGAGTGTTGGCTGTATTTTTTAAAATTTTTTAGAACTTTATTCATTTTTGAGAGACAGAGAGAGACAGAGCATGAGCAGGGAAGGGGCAGAGAGAGAGGGAGACACAGAATCCAAAGCAGGCTCCAGGCTCCGAGCTGTCAGCACAGAGCCCAATGCGGGGCTCGAACTCACGAACTGTGAGATCATGACCTGAACCAAAGTTGGATGCTCAAACGACTGAGCCACCCAGGTGCCCATACGTTTGTAAAATTATCATATTTATGTGACAGCTGAATGTTTTTATTCAGCATTATTTGCTATTCCCAGGTCTTTAGCTCCAATCCAGAGCTTTTTCCTTTTTCATGATTTTTTTTCTGAGCCTTCAATGATTTCCTGGACTTTTTGCAGCCCTCAGAACTTCAACCACACTATCCATTAGCAATGATTTCTCAGTGACCTCAAATTGTTGCACATGACTTTTCTGCCCTAGATTTAAGCCCTTGACAGCCTTGGTATTTCTTTATCTCCTGCATTGGCAAGTACAGTGCAGAACAAACGTAGCATATCATATATGCATACCTATTTCTACCAGCTTTTGAAAACAGTCAGGCATGGAACTAATACTTGTAAGTTCAGGGAGCAGCTGACTTCATTTTCTGGCATCTTCCTTGAATAGCACTTTGTGTCTGCAAGCTTTGGGGAATAATTGGGGCTTATCTGAATTGTTTTACTTTCAAACTACCCCACAGCCTGCAGGAACAATTTTTCCCTACTGAAAACCATTTACTTGCAGTTATACTTACCCAAATAGGTTGACCCCATCCTGTAACCACCAGCACTTCCATTACACTAATACTCAGGTGCACGAAAGAGCTCTGTGTCGGTGCTCTGTTTTTCAAATAAGTGAAAGTCAATTTGTGCCAAATGTCTTTTCATAACCAATAAAGCCTGCAGGGCTGAGGGAGGCAGATAAGTCTTGCTTCTCTGCACTGAGGCCCACTAATTAAGAACACAGAATCACATTTTGGTTATTTACATCCAAGAGCCTTCCTTACCTCTTAATATCTCCCTTTTGCACATATATAAACACCACAGGGATGGATTGTCCCACCTGAGACATAGGCAGGAGCCAAGCGTTTGCAGAAACTAGGCTTTTATTGATGCTTCATTATGGTTACCTTTGGTTTCTGTATGTGTATTCTTCCCCCTGGACAAAACATTTAGATTAATTGGATGTTGGACATTAGCAGAGAGAAAGGAGAGGAGATGGTGTACATCTCACTGCAGTGCCTTTGCTCTCTAAGTTCCAGCCCAGCAGCTGTGGGCAGCAGAAAGGACATAGGACATGGATCCAGTGATGTCTGCTTAAGGCTGGCATTCAGTCACTTACAGCCACGGGACCCTGAGCACCACGGGACCCATATTTTCCATACATGTGGTTATTTTGAGGATTAAAAAAAATGATATGTGAGAATTGTGTTATTTTCAAAGCCAGGTGTTGTTATTTGTTATTTTTAGATGCAGTTCTTCATGAGCAAGAGTGTTGCTATATTATAGCTGGTAGTGTCCCTTGAACCGTTGATGCTCTTTACCTTGTAGAGAGACAGTATGTCCCCAGAGACAGGATTGGCCTCTGGGGACCTACCTGAGAAACCTCATACTATTTATCCTTATTTTTTTTTCCTCTGGCCTGTTGGGTCATAGGTCCTCAGGAAAGACTCTTAGCTTCCAAATTTCATATTTGCAATTGCAATATCAAGCCCTCAATTTGTAGGCTTAGCATATAGTTATTGCCCAAACCAGGGTACTTTAATAGTGAAAGACATGATATTACTAACAAGGCTGGGACAACAGGTGTAATCTGGGACATTTGTCACCCTACAAAGACTTAACTACTATCAGCATCAGAGGAAAGGAAGGAAGATGTTTTTGGTTTGTTGTCTCTGGCTCAAAAATCATTGTGTAAGACTGTGACAAGTGCTCTATATTCACCTTCTTAGCCCTTTCCTCTTGCCCTGGATAGTATTTACCTTCTAACAAGAGCTCCTTATGGAAACCCCTTGGGAATGATACAGTGAGAGTAAGTTTAGAGGAGAGGTACTGTGGAAGAATGGGAGATAATCCAGGGCATTGACAGGGCTTCCCACTCTCCACTTCCTCATACTTGTACCATATCATATACTCAAGGACATATAAACTGTTTGGGTGCTTGTGGTGAAGTGATAGTAATACTTTTTGCCTGTTTGCTTGTTTGTTTAGTGTACAGCACATTTTTGGCCCCAATCTTGGCTTCTGGAGCTGTGTGGATTACAGCAGATGAGCAGACACTTGGGCCCCTACCCAACCAGCACGTATTGGTTATTTCTAAAAAGATCCAACCCACTGAGGTACCTTTGCATTTACAATGGCTCTATTCTCCTGTCATCTGTAAGCAGGTTGTTCTACTTTATCCTATTTTGTTAAATAAAACCACTGGGGAGCAGGGATAGGCCAAAGGACTGAGATTTATAAGAGCTACTCACTTCCACTAACTTGCTCTGCCAATAGAGCAATTTGCAGAAGATGTAGGTCTGAAAGTTGCATTTCTGCCTCTTAGAATGAAGACTTGACTAACTGCATTCCTTTCTTTTTCATTTTCATGTGTAAAGTGTCTACAGTGTGTGTCAAGTAATATTTAAACCATAATTCATGGGAATCTCATTTGTATGTCATGGATTATTGTCTACTCTGTTCACACTTCCAATTTCATGCACAACATCATGTACATTCAGGCCTAAACCCTCTATATAGAGAACAAGTGGTCATATCCTGTATTCCAAGCTTTATTCCCTTGCAGGGCTCCACGGAGAGGTGCTGATGCTGCCCAGAATGCTGGTGTCCACCAGAGTCATGAAGTGAGAAAATACAATGTTGTCTCCAAGGACAGCATGAGAAACCATAAGGGATCTGCAAAGGAGAGGTATCAGGTTATCAAACTGTGGTGAATTATACAGATTTTGAGATATGATAGGGCTCAAATATGCACACATACACACCTGGACCTACACATACACACCACCAAAAACTATGAGAAAGGACATCTAGAAAGATCATGGTGTTACTTCTTGTGTATAATGCCATTAAACTACCAAAGACATCTGAAACTGATAACTTTAAGCAATGTTAAACTAGATAAATTTAAGCCAAAGAAAAGTAGATAACTGAGTTACATGCAATGAAAGAAGAATTTTTCAGCGTAAAATAAAGACATACAAATGAAAACTGGAAGAACCTGGATTTAAAAAATGCAGAGGTATGAAAAGCAAAAGACCCTTAAAACATCTTTATATTCATTTCAGTGCATGGATGGAGGTTTATTCAGAAATAAAGAACAAATGGAGATGAAAAGAAATTTCATACAATTCTAAGAACTACAGAATATTTAAGAGCAAGATAATGTGAAAAGAACCTTAAAAATGCAAGGATTAAGTAACTTTTGGAAAAGCGCTGTGATATAAAACTATGAAGGAAACCACAATTTCTAAGCAAGTTGAGGGGCGAATAATAAAGTCGATGATCAAATAGTTGTATTTGATGATAAAGTGTATTCTATTTTCATTAAGAAATTAAAAACAAGTAATGAACAGACAAATAAAATTATGGGCCCAGAAATAGGAACTGCAACTATATTATTACATTTATTGACACTTCTTTCAGAACATATTAATTAAATTATGAAAGCCAGAAATATTGAGCCAATACTTTATTTTTGTAATGCTTATTTACTTTTGACAGAGAGACAAAGAGTGAGTGGGGGAGGGTCAGAGAAAGAGGGAGACACAGAATTTGAAGCAGACTCCAGCTCTGAGCTGTCAGCACAGAGCCCAATGCAGACCTCAAACTCACAAGCCATGAGATCATGACCTGAGCCAAAGTCAGACACTTAACGGACTGAGCCACCCAGGCACAGCTAGTCAATACTTTAAACAGTAAAGATAAAGACCTTATCACAAAGTTTCTCAACTGAGACGAATGATTCTTCATACATGTGGATGGATGACAAATGTTAGTGTGTTCAGTAAATCTAAGGAAATGTGTCTGGAGGGAGCCTCCACAGTGAAGGGCATTTGTTTTACTCAAAGCTGCAGCTCAGCACCTAGGACAGCTTCCACATGAACCAGGTGCTCCACAGTTCTATTTAATGAGTACATTGTGTAAACAGTGATGAAGGAAGAGATTGTAAAGCCAATAACCCAAGACCCTTTGTATTTTACAAAAGGGATACAGAGAATTTATTTTAATAGGTTTAAACGGAAGACTTAAGAAATACAGGCATGTTAATCTTGAGTGTTTGGCTACAAATAGGCCAATCAGCATGGGCAATCAAACAAAAAATGGTACCGAACGCATCTTGTTGAAAATCATAATAAATCTAGGGGCGCCTGGGTGGCGCAGTCGGTTAAGCGTCCGACTTCAGCCAGGTCACGATCTCGCGGTCCGGGAGTTCGAGCCCTGCATCAGGCTCTGGGCTGATGGCTCAGAGCCTGGAGCCTGTTTCCGATTCTGTGTCTCCCTCTGTCTCTGCCCTTCCCCCGTTCATGCTCTGTCTCTCTCTGTCCCAAAAATAAATAAACGTTGAAAAAAAATTTAAAAAAAAAGAAAATCATAATAAATCTCAAGTACATTAAAGGATTATATTTTTAAACTAAGAAAATAATTTTACAAAGTCATAATATTATCTTTATGCCAACTGAAGAAAAGTAATGGTTTTTTTTTTATTATAGTGATAGGGTAAATTACAAAAGAAAAAATGGACAGTAACGACCCTACACCCTTTTTAAACCTTCATAGAGTGAAAATCAACAATGAAATGATGAAAAAATAAATAGCAGAACAGATAAAGTATGAAATAACTATGACAAGCAAAGCTTAAGTTCTGATACATATCAAGTAGTAAACACTTTGTTAACCAAACTTGCTCTCCTTCTGAAATCCACTTTGGCCAAACAGAACATTGACTTTTCCTGCTTTCTCTCTCCTTCATTCCAGCTTCCCAGTTTTGGAACTCATCTAGACCATCAGCCCCTGGGTAATTCTCTGGGTACTCACAATATAAGCAGGTCTCCAACAACCCCTGATCCTGGAGCTTAGGGTGGAAATTTAAAATCTATTGCTAGTGCCTCATGGTTCTCCAACTCCATCCCCAAACCAGTTACCTTCCTTGAATCCATCCAAACACTTGGTTTCTTCATATGTATCCTGAGTGAGAACTATTGGTAGGGGAACCTACATAATACATAATGTTGACAACACACATATTGCTGTGTGTCTTCTCACACCTCAGACAGGCCTTTGGTGGCACTTGGCAACTCTTTTTCTCACCCTCAATTAGAACAAAAAAGGAATTCTATCCCCCACTACTAAGTCCGTGCCATGTAGAATGACCACATCACAGCACCTGATTACTTCTTAGAAATGCAGGCTTTCAGGCCCAAATCAGACTTACCAAAAAACATTCTGCAATTTACCAAGATTATGGGTGACCTGTTTGTACGTTACATTTGAAAAGCACTGGTCTAAACCTCATATTCCTCTTCTTTCAAAGCAATGAGCCTGGACCTAACTTCACAGAGAATATTGGGACCAAGAATCATGGTCCCCCTTAGCTTTCCTCATTTGCAAACCTCTTTATACCAACAGCCTTCTCCTTTGTCTCAAGATGATTTCTGGCACCCTGCTTTTCAGAGCCTTATTTTTCTGTCTGAACTTATGATTCTACCATCTTTGAATATCTTTAGAAGATGATAGCATCACTGATTCCCTCACTGTTTCATTGTGTCACAACAAATAGCTAATTTGCTAACTTCACTGTAAAAGGGAGTTCTGCCAACAACTATTTGACATCGAGATACCACCCATTATTTTTCTTTTCATCCTAATGGTTGGTGCTTAAAGGAGTAATTTATACCTATTGCTGCTAAATTCTTCATGTCTTATCCTTCATTCTTCATTCTGAGTTTGGATCTGAGGTCTGGGCTGAGATTCTTCTTTTGAATATCTCTAGTGCTTTACTAACTGTTGTAATGGCCTACCCACAAACACCCTCCTTAACCCATCACCTTCTTATACTTGACTTTCTGTGAAGCTCCACTTCCCTGTGAGTTTCTTACTACTCTAATGTTTTGACCACTCAGTTGCTTTTTTCTACCCCACAACTACATGAATAGCAGAGGTCTTTGTTGGGATCCAGTTAAGTTCTTGCATGAACAGGGATGTTGGGACTGGGTGGGGTGGGGAGACATCATTTGGGTGAGTACCTGGGAAGAGGACTGGCAATGGGAGAGAAGATATAAATTCTAAGATATGATTCCTCAAGATAAAAATGCCAACTCAAAGAAAGGGCATAAGGAAATGTAGGAATTGATTCCACAAGGACCTTTCTTTTTAAAATTATTATTATTTTTTTAATTATTGGCATAATGACAGCCAAATGTTTATTTTTTTTTTAATTTACCTCCAAGTTAGTTAACATATAGTATAATAATGATTTCAGGAATAGAATTTAGTGATTCACCATTTACATATAACACCCATTGCTCACCCCAACAAGTGTCCTCCTTAATGTGCCTTACCCATTTAGCCCATCCCCTCACCCTAAACCCGTCCAGCAACCTTCAGTTTGTTTTTAAACAAGTCAGTTAATTCAGAGTCTCTTATGGTTTGTCTTCCTCCCTGTTTTTATATTATTTTTGCTTCCTTTACCTTATGTTCATCTGTTCTGTTTCTTAAATTCCATATATGAGTGAATTCATAAGATACTTGTCTTTCTCTGACTTATTTCACTTAGCATAATACACTCTAGTTCCAACCACGTTGTTACAAATGGCAAGATTTATTTTCTTTTTTCTTTCTTTCTTTCTTTCTTTCTTTCTTTCTTTCTTTCTTTTTCTTTCTTCCTTCCTTCCTTCCTTCCTTCCTTCCTTCCTTCTTTCTTTTCTTTTCTTTTCTCTTCTTTTCTTTTCTTTTCTTTATTTTTATTTTTATTTTTTGATTGCTGATGGACATTTGGTGCTCTTTCCATACTTTGGCTATTGTTGATAGCACTGCTATAAACACTGGGGTGCATGTGCTCCTTCAAATGAACACGCCTGCATCCTTTGGATAAATACCTAGGAGTGCAATTGCTAGGTCATAGAGTAGTTATATTTTTTAATTTTTTGAGAAACCTCCATACTGTTTTGAAGAGTGGTGACACCAGTTTGCACTCCCGCCAACAATGCAAAAGGATTCTTCTTTCTCCACATCCTCACTGACATCTGTTGTTGCCTGAATTGTTAATTTTAGCCATTCCGACAGGTGTGAGGTGATATCTCATTGTGGTTTTGATTTGTATTTCCCTGATGTTGAATGATTCTGAGCATCTTTTCATGTGTCTGTTAGGCATCTGGATGCCTTCTTTGGAAGTGTTTATTCATCTCTTTTGCCCATTTCTTCACTGGATTATTTGTTTTTTGGGTGTTGGGTTTGAAAAGTTTTTTATAGATTTTGGATACTAACCCTTTATCTGATATGTTGTTTGCAGATGTATTCTCCCAATTTGTCAACTGACTTTCAGTTTTGTTGATTGTTTCCCTCACTGTGCAGAAGCTTTTTATCTTGATGAGGTCCCAATAGTTCATTTTTGCTTTTGTTTCCCTTCCTTCTGGAGACATATCAAGTAAGGAATTGCTGTGTCTGAGGTCAAAGAGATTGTTGCCTGTTTTCACCTCTAGGATTTGATGGCTTCCTTATGTTTAGGTCTTTCATCCATTTTGAGTTTATTTTTGTGTATGGTGTAAAAAAGTGGTCCAGGTTCATTTATCTGCATGTTGCTGTCCAGTTTTCCCAGCATCTTTTGCTGAAGAAACTGTCATTTTTCCATTGGGATATTATTTTCTGCTTTGTTAAAGATTAGTTCACCATATGATTATGGGTCCATTTCTGGGTTCTTTATTCTTTTCCATTGATCTATGTGTCTGTTTTTGTGCCAATACCATACTATCTTGATGATTACAGCTTTGTAATATAGCTTGAAGTCCAGGATTGTGATGCCTCCAGCTTTGGTTTTCTTTTTCAAGATTGCTTTGTCTAGTTGGGGTCATTTCTGGTTCCATAAAAATTTTAGGACTATTTGTTCTAGCTCTGTCAAGAATGCTGGTGTTATTTTGATAGGGATTGCATTGAATATGTAGATTTCTTTGGGTAGTATTGACAAGTTAACAATATTTTTTCTTCCAATCCATGAGCATGCAATGTTTTTCCATGTTTTGTGACTTCTACAGTTTCTTTTATAAGCTTTCCATAGTTTTTAGCATACAGATCTTTTACCTCTTTGGTTAGGTTTATTTCTTGGTATTTTATGGTTTTTGGTGCAATTTTTAATGGGATTGATTCCTTGATTTCTCTTTCTGCAGCTTCATTATTTGTGTATAGATATACAACCAATGTCTATACATCGATTTTTTATCCTACGAATTTGCTGAATTGATGTATCAGTTCTAGGAGTTTTTTGGTGGAGTCTTTTGGGTTTTCCACATAGCGTATCATGTCATCTGTGACGAGTGAGAGTTTGACTTCCTCCTTGCAGATTTGGATGGTTTTTAAGACTGTAACAAGAGATGAAGAAGGCATTGTGTCATAATTAACGGTTCTATCTACCAAGAAGATCTAACAATTGCAAACATTTATGCCCACAAAGTGGAACACCCAAATATATAAATCAATTAATCACAAACATAAACTCATTGTTAATAATACCATAATAGCAAGGGACTTCAATGGACTTACAGCAATGGACAGATCGACTAAGTAGAAAATCAACAAGGAAAAAATGTCTTTAAATGACACACTGGACTAGATGGACTTACCAGATACATTCAGAACATTTAATCCTAAGGCAGAGGAATACACATTCTTCTTGAGTGCACATGGAACATTCTCCAGAATAGATCACATACTGGGACACAAATCAGCCTTCAACAAGTACAGAAAGATCAAGGTCATACCAGGCATATTTCCAGGCCACAACACTATGAAATTCAAAATCAACCACTAGAAAAAGTTTGGAACGACAACAAATGCTTGGAGACTAAAGAACATCCTACTAAGAATGAATGGGTGAAACAAGAAATTAAAGAGGAAATCAAAAAGTACATGGAAGCCAATGAAAATGAAAACACGACAGCCCAAAACCTCTGAGATGCAGCAAACACAGGCCCTACTGACCTTTTTGAAACAAAATGTGAGTAGAAATGGAAAGGAGGCCCCTTACCTATTTTTGTGTAACTGGTCGAGTTTCAGGAGTAGGAGGCTATGACTGTTGACACCAGAGAAAATGCAAGCTTCATGGACAGTGACCATCAGCCAGAGGAAAATGAAAGGCTTATGTGGTCACACATGAAACATTGTGTGGCCTTTAGAAATACTCCAGATTCTATATACAGTATGACGCTGGGAACCTGAGCCACCAATGCTGAATTATTACTGTTAATGCAGGTCCCTTCAGTGCTCAGAGAGAGACCTGGGAAACCAGGGTGCTACAAACACCTTCTTAATGACATGCTGGCAGTGGGAAAATAGTGAACGTGTACAGCCTTGCCTCTCCTTTAGCACTATCACTTTACTCCTCGCTGACAGACGTGTCTCTAAGAGGTCCCAACCTATATGCTATTGTGGTGTTTCCCCCGTCTTTGTTGCCTGTCACAGGGATGGGGAATTTCAGTGTCACTATCAGTTTTTTATTTTTACTCTGACCCTCACCTCAGATGGTCAGAAAGTTCTTTCTCTACTTTCTTCCAGTCTACTTGTTTACTATTTTCCTCACATCTCTTTTGATCTGTATTCCTATTTGTAGTTATCTCATTTAGATCTGGTTTGTTCTCATTTACATTTCCTTAATGTACCTTTTTCTTAGCCATTTTTATGTTAAAAAGTTAAATGTTTAATGGAAAAGGATACAGGCAAAAGGTAAACAAATGAACAAAAAAATACAATTAAAACTCAATCGCTCCTTTCTCCACAGATTCTACTTCTCCTCCACAGCCAACCACCATTAACCCTTGACAGTGACCATTTCTAAGGCATTACTCTAGCAGGTAAACAGGTACAGGCACAGGTACAGATCCTCATTGCATACCATTCCTTAGTAAACCTTGGAAATGATTCTGTATCAGTGCAGAGACTTCTGCCTTCCTCTGTGTCATGACTGCATTGCATTCCAGTGTTTGGACACCTGAAGAATCAATTTCCCTGCTAATACTGAAGCACACATCAGTGTGCTTCCAATGTTTTGTCTCTAGTAACAATGTTTCAATAGTAGCATGGTGTGAGCACTGTACAATTCATAGATGTTGCTATATCATTTTCCAAAATCTTGTTATATTTTCACTAACAATGCATGAGAGACCCATACAACACTGCCAGCAATAGGTGGTAATAGTCATTTGAATGAATGTGGAAAGTAATTCTTTTGTCAACAGATTTGTTTTTCTCTTATAATCAGTGAATTTGAGCATATTTCATATATTTTTTTGCCCATTTGGATTTGTTTCCCTTTGAATGATCTATTTTTGTCATTTCTCATTTTTCTTGTGTTTTCTTTCTCTTACCCATTTGAAAATTCTCATTTCATATTATACGTGTTAGCCCTTTTTCTCACATCTATGGTTTCTTATTTGACTTTTTTTTGTGTGGCTTCTAGTTTTTTTAAAGTTTTGTATAACGTATATGACTATCATTTGTTTTATATCTTCTGTGTTCCAGTGTGGTTAAATGGTCTCTCAAACATAGAATATGCATATATTCTGTGAGATTTTCTCACAGAGATTTTAATTATCTCATTGTTTACATTCAAGCCTTTCATCAGACTACATTTTAGATTTGTATAAGATGTTAACAGATGTTCAATTCAATTTTCTTTTGGAAGAATATCTGTTGTGCTGCTGCTATTTATTAGTGGTCTAATGTTTTCCTGCTGAGTTGTATTTTGTCACTTATCAAATTCTCATATACTGAGAATAATGTCTGAACTCCTTACAGGGTTTCACTGATCTACCAGTGACAGGCTGATTATAACAGCTCTATAATAGTATCTAATAATTGGCAAACCATAACCAACCTTGTTGTTATTTTTTCAATATACTGTTGACTATTCTCACACATGCATTTTTCCATATAAACTTTGCAGCCCTTTTTGTCCAATTTAAATAAAATACCTCATTGGGGTATAGATTAGAATGAAATTGCACATTATTCTGGAAAGGCTGTAATATTAAATCTCATTATATGCCTCTGTATTAGCTTTGTCTTTTATTTCACATCCTATAGTAAGAGCATAAGGGGTGGATACAGCTTATATCCATTATGGAAATTATTTTTCTTTCTTATTAAACATATATCTATTTTATACATTGGTTTCCACTGTAAGTAAAACAATTTTCTTATTTTATTTTTAATTAATTATTGGTAGAACAGATAAAAACTATAGGTTTTGCAGTGTATTATTGTGCCCAACAAACTTACCAAGTTTTTTAAAAATAATTTTTCTTAACTAGACTCTTTGGATTGTATCTCTATATAATCATATAATTGACAAATAAACAATAAATAAATATATTTTTGTATGATGCTTGTACTATAGCAGCTTTGCTTTAACCCATTTTATACATTCAAATTAATTTGAAGAAACCCCAATCCACAAAATCAAATTCATCTTTTGAAAATGTACCTCTCAAAGCAACACAGGGTCTAGTTGTCCCATCTGATTTTATTTAGTTTCTTTCTAAAGCAGACCCTGAAACAAGGAGGCAAATCCAAAATCATTTATTTGGGAGGTTCTGGAAGCACTAGTTGGGGGCTAGTAAGGAGAGTATGGAGCAGGAAAAAGGTCAGCAAATGGTGAATCGTTAAAGGAGCTACCATGGATGGGGTGGTGGTGCCTGGAGCTTTATCTCTCTGGAAGTCAGTGCACGACACCTGCCTCAACATTTTCTCTCCTGAGTGATGGAGGTGTTGGAGTATTTATACACCAGCTTGGTCAAAATATTATCTGGAAGCTGTTCCCAGGAGGACAAACTCAGAAGTTTTGATAAGTTCAGAGGAGGGGGAGGTATGTAAGTAGCCAATGTAACAGTACACTCTCATGTGCATAAAGTTAAGACCATGTTTGTGGCCACCCTGAGTGTTATTACTCATGCTACTTAAAATGAAGTGAGTTCAAGTAAAGTTCTAGAATAAAACAGTGGGAAACACCAGACTTCTGTGAGTCTTCTTGAATTTGCAATACATAAAATCACAAAAAAATTAAAGTTAATTCAACTCATTTCTGGAAGATGGGCTGTGTAATGAAAAATCCAGCAATTTAATTCAGAAGCCTATTAGTGAGGCTTTTGGGAAAACCAGTGCAATGATATTTAGAAAGAAAGAGAGAGTCCCAGCACAGTGAGCACATATACTTCATCTCAAGTGATGTCAAGTAGCTGCTCACGTAAGAGAACTTCTTAGATCCAGAGTGGTATTTCTAAAAGCAAATTATATTGTAATTCAGAATGGTGTCTTAAATCTTCCCCACCATCTCTATAAAGGAAGAAGAAGGGACAACTCTGTATGCAGCTGAAGGGAGCTTCCCTTGCCATGGAAAGGCACTTAATGATGTGGAGGGCATGGGCGCAAATTTCATTCTGGGGAGCAGGACTTTGTATAACTTGATAAGATGTGCTTAAAATTAAGCGCTAACAGATACTCTGCAGCTTTTGCTTGTTTCTTTCTCTAGAAAAGATTGTGTTCAATATGAAGAAAAATTAGAGGTTTCCCAAGTCCATAAAAAATTAATTTTGGAAACCATCAGCTAAACAAATAACCAACAAGTGACAGAAGCAATAACACAAACTCGATTTACTAATTTCTTATTGCTGAGGGAGAGATACTCCAGATACTCTGGAGAGATACTCCAGAGATAAATGCCCTCATACTCTTGTCAAGGATGCCTTCCAGCAATGTAAATGTGCAGCCTCTGAAAGAATGGGCATATTGAGGATGATATGAGACAGTAAGCAAGTTCTGAGTAGATAGGCTCCCCCAGGGGATACTGGTTTACCTACTAGGAAGCTCTTTGCCAAGCCATCATAGGTTAAACATGTATCCATATTGTGACAAAGCCTGAATGGAAAGCAAAGGAACAGTTAGATGGACATTTCTAGCTCCCCTGGTGTGTAATTAACTCATCAAAACTCTTAACTAATTTTCACTCTTTCTAAGATATTTTCACATCACAAACACAATTAATTAGTGCACAACACTGAAAGCTTCTCAGGCATGTTTGGAAATTTTTATCTCAAATTTAAAGCTTCTGTAGCTCAATAGGGAAAAATCCAGAAGAAGATCAGGCAGGTTTATGCCAGGGGACTCAAACATTCAGGTGAATTCCAGAGAATTCTTGCAGGAAGCATGTCTTTACCCTTTGCTCAAGGAATGACTCTTGCATAAAAATGTCATAAGTTTTCCATATACTACAGAACAATTTAATAAATAGAAATGGCGGCAGCCCCAGAATTTACATTGAGAGCTCTGTGGGTGGTTACATGGGTAACAAAAGAAAAGGAGTTTGAAGATTATCCTGAGGCTGCTGCTTGCATAGCAGATATATTGTTTGTATGTTGACATGTTCGTGTGGAGGAGAATTAACCAAGATGGCAGAGAGTTAAAGCAGTCCGTTTCAGGCCATTTCTGCATGACACTCTTCTCCATCCTTCTGTGTTTCCCACCTTAGCCCCTCAAATGGAACCATGTCCCGATTCCTGCCCACTGTATGGATGATAATCTTCAGTTTCAAGTTTTAAGAGCCACAAAATCTAAGTAATCTCCCCCACTGGTTTTTCTTTTTCGTGTATATTTTTCACTTCAAAATATTATTAGATAAACCACATATTGCCCAATCTTCATATAAATTCAATGATACTCCGTAGTCTTTAAGAACTGTCTGGCATTGTTAGGGGTCAATTGGAAAACAGGAGAGGTCCATAAGTGACAAACAGGTCCTTGAGTGTGCCTTCAACATACATGGGCTCAGAGTTTAGATAAGCCCCACACACTGAACTGAAGTTATAAGAAGAATTGGTTAAGGAGAGGGGCATCTGGGTGACTCAGTCCATTAAGCATCTGACTCTTGATTTCAGCTCAGGTCATGATCTCACAATTCATGGGTCTGAGCCCGCATCAGGTGTGTGTTGACAGCACAGAGCCTAGTTGGAATTCTCTGCCTCCTCTCCCTGCCCCTTCCCTGCTCGTGTTCTCTCTGTTTCACTCTCTGTCTCTGTCTCTGTCTGTCTCTCTCTCTCTCTCTCAAAAATAAATAAATATTTAGAAGAATGGGTTAAAGAGATGAGAGCACAGGGGTAGAAACAAAATCACTTAGTTTTCAGATCTGTCTCTATCACTGCCTAGCTCTGTTTGCCCAGAATAAAACACCTAACCTTTTGTTTTAAAATAAAATAGAACTCAGCTTAAAAGTGGAGAGGGGCGGGATTAGAGTAGTTCTTTCCAAAGTAACCTTTTCTAAAATAATTTTATGATCTTAGTTCTTTAGGAGTAAGCAAACTAGCTGGACAGGGAACAGACTTCTGCCTCTGGATCCTGGAATCATGCTTCCTTGGAGCTCCTCTGATTCCCAGAGTCCAGGCAGGAAGGAAATCCCTCTGTCCTGAAAAGTCACCAGCCAGGTTTCTCAAGACCTCACCAGGGTAATCTTCCTGCCAATATTTCTGGCTTTCAGAGTCCACATTTAGGGATTCCAGTTTGTCCCGGATTTTCTGTTTTAACACTCCAAGCCCTGCATCTTAGTAAGTCCTTGAGTCCCAGACAGTCTGGAATGTTGGCCCTCCAACCAATTACAGCATCAAATCTTTTATACTTTTGAGAAATAACCTGCCCCCCACACCACCTTAGCATAAGATAGGCTTTTTGGCAACATCAAACTTCCCTCTAATATGCAGTTCTGCCTATTGGAACATGATGGGCATTTCTGTCCATCCTTAACTCACTTCCTACATCTGGCAGATTCTTGGACAAGACCTTCAGACTCCGCTTAACCTCCCTTGGCTACGTGACCCCACAGAATCTTTCTTTTCTTCCCTATGTGGCATAGGTCCCTTTTAATCCTTCTACCTCCAAATAATAGCATGCAGTTGACATCTTGAATGGGCTAAATCCATTGTGGTCAGGAGGAAACAATTGTGTCTACATCACAGTCTCACATCTTCCCCAGACCAGGAGTCTACAAACTTATTCTGTGAAGGGCCACAGAGTGCATATGTCAGATGTGTAGGTTACAAGTTCTGTTCACAGAGTAAGTAGAACCCTGATTTTATCACTGGTGGTTCATAAGCTGAAGGATGAGAGACACCCAAGGATAAGCTTGGGCAATTATGGGACAAATCAGTAGGAAAGTGACTGCTTTTTGTATGGACTTCAAATCTCTCACATGACCTTCAATTTAGTCTACTTCCATTATACATTTCTAGGACACAGCCAGGAATCTGTAAGATATTAAATGAATGATGTCGATTTGTATCTAAATTTCAAAGGAAAGACCTATAGTTTGTGGACACTTCATGTAAGCTCAGAGTTAGGATGGGGTGCACCTGACTTTACTCCAGAGTGACTTTCCACCCACGCTTTTGCACCATCTTTAACAGTGACCTATGAGATTCAGAATCTGAACCACAGAGAAGCTTAGCCTCTGTGATTTGATTTGAATTGTTGCATTTTAATAAAAGCACATATTTGGAATAATCCAGAGGTTAACATTTGGAATGAAGTGTTCTAATGACATAAAATCAAAAGAATTTAGAAATGGAGCATCTCCCATGTGATCCGCTATACATTCAAGGTACCCCAGCCTAAAGAGAGGGAATTGTACTGGGAAGGAGCCCTTTAAGGAAACACTGCATTTGTATTCAAAGAATTGGCATGGCAGTCTGTAGTGTTAAATAGCCTAATTTCCCCAGAGGGCTAGATGTGCTTCCTTACATCTTTGAAGTTTGTGAAATTGTTCTAATTTAAAAACTTTTGTCTGTATGATAGGATGAAAAAATTACTACAATAGAAGCTCAAAGAACAACTCAAAGAACAATCTTCTGCTCAGGCTGGCTCTGTTGCTGCCCCTGTGCTTGTTCCCTGCAGGCATTTTGATTCTCAGCCCCCAGGTCAGCTCTGCTCAAGGTAGGAAACGCCATGGCAGCCTCTGACTACCTCCTGTAACTGAGACCCTACTAGTTGTTTCTACTGATTTTCAGTATAGCTGAAGACCACATAGGCCAGGGGTCAGACACTAGGCATGGTCATAAGTAGTTCTTCCATATCTCTGCACCCCTGCTGCATTCACAGTGTAAGGCACACCTGTTATGGCAGGTGTCTCCTCTTGGTCACTGACCAGTAACTAAAGGGGGGCATATTATGCCTCCTATAAAACTGTAGACTTAGTATTTTGTGGGTGCTGTGGCCTGAAGTACTCTTTTGGGCCCTGTTGGAGGATCCCACTGACTGGGTATTGCTCTCCTCAGCGATCAGGGACCTAACTTTATATTTTCTTTTGATGATCCTTTATGAGTTGGTCATTTGCCTCTCAAGTGAATTATTTACCTGTCCAGTTACCTTCCCACTCTCCAACCATGGGGTTTGTTCCTAGAATGGCCCAAGTTGGCTGTAACAGACAATTCTGGTGGGCCATCCCTGTGGCCCACCATGCTCCTATGGTGACAGGCAATTCCCTGTGTCCAGACATCCTCCCCCTCATGCCCCTGCTACCAGTATCTTGGTTTTTTTTTTTTCTGCCAAGGGCTTTTATCTGAAACCACAGAAGTTGTTTGGTACAGGGAAATTGACTGTCAATCCATTGAGGGTGTGCAGTGATAGATAGATTCTCCAACATTTTCCATTCACCCTGTGGATGTGCCTAGTCAGGGTCAGCAATTGCCCACTCTTTGGTGGCTTTTCCTCCTGGGTTATCATTGCCAGCTCCCTCACTGCTACTTCCTCAGAGACCCTGCCCTAATATCTGCCCCCAGTTAATGCACAACTCAGGCTCTGCTTTAGGGGATGGGGGAAAACTGAGTCATTGGGTCACTAGAGATCTTCTAGAAAGTCCTTCTGACCCAGAATCAGCTGGCATTTCCAGTTTGCTCTGGTGGCAAGGCTGTAGAAGCTCTGTCCTAGCCATTGCTGTA
This sequence comes from Prionailurus bengalensis, assembly GCF_016509475.1. Classification (NCBI taxonomy): domain Eukaryota; kingdom Metazoa; phylum Chordata; class Mammalia; order Carnivora; family Felidae; genus Prionailurus; species Prionailurus bengalensis. The sequence continues at coordinate 48,912,202 of NC_057354.1, read as the reverse complement.
GTTATGTTTCTACCCAGGAAAGATCCAGTAGGTAAGGAAAACAAGGAAAAGCAATGGGATATAGAAGCCAGAGGTGGAAGGTCAGGAGCCACGTAGCATTCATGTCCATGGTTCTGCCACCCAAGACCAGGCACTCTGCTTCCTTCCTGTGGGTTAGTTAAAAAGTTAATAAATCCCTGCTCTTGCTTTGGCTAGTTCACAGGCAAACAACAGTAAAGAAAGCCACAATTGCAGCAATCATGTCCCTTAAGCACTGCCCACTGTTAACCACTCCTCAGCTCTGCTCCTTGCGCTGGACTGCTGCTCTGCCCACAGCACCCAGGGACCTCATTGATACTAGGGCTAGCCGCCCTTTTGTGGGCTCCACTGCCCAAGTCCTTCCTGCTGGTTCCATTGCCTTCTCCTTGTCCCTGTAGATCTGTCTCTGAGACTCCTGAGTAACCACAGTGACTAGCAGAGACTAAAAGGAATCCAGTTTTCAGTAAGCCAAGGTCCATGTACAGTGACAACTAATATTCCTTTGGATTCGTACAGACTTTATTTCTGCCTCCTTCTTCTTCTCATGCTCCCCCTCCATGTTGTTTATCAAGTACATCTATGAAGATTGTATGTACTTTGAACTTCTCTCTATGGAGTTCAGGAAATTCTGGTTTTGTCACTGAGCTGTCTTTGTCACTTTACATTGGTCAAGGCCACTTTGTCCTGGCCTTTTTCTCTCCCTCTTTGGTCTTTAGGACATTCTCATTCTCTTAATGGACTGAATAAAATTTGAGTCTGAATTCCATTATTTTATAAATAACCATCTACTCTGCCATATGAAAACAAGTAAACAACAGAAGTGTAAAGTGAGAGATCACTAGCATAAGGAGAGGCCCTCAAGATCATAAATTTCAACTCTCTTATTTTTTGTACAGTAGGAATAATACCAAAGAGGTTATATGCTACTGAACGGCACAGCCACAATTGGTGATCACTGTATGACCCTATAGCAGGTGTAATTTCTGCAGGACACATACTCACACAAGTCTTTAAAACTAGAATATTCTTCTCTCTGGTAGTTATTTCATAACCACTATTGTAAGAAAAAGTTTCATAAACTTCAAACTACAAGGGATAATTATCATTACATTTCCAATGATTTCCCCGAAGTAGTCCTCTCTGCTCTGACAGGAGATTTGGTTCAAAGTAGGGTGATGCTTCCATCCCACTGAAGACGCTCATCGATGAGGGAAGGGCCAAATGCACTTGGAATAGGTCAGAAACAACACTTTTAGAAAAAGATCCAGTCACCCCCCCCCCCGCATTTGTGTTATGCTTTTGAGCAAACCTTTTACTGAAGGTATGGAAATAATAGTATTCCTTCAATCTCTTTCTTGATTCCTTTTTCCTTCTTTCATGAACTTACATCAACTAATGTCTCCTCTCGTTTGATGGCTGTGACATCATTTTAGGTGAAGAAAACATGAAAGCAATGTGTGGTTTTATAGTTACATGACTTCTTCAGGGACAATATCTGGTTCCAAGAAAATGTGCCAAATTAATTCTCTTAGATAATTTTCAGGGCATATTTCCCCATGAGCTAAGTAATTATTTGGAAGACAGAAGTAGAATGTAGGCCATTGCCAGAATGTTTTCATGAAAATGAGCCAATTCTCTCAGTCAGTTAAGCTCCCACTGAGCCAGTTGTGTAGTTGTGGGCCAGGCAGATGCCACAAGAGCCCTTAGATGGCAGCACACTTCTCAATATCCATCCAAGAACTCGCCCATACTGCCCAGATCTGTTACAGTTCCCCCAACTTGATGTACCCCACAGGCAACATTATAGTAAGGGGTGCCAATATTCTACCATACAGCTCAGTTCCCCCAACTGGTGGTCATCTGTAGGCAGTTCCCTATAGGCCGAGGACCTCCTCCATCTTTCTACTTGAAAATGTTCCCAGGCCTCAAAAAAGAGTGGTCCACACTTGAAGTCAGCTAGTATTCTATGAGTTAATGTCCTGGAAGCAGCCTTCAAACAACAATGGACAGGAGATAGTGGACAGCCCCACTCTTCAATCTGCACAAAGGCAAGTAAGAGGTATGCTGTCCACAGCCCTTTGTGTGTGGGGGGGGTCTGCAGTAAAGCTAGGCTCCAGAAGCCACAGTGGTAACTCATTCATGAATGTACTCTTCACTAACCACCTTCCCTTCACAGGCTTATCTGGAGTCACTTCTAAAATAAACTGCTCACACCCAAAATTTTGTCTAAAAGCCTACTTTGGGGGGAACCCAAGTTAACACAAACGTGAGAGAAATTCTCTTGTTATAATGTTGACCTTAAGGCTAACAGGTGGAACTACTGGGTCTTCCCTCTGATTCTCAGAGCTAAAGTTTGGTCAGGAAAACTGGAATTTTAGTGTAGTCTAGATTTTGTAAAATTTGAATGCACATCTGGAGACTTTGTGAAAAAACAGACTACTTCAGCAGGTCTGGGGTGGGGATTAATATTCTGCATTTCTAACAAGTCTCTGGGTGATGCCAATGTTACCACTCCATTGACAACATTATAAACCCCAGAAAAAATAGGACTTCAAAGCCCAAGCTTTTATTTAGATCGACATGTGACTTCTCTTAAATTGAGAGAGTCCTACAACCTTGCATCTGGTCTCAGGTGTCAATAATAAAAAAACAAAACAAAACAAAACAAAAAACCTCTTTAGAATATACTGGTATAACTCTGGGGTTTTGTTATTCAAAGTTGAGACACGATCAAGCTGCCTTATGCAATGGAGCTTTTTCTGGGATTCAACAGAATCTGTAAAAAATTGGAACCTTTCCTCTGATACTTGACAATCTTGTTTTCTGTCTCTCCTCTTTTGGTACCTTTCCCATGACTGACAGTGAATGTGGCAGTTGGTCATTATCCATTAGGGCATCCCTAATGACCTGTCATTGGCCAGCCAACCATGTCTGGTCCAATCAACTTTCAGCAGTGTCTTTAGTTGTCCTGACATTAGTGCCTTTAATCTAGAACAGACCTACAATGTTTTATTCTTTTTCATGATACAGGCAGACTTTTTTGAATAGACAGAGCTGGTTGTCTTGTAGAATATTTTACATAATGTTTCCCTAAATATTTCCTCACGGTGTCATTTAATTTGTTCCTCTGATCCCTAATTTTCCTGTAAACTGCAAGTTGGACTGAATGTTTGATTAGATTCAAGTCTGAATGTTTTTGACAAGAATACTTCATGGATGACACTATTTTATTCTGCATTTCTTCATTGCTCATGTCAAGTTTTATCAGTAGTTTCACTGGTTAACAACCAGATCTCCCCATTGCAAAATTAGATTTTTCCCTTGAAATTGACAAGTAATCTGTGGTGTTTCCCAATGACCCATAATTTAATAGTATTACTTAGTGTCCAGTGGTTATCCTTGCCTTAATTAATTACATCATTGAAAGTTGCAGAAAGGCCATTTTCTAATTCTGTCTTTTAGTTGGTGTTTTTCTGGGAAGAAAAATTGCCCTTGTCAACCAAGAATGACTAAATTATTTCCAAACAGGCAGAATAAATGCTTAATTCCTTCCTTTTATCATCAATTTTCAGAGTAAGGAATTGGGCAATCACCTCCAATGACGACAAAGCAGTAACTCTCTCTCTCCCTCCTCCATCTCTCTCCTTCCATTTCTCTCTTTATCTCTCCTTCTCCCTCCCTCCCTTGCTTTCTTCCTCTCTTTCTCTCCCTCACTCTTCCCCCCCCCACAGCACTAAGGGTACAAACATTTTTATCTAATGTTTTGAAATCAGTTACAATAATTCTTCTTGATGTTTAAGTTGTCGCAAATATACCTGGTAAGAGCATTTTCAGACGGGTGCTTTTTGGCATGCTCCATTTGTCTTTTGGTCATCCTCTGGCACTGTGACATAACAGTACACCCAGGTTCCTCTTGTATCTTCTCATCATCAGATTTGGAATCAGACATATCTCAGGGTGGCCCTGAGAAATCACGATCTGTGCTGTTGCCATGTGCAGTGTTCCATAAATGTCAATATGAACATGTTGAAATGCTGATTGATGGTGTTGAATTCTTTTATACTCTTGTTGACCTTTTGTCTAGTTGTTCTATCCAGTATTGAGAGAGAGGTTTTGGAGTCTCCAACTGTAATTGTCAGTTTTTCTGTTTCTCTTTTCACTTATATCAGTTGTTGTTTCACATAATTTTCAGCTTTGTTGTTTGATGCATACACATTTAGGATTGCTATCTCTTCTTGGTAAATTGACTGTTTTATTATTACACAATGTTCCTCAGGATCTCTGGTAATTTGATTTACTTTGATGCCTACTTTATCTGATATTAATATACATTGTTGCTTCTGCAAAAGCATTGATTTGACTACTACTTACATTTTATATCATTTCCTATCCTTTTACTTTCTATACACACACACACACACACAACCTGTTACTTTAAATTCATATGTATATATATATATATTCATTATTAGTATATATAGTATTATATAGTAATATATATAGTATTATATAGTATGTATGTATATATATATATATACACATATATATACTATACAGTGCATAAATATATTATCTATATAGCACTTGCATACCATACAGTACTTGGGTGATTTTTTACTATTTATCCACTCTCCCATTCTCAATCTTTTAATTAGTATATTTAGATAATTTACATTTAATATAATTTTTGGCATGTTAGAGCTTAAGTCTGACATTTTACTTTTGTTTTATTTTTCTCTATAATTTTTTGTTTCTACTTTTTATTCATCATTTCTGTTATTTGAATATTTTTTGATATTCCATTTTTTATTTATTTGAAGTGCTTTTCAGTGTAGCTGTTTGCATAGTTTTTCTAAGTGGTTGTAGTTGGTATAATGTTATGTGTGTGGAAGTTATCACAGTCTATAGGTATTATCATTTTACCTGTTCCAGTAAAGACAATCATCCTTTATATCTCTTTTTCAGAATCATATTATATGATATTATAATTTCTAAGGAAATTATAAAACATTAGGGTTTTCCATGAAGTATTACAGGATGAATCCTATTTATAAGAAACTTTGCTGTGTATCCATGCTGGATTTTCATTTCCAGTTTTCCACTTGTCCAAACGTGACCTGTTTTTGTGCCATTTCCTCTGGAATCCATTTTTATGACAGCACTTCTACCCTCTTTTGGCCACTCTTGAAGCAGACCCTGAAACACTGATTTAACATCCTCAATAGTTATAAAACCTTCATATATGCTGCCCTCATGCTCCTAAGAAACATGGATGTCCTCACAACCAAGTACCGGCACCTCTCACTCTTTGCAGTGTGAAGACCCAAGGCAGTGAGGAAGAGAAAGGAAGAGAGTAATCTCAGGAGGAGTCCCAGATTGGGTGTGTCAACTTGATCCTGCAGAAGACACTTCAAACATAAGCTATACTTCAGAGTTGTCTCCACCCCAAAACAAGGGTCTGGACTTTCACAGTCCCACTCTCCTCAGTCATTGTTCACATCCTTCTAGGGTTAGGGGGAATGCAAGTTCCCAGGCACATCTAGTGTATGCTGACTCTAGTAGCCTGAGGTTTGTTTGTTTCTTTATTGAGGACACTCATAGGTACTGGCTTTGAAAATGAAATTATGTTGAAAAGTGGGGGGTAAAAAAGTGGTAAAAATATCTGAGGGGGTCAAGGTGAAGAGCTGTCACTATCTGCTACAAAACATCCACCTTCCAGTATGTATACCCACAGAGCTCCAGTTCATGTGAATTGTGCAATACATATATTGGATATATTACAGATCACATAGACTTATAAATATATGTAAGTGTATTATACGTCATATATATCATGTATACTTATAAATACACACATATATATAAGCATTGTATATATTGCATATATTATGTATATTTACATATTTAAGTATACTATATATACCTATATAAGAGTGGGAAGCGATGTGTATATATGTATATATGTACACATAAATGTACATGTTTATATGACTATACAATAATATATGTGTTTGATTACCTAGTATTCTGCCAGAGCCACTGCTATGTGCTGGTAAGACACATTAGCCAATGTTTCTCTAATGATCTACAGCCTCACATGGTCACTTTATTTTGAGAAATAGCTCTCAAGAGTGAGACTAGAGGTCCATGGAGATCTTGAGGGTATGAGGTGGAATTGGGGATCAGAGAAGAAAGGCAGAGCACAGCAGAATGAAGGATGATGGATCTGGGAAACAGGCAGAGTGATTGATGCAAGAAAAACCCCTCCCCTACCAAAGAAAGTGTCTTTGGAGAGAAGCTCGACTCTTACCACAGTGAGAATGGCAATACAACTCTGTGATTGTCTGAGGTATTACCAAGGAGGTAAATTCAGTTTACAGTGAGGAGAATCAGGACAAAGTCAATTTAGAAATGTTAGCTGTTCACAGAAAGACAGGAGCAAGCTGGCAGATGGCCAAGGGAGTAGGAAGGGGGCACAGAGAGACTGGAGATGCCAAAAACCTGAGAAGCTTGGCAGAGGAGGGGAGCAGCTGCAGGTGGGTTGCTGCTGGCCATCAGGCCCCAAGGTTCTCCCAATAGTGGAGCCCTTGGCATAAATCATGAGTATCTTCTCAAATCCTACCCCATGCATGTGTCTTCCTACTTCACCTCTCAGTCTAGGCTCCCACTAGTTCTTGGGAGGGCTGGGCAGCTGTAGTTACTGAGCGATCAATGTGGGGAGAGGTAGAGAAGAATGGGGGATGCTCGGACATCTCACTCTGGGAGTGAGGCAGTTCCCTTCCCCCCACCAGTCTGGCACTTTGAATATTGTACTCCAGATCTCCCACAAGCTCTGTTACCTCCCAGCTTCCTCCTCTTGGGACCCTCTACACTTCAGAACTGCTGTCCTCTAGCAATAAGTTATGTTTCATCCCAGTTTCTGGACCCACCCTGGCCCAGAGGTGCACTAAGGAAGATACATATGAACCTTTAAGATCAAGAAGCCTTCCTCTTGATTTTTCCTTTGCTCTGATTTCAAGACCTAGCCCTGGAAAAAATGGAATTTTTTCCAGCTGCATCTTGGCTATGTCCCTCCCAGAATGGATTCCGTGTCCAGTTATCAGACTTCCATCAAATGCATGACTTCTTTTCTAATTCATTGTTGCCTTGACTCCAAAATCCAACAGGAACTAGATTCATGCCCTCATCCTTCACCCCTACCTATTCTCCTCCATTTTATGCTTCAGTTTCAAGGGTTTGTCTATTCTGGTCCCTGGAATCCCTTCCCTTAACCATCTCACATTACAGTAGCCTGGTGCAGATGAGTAAGGGAGTATGTGGAACAAGACACACACCTTATGCCACCTACTAACATAAAAAGTGGGTTTTTAATTTTTTTTTAAATTTTCTTTGCTATCTTATAGTTGTTTATAAATTGCATTGGTGTTTTAAGGGACTCAATCTGTTCTCAGTTTCCCAGTTGGACAGAACATGGAGATGCTCGTTTCGTGAATGAACTATCTTCAGGGAAGAATGTTTAAAAATGGCTTTGGGCCAGAAGTAGCTTAGAAATCTGCTCTGCTTACTTAGATTTTCATGACCTTGTTTCTTTGTGCAGGTTAACATTCTTGCCTGGTTAAGTGTTTAAAGATGACTAGAGAATGTAAAAGTAGAGAGCAGACAGGAGAGAGTTCTGATTTAATGGGTTCCTCAGCTCTGGAGTGGTACCTGAGACTGGAAGGACACTGGTCAGCCAGAACCTGATGTTCATTTTCTTGGAGACAAGGAAAGCAAATGAGGCTGGGACATGAACCTGCTAGATGATATTCTTATAACCTGACACCTATAATACAGTTTTATTTTGGTATAAAGATACAGATTAGAACAAGCCAAAGGCAGAGACACAGAGGGAGAATTTGGGGAGGACTCCAAACACAAAGTTTCTGTCATCCTCAGAGACTCTCAGCTTCAGTGTGTAGGAATATACAGAGTGCTGCTAACCAGTGACGTTCACCTAAGTTTTGGTGTCTAGAATTTTTATTGGAGTTTCATTAAGTATGTATGAATGGTTGAATCATTGGCCACATTGTTGAACTCAATTTCCAGTTTCCTCCCCTCCCAGGATTTCTGGCTAATATCACCTGACTCAAAGTTCCAACCCTCTAATTACATGGTTAGTCTTTCTGAGCCAACTAATTAACATAAATGATCAGGTGTGGTGCAGGGCCCCACCATGAATAACAAAAGCTCCTGTCACTCAGAAAAATCCAAGGGTTTAGACGTTAGCTCCCAGGAGCAGGGGCAAAGACCAGCCCCCTTTTTTGGTAAGATAAATTCTTCATTCAGTCATGGGTGGACAGATCTGTGAAGATCCTCAACTCCAATCACCTTGGTTTTGCAGTTGAGTCACATGGGTAATGTAAGTGTTGATATCTCTCCCTTTTTGCAAGAGGAAGGTATTTTGTTTGTCAAAGATAAAGTGGCTCAGAAAAACAAGATATAATAAGTAAGCTATCCTTTGCTCAGATATTCTCTAACCTTGGTCAATTAAAACACTGTATTTTCTTAGAGATCTAGTTATTATTTACAATGCACTTATTGCCTGTGCATCTTTAATAGTAATGATGTCCAGTCACATATTCCCTGGTATTTCCAAGGCATTTTTCCATTGTTTAATTGTACTTCATAGTCCCTGTAAATAGGGGAAAGCAGAAGCTAGTGGTTGAAGATTGGTAAATTCTTCATACCATTGAATGTGTACTGACAGAATGTATTCATACTTCACATGACAGATGGAACTGGCTTTATCAAACTTCCTGATGATTGACTGGGGAAGCTACCTGGCTGGTACTGGAGAACTTCCCCTTTAGGAGAAGCATTAAATTATACTGAGATACATAAAAATTCCTTAAAACAATATCAAATTATAAAATTTTGTGGATTATTTCCCTCATGATGCTTTATTCACAGGATGATTCAAGTACTTTGATTGCCTCGTCAGTGATGGTCATTTGGCAAAGAGTTTTAGATGGCAGGAAGCTATATTTTGGGAAAAATGGATGGTTGCAAATGAGAGAGAGAGAGAGAGAGAGAGAGAGAGAGAGAGAGATGGGTAGGGATTTACTTTGATTCTAAAGCTATAGACTTTGAAACAATTTGTTTTTTAACTCTACCCAGGCCAAAACTGAATTAAAGGGAACTATGATTATATGACTTAAGGGTTTCATAAATAGCAAATATGTTATTTCAATCATGTGCAATTTAAGAAACAAAACAGATGAACATGGAAAAGATGAACAGGGAAAGGGAAGCAAAAATAAAATAAGATAAAAACACAGAGGGAGACAAATCAGAAGAGACTCTTAAATACAGAGAACAAACTGAGGGTTGCTGGTGGGGTATTGGATGGGTATGGGCTAAATGGGTGAAGGGCATTAAGGAGGGCACTTGTTGGGATGAGCACTGGGTCTTATATGTAAGTGATGAATCACTAAATTCTACTCCTGAAACCAATACTACACTATATGTTAACTAACTTGAATCTAAATTTAAAAAAAAAAGAGAAGAAGAAGAAAAAAATGTATAGTGTCCAGGAGTATTCTTGTACACACATATACCAGCCTGGAAAAGTACAGTTAGTTTATTGCAGTCATCCCTAATAATACCCCAGGAACCTATCTTTTAAATTATTTATGTGTGTGTCTGTTTGTTCTTGCCAGGGTCATCTGGATGTAAGTGAGGATCAGAATATTAACCATAGTTCTAAGAAATAGACTCTCTGGTATGATAAGTGTAATAGAAATAAAAGAAAAGACATGAAGTTTTAGGTGTTTTTGATCTTCCCTTATCACTTGACAACTCTCCAAAGGGGCATGAATTCTAGCTTTCTGAGTCAATTTCCCCCTTTGTGTGCATAATCTGAATGAAGAGCAAAAAGAAGGTAAAAGTCTATTATGGTTGCATGATGAATAAATGGGTAGAGAGAAAAGACCTGAGCCTTCAGGACAAGCTAGGTGTGGAAAAGCCATTGAAGGAATACAGTCAAGGAAAAAGGGGGTTTTGTAGAGAGTGGTCAGTGGGCATGGGAAAGAGATTGAGATAGGGATACTATTTGGAGAACCTTTAAGTTCCATGAATTAAGAATGTTCTTCCCCACTTTATTTTGCAAGAGTTTGAATAAATATTTGAATTGTAGACTGTGCTTTCCTGTGTCATTGCCATTCTTTTGGATGGACTCCTATAGACATAACTGAGTATTCAGTTCTATTAGGGTTATAGTAGGAACTGGGCCAAGGTCCTGGGTGCTGAGGACTCCCTCTGCCACATATCTTGTGATTTGAGTTACTTTTTCATACATGTGGATATCCCCACGTTTACTTTATTTTAAGATAATCCAAAGCAAACCCAGAGAACTATTAGGTTAGACATGTTCCTCCAGCTTTAGAGAAGATCATTTTCTTAGGAGCACCTAGAATGTAGTAGCGTCTGGATACACTTTTGTCCTTGGCTTTCTTTCTCTTTGAGGTCATGTTTTCTTAATGTCAGAGAAGTAATAGCTGAGGGCTCAAATTTTGGTTTTGACTGGGAGTAAAAAACTATGAGGGCCCTATTGGCAAAAAGGAGAGCTAAGATCTTATACAAACTAATCCAAGACTTGAGGCTTGAATGGTATATAGCTGGTGACTGGGGTCTTGATGCTCCAACTCAGATCCTTGAGCAGAGACAGTGTACTCATGAGGGCTCACAGACTGAAAGGGGGAGTTGGGGCTCTTGCTGGAGAGAGTACCCTCTAAGCATATCTTGGGCCACCAATCTGGGAATCAACAACTCAGAGAGCCCATGTTGAGTCTAGAGAAGCATTTTATGAATATCAAAGTGGGAAAATGCACAGGTGGAAGCCTGAGCAAGGGTCTGAATCTTCCTAGTGGTGCATCTTCAAGGACATCCATCTGAGGAGAGGCAGAGTCCTTCTTTTCTGGAGGCAAAAAGACAAAGAAGACATGCTCTTGAGATTCCTCTTGGCCTCAGGATTCTATGATCCACCACCTTGCCTTCTTCACCCTGGGCAGCTCATCACTCTTAGGGAACCATGACCTTAGGCTACAAAATGTGACAGAAGAAAGCATTCCTTTTAACATGCCTTTTTCCCAGTCCTGCTTTAGATTAAGTTGAGGGATTTTAGCCTTCATACGGTCACTATCAATATATATGTTTCCAGTTTCATAATTGGTTATACTTTAATGTTCTATAGGCTTGACTCTCCAAACATAATTAGAATTGTTTTCATATTAAAAATGATAATCACATTGAAAGAAGACTCACACATTAGACTCCTTTCCAACAGAGTTGGAATAATTGAAAGGCAATATGTAAGCGAAGTTTAATGTTGGGAAAAATTCTCAGAAGCTGTGGTTTTAGAATATAGGTGTTTCTCTAAGGCAGTATTTGACAAGGTCAATAGGCTTCAGTTTTGCAGACCAATCTCTGAGAAAATAAAATCTTCAAGGTAATTGGTGTGCACAGTATATCTGAAAAGATGTGTCAATTTCTTAAGTGGTATTTGCTCTGGGAATTAAAGATTGCAGAGGGAAAAACTTCAGATCTATTCCTTTATCTCCAATGGGTGCAGGGTTCCTTTATCTCAAATGGGTGCAGAAGAAGCAGCAAGAAGCTCTACATATGTAAGATAAAGATAGAACTGAAATAAAGAAACTGTGGCTTGATAGTGATTGGAGTTTGTTTAGATAATACTTATTCAAATTAATTATTTATTAAAATGAAAATACTTTGGGAAAATATAATACATAATGATTCTCCACAATAGTATGACAATCGTTGATTGGCCTCATGACCATTCTTTGACTTGTGGTGTGGCTGTTGTTCTTTAAGAGAACAGAAAAAAGGCAATAGATTCTTGCTGCCCCAAATAAATTTGAATTTATAAAGATCAAATTTGGCTTCTTATCACCTAATTTCTATGTGAATGAATGCAAAGATAATGCAAGATATTATCCTAACCTACCCCAGCTGTTTAGTCAATACATTTTGTGACATGACAACATGTTAACCTTCTTTTGTAGTTCTTATTACATTTTACCAGAAGCCTTAAATGTTAGAAGATAAAGTAATCCCAGGTATTTTTAAAACACATGTCCCCATAATAATTAAAGCTGCGTTCTGAGTTCCTGATGACCCCTGGTAATAGAGGGATGGCTTTGCATACAGCCTACTCTTGATTGTAGATAGGATAAAAGAACAGTAATGATGGTAGAAAAAAAATACTCCCTCTAGGAAGAAAGCCACAATAATAGTTTCTGAGGGAGTTGAAAGATCAATTCTGAAGCCTTGGTAAGGAGAGGATTGTGGCCTAGAAGAGAGAGAGGAACCCAGGGGAAGAATTATTTTCTGTAGTATCTCTTTAGTTCAAAGGTCTCCCCTCTCTTAGCTGACTCCTCCTTGGAAGATGCTGGTAGAAGGAGCACCCCACCCTAAAGCAGCTGATAACAAAAAGGTGTGGGAGAGGAATACTTGAGGAATGTATATACATACGGGAGAACAAATCTAAAAGTTGATCAAGAAAAAAAATTGGAGGGAAATACAAGAAAGACAGTGGAGAAGCCCAGGTTTCAGATCCAGGCAGATCAGGCTCCATGTGGCTCTCAGAGACTATGAGAAAGAAGCCCAATGGTTGGTGACTGTAGGCAAGATTTGTCTCCCTGAACCTCAGGTTCCCTGTATGAAAAATGTATAAACATTGCCATTTACACAAATGAAGACATACTCATTTCCCTGCAAAGATTATTTCTGAAAAGATAAGTGAGAAAAGCAAAATGAAATAAAACAAAAAGCAAACCTGCTAGGATTACTGTCCTGGGGAGGAAACTGGACACCATGTCCCCATGGTGGGGACTACCTACTTTTCACTGAATGCACACTGACCCAATTTCATATTTGAAAAAATCTTGCATGCATATATTTTTAAATTAAAATAAAACTTTTTTAAGAGCACAAATTAACTATGTATGGGATCATAACCTCATCTTTAAAGACATTATAACTCATATGGGAACAGATTCTAAAATTTGAATTTTGGGCAAGGAGACCATGACTAATTCCACTGAAAGAGAGAAGACCAGTGTAGCCCCCAGGTCTCTGGGCCCTTGGCTTGGATTGTTAAAGCTACTTACAGAGCACAATATTGCTTTTTGGCTCCCACCACGTTTGTCTCCTCTGGTGGAGGGGAGTTTCAGAGGGAAAAGCTGTAGGGTCAGGTGGGAAGAGTGGAAAGCCACATCTGTAGGTTGAAGCAAGTGTACCCATGGGGTGTGTGGGCTGTGTGCATGGAAGCAGATGTACCCCAGTGGACTTTGAGACATGAGATAAGCAGCAGGAAAATGTCAGAACATTGGACAGAAAACCATTGCTCCATCTTTAAATAAAAAGGCTTTAAGACAAAATCCCAGCCAAGATAGAGGGAAAAGATAGGTGAGCATGGAAACAAATAGAGACAAATAATAGTAAAACCAGACTTGAGGTCAGATCTGCAAGGTCATTTGGATTAGCATATTAGCCTGGGACACAGCTGCCCCTGCTCCCCAGGAGGGCACCTTCCCACCACAGCCCTTGGATGCTGTTCTCACTCCAGGGAGCTCTGCCTGAATTTTGAGAGCTGCTAAGGAGAGAACCATAACACTATGTGGAGAGATTAAATGCAATTATTGTTCACAAGCTCCTTGTAATTCAAAAAGTTCTGACAAGATAGGCATTTAAATTGCTCTACAGTTATCTTGTAGAATTAAAAATTACAGACTTAAAGTACACATGATTACCCAACTGTGTAGGAGAACTGCTGTGATCGGAGAGGCCACTCTGTTAACAATAATACAAAAATCGGCATAATGCAACTCACTTCTTCTGAAGTGATCATTATAATTAACAACAATATTTTATCACTGGTTCCCTCAAATTAATAAATATTTCAGGATTAATTCTGCTAATTGGGATAAAAAATTCCTCACAGAAGTCATAATATACCATAAAGCAGTGTTGTATGTACCGATTTCGGCCTCAGAATTAGGAACAGGCGAGGAAGTGACTGGGCTGCACTCCTGGCTCCATGACATTAGCAATAGTGCATGACTTCTTGTGCATTGTTTTATGTGTGGTTTTAGCCTTGCTTTGTGGGTTTTATAAGCCAGCAAGAAAACAAAGAAAGAAGGTGAGCTTGTTATCTACAACCCCTCATGATTCCCATTCCATGCCTTCCTGGAGCCAGATTTCATGAAGGAACCCACTGTAAGTAGTGGACTCATTTATTTTTCATGCACTAGCTGCCACTGCTTATGTACCTTTCTTGGCATCATTGAAATGATATTCATTTGAACTGAGACAAGATGCCTGGAAGCTTAATGCACACAGCACTCCAGGCAATTCAGGAAACTCATGATCTGCACCGTGGACTCACTTTTGGCCTCAGCAAATGAAGTTTTCCTGTGTTCAATAGTGCATGACCAAGATGGAAGCATATCTTCTGACTACTGTATTATTAATATCACCTATGTGTTTAATTGTTTTGTCTGCTCAATTTATCACTTCTGCACGCATTTGTTAAAATCTATAGGAGGTGGTAACTTATCTCTACCCACAATTCTTATGATTTCTTTTCAATATTTTTAATCTGTACTGTTAGTGACCATACACTAATGATTGTAGCTACCACATGTTCAGTGGTATCCAGTTGATAATGGACTTTTATTATTTCCTGGCATGTTAACATGTTTTCCACTTGCTTGAAGAGTAATATGAGACCCCAGCATTTCAAAACTCTTGTCTGTTATATTTTTTCCAACATTATTTTCAACTTTTCTTCTTTAGTTTTAAGTGTTTCTCCAATGGGTAATGCATCATTGGATTTTGCATTTTCTTATTAAATGTGAGAGTTTTGATCTTTACATCAGTATAATTACATTTTTGAAAAAAATTTAATGTTTATTTGACAGAAAGAGAGAGAGAGAGATAGTGCGAGCAGGGGAGGGTCAGACAGGGGGAGACACAGAATCTGAAGCAGACTCCAGGCTCCTAGCTGTCAACACCGAGCCTGATGCAGGACTCAAACTTGTGAACCAAGAGATCATGATCTGAGCCAAAGTCAGATGCTTAACCTATTGAGCCACCCAGGTGCCCCAGTATAATTACAGTTTTAAGTATATTACAACATTTATATTACTAGGTATTATTTCTTCTTCCATGTTCTACATATACTATAATATTTAGGTTTCTTTCTTGTCTTCTTTTCAAATCTACCACTACTCCTTGTGCTGCTCCATTAAAACATACATATTTTGGGGCGCCTGGGTGGCGCAGTCGGTTAAGCGTCTGACTTCAGCCAGGTCATGATCTCGCGGTCCGTGAGTTCGAGCCCCGCGTCAGGCTCTGGGCTGATGGTCAGAGCCTGGAGCCTGTTTCCAATTCTGTGTCTCCCTCTCTCTCTGCCCCTCCCCCGTTCATGCTCTGTCTCTCTCTGTCCCAAAAATAAATTAAAAACGTTGAAAAAAAATTTTTTAAAAAATAAATAAAACATACATATTTTGTTCTTATGTGTATCCTCCCAGTATAAGTTTGATATTTATATATACCCAAACAGCTCTGGACTTCCATGCTTTGAATTATGACATGCATATGGAAAATTTCACCAAATTTCCACATGCAGTTTAATGACTAGCTGTAATGCTAACATCTGTTTAGTATCAGATCAATACGTGGAATGCTATGCTGCCAGTGCATTCCACCCAATAACATTTTCTGCCCAAATGTCCATAGACATGGATAAAGGAGATGTGATATTTGTACAATGGAATACTACTCAGTGATGAATAAGAATGAAATCTTGCCATTTGCAACAACGTGGATGGAACTAGAGTGTATTATGCTAAGAGAAGTAAGTCAGGCAGAGAAAGACAGATGTCATATGATTTCACTCATATGTGGAGTTTGAGATACAAAATACATGAACACCGGAGAATGGAAGGGAAAATAAGATAAAAACAGAGAGGGAGGCAAACCATAAGAAACTCTTAAAGATGGAGAACAAACTGAGGATTGCTGGAGGGATCCTGGGTGGGGGGATGGGTTAAATTCGTGATGGGCATTAAGGAGGGCACTTGTTGTGATGAGCAGTGAGTGTTATTTGTAAGAGATGAATCACTGGATTCTACTCCTGAAGCCAAGACTACACTGTATGTTAACTAACTTGAATTTAATAAAATAAAATAAAATAAAATATAAAATAAAATAAAAATAACATTTTCTAAACCCAAAAGTTAAACATAAAGTATAAAGTAAGTATTTATTTAGTTTTCTTGATATATGGGGAAAACTGACATATGTAGTTTTGTTTTTCCTGTTTTGAAACTTTTGAATGAAATCGTATGATAGATATTATTATGTTTGATTTAATTTACACAATATAATGTTTGAGATTTTACCCATGTTTTGGCATCAATATCGTATATAATTTTCATTTTATATAGTATTCCATGGAATTAAATTTTTGAATAAAATGTACTTTTAATATATTTCTTGATTGAATACAGATGATTTTTCTGACCACATCTCAGGGTTGGAGAGTCCATGAAGCAGAAACATGTACTGGTAAAAACCAAAACTGATTTATTTGCAACAAGGTTCCTTATAAAATAAAAGCTGCCTATTGATAAGCAGATGGGTGAATAAAATAGCTCTTTTGTTATGGTTTGCCCCTTTTTAAGTCTTTTAAATTATACTTAGTAAACTTCCCTAGAATGCTTCTTCTCATAGTTGAATCAACAATTTGAAGCAAATTAGTTGATTAGTTGATTCAGGCAAATGATGGTATTTTCAGCCCTTTCTACAGGCTTGTGAACAGAGACGGTGGTAGTTGCTCCATGCTGCTTATCAGGCCATTGAATTATAGGTTCTGGCTATGGTGGTTTCTCAGCAAGAAAGACCAGCCTGATAGACACTCCTGGGATAAGCTTTTCCTACCAAATAACAGCAGCTCTGGCTTGGGTGTCAGATTTCTACTTCCTTACCTTTCTTAAACACGTACAGGTTATTTAATGTCCAAAGTGCACACTTGCCATAGTCCCGCAGGCCTCCTTGTTGACACACACCTCTCAGGAAGTTCCTGGGGACTTAGTGACAAGAATCAGGGGAGAGCGCTGTGCAAGGAAGAGCTGGTGAGGGGCTGGCCAAGCATGGGCACCCACCACCTCTCTCCCCCACGTTTTCAGGCCAGGGCCTGTCTACATTTTAGAGGGACCCAAGGATAAAAGACCATGGAAAAAAACCTTTTTCTACAGCTTCATTGACAAAGAAGGGCATGAAACAACTGGCCTGAAGCTTTTCCAATCCTGGAGATTTAGTTCTCTGATCCCATTTCTCATTGGACAAGAAATGTCCTTTTGACAAAAGTTCCCACTGTGCCCAGATTATTCATACACTGCTCTAGCTGTTGTGGGCAGCAGTGTTGGTGCATATGGGCTACAGAAGCATATCAGATCTGCAATAAGTCTTTCACCAGCTTCGGAGGCCACTGAAATATGTTTTCTTAGAAGGGCTATCCTGTCTCTCTTTCCGTGTCTCTGTGGCACAGTATGCTGGCAGCCCCCAGCTCTCATAATACCCATGGATACCTTAAAGAAAATTGAATTTGGGCCTGCTTGTCTAATCAGTAGAGTTTCCATTCACACTTGCAGGTTCCTAAACTCCGACTCCTTCACACTGTTTAGAAAAGGCACAAACCCAGAAAAGAAGGGGAAGCACAAGTACTTTCTGTCTTCAGAACAGCAGCATCATGACTGCTGGGCTCTTTAGGATTGTAACAGGCAGCCTATAACCAACTACTGAATCTGGATGGTTTTAGCAGGGAACAGAGACATCCCATATAGGGATCATTTGGGCTCAAGGAACTTCATCTCAGTCTGTTTTAGAGAATATGGAGGTTGAAGGACGACAGTGAGGGGAGGCTTCAGGAGCCAGAACTGTAGGGCAACCCCTCATCACATCAGTTAGGGGTGGGAAGAAGAAACACTTTTTTGTATTTTTAGGGAAATTTTACTTAACAGCAGGAAAGGCTGTCAGTATTTCTGGAGAGGCAAGGCAGGTTCCAGGAACTAAATCTACACCCTGAAATTAGGAGCAGAGAGGACTCCTGCCCATGTTCAAAGAATTGCTGAGTGGTTCTGGGCAAAATGCTTCCCTCTTCCTTATCTCCCTGTTGTGTGTGTCTTGAAGTTGCAACCCAGGACTGGCTGTCTAGGAGGACTGTAAGGTGCCCACATTCTGCACCCTACCACTTCCCATCCAAAGAGATACCTGGAGTGGGTTTAGGACTTTTCTCTCTATTCAGCTCTGTGAGGTCCTGCCACCAGCTCCCAGGAAGTGAGGGGAGGGCAACCATGCCTCTTCTCCCAGCTCCTGGCAACCACCATTCTACAAGCTGTCTTTATGAGTTTGACAGTTCCATGTACATCATATAAGTGTTATCAAAATATTTATTCTTGTGTGACTGGCTTATTTCACTTAACATAATATCTTTTAGGTTCATCAATGTTGTGGCATGTGTCAGAATTACTTTCCTCTGTAAATCTGAATAATATTCCATTATGTATATAACCACATTTTGTTTATCTATTCATCTATCAATGGACACCTGAGTTGTTTCCACCTTCTAGCTATTGTGAATAATTCTGCTATTCTGCTAACATGGGCATACAAATGTCTGTTTGAGTCCCTGCTTTCAATTTGTGTGTGTGTGCATATATACCTAGAAATGGAGTTGTTTGATGCTATGATTAATTCTATATTTATTTTTTTTAGAAACCATACTGTTTTCCATAGCAGATGCACCATTTTACATTTCTACCAGCAGTGCCCTCAGGTTTGAACTTCTCTACGTTCGGATGCCAATACTTGCTATTTTCTGCTTCCTGTTTTGCTTTTGCTTTTATATAACCATACTAATGGGTATGAAATGGTATTGTACTGTGGGTTTGATGTGAATTTGCCTAATGATTAAAAATGTTGACCACCTTTCCATGTGCTTTTTGACCATCTGTATAACTTCTTTGCAGAAAAATCTATTCAAGTCCTCTGTCCATTTTAAAACCACGTTTGGTTTTATTGTTAAGATGTAGTAGTTTTTATTTAGGATATTGATCCTTTAACAGATATATGATTTGTAAATATTTTCTCCCATTTGGTGTGCTGCCTTTTCACTGTGTTAATAATGCTTCTGGATGAGCACTTGGTGTCATACTCAAGAAATCATTGCCAAATTCTAGGTCAAAAAGTTATTCCCCTATTTTTTTTTCTGAAAGTTTTGTAGTTTTAGTCTTCACATTTAGGTCTTCGGTACATTTTGGGCTAATTTTTGTATGAAGAAAAAAACTTCCTTTTGGCCTCAGCTGGTGTTCTCCCCTTAGATTTCATCTCTGGCCCATTGCATTGCTTTAAGGCACTGTGGCTCTGTCTGACAGGCAAGCCACATCTGCTTCAGTTCCAATGAAGTCTGGGTTTCTGCCCTTATGCTCATTATGGGCAAGTTGTACTTATTTTTTCACCTGTTTAGTTGGGATGCAAGAACATAGGAGTTAACATGGAAGGCTCCTTGGCCTTGAGGGATGGGTACCAAGGAGAGATACTTTTCTTTTTTTCTCCCTGGTGGGCAGTTCTGAGACTCATTCATAGGATTTCCAGGTCATAGTGGGATGGCTCCCAGTTGTCCATACGGGTGCCCACAGATAGTAGTGGATTTCCTTCTTCCCTGTCTCTCCTTCATTGTCCTGCAGCTCTGCCCTCTGAGGTCTGATTCTCAAATGAACTATCCCAGTGCAGGCTTTACCTCAGGAGATCCTCAATGAAGACAGCAACTGCCCCTTTTATTCTCTCCTCCCCTCTCTTCCCAATTCCCCCCTCTCTCACACATATACCTACCTATGCTCAGACAAAAACACCTATTCTTGTGCACACACATTTGTGCCCACACACAGGTACCTGTGCCCTCACACCATACACCTGTGTTCTCACACAAATGCATTTATGTTCACACCCACCCACACATATCTGTACTCACACACACATGCACTTTTGCTCACATACACACACTTGTTCTCACACACATACATGTGTGCTTGCACATACACACACAAACACACACAGCTGTGCTCCAGAGTGCATATACAACCCCACCCCCACTACCTTAACTAATACAGTGAGTTTAAGTTATCTCCAAACCCAACTCAAGTTGGCCTTCAAATCTGAGGTTCATTCTTTAACTGTTCCCTTCATTCTGCCCCATGCTTTTTTTCTTGCATAGGGAAGGGATTTAGGATCTAACACTGTTTGCATGCTTTTGCTATATGCCAGGTATTGCTTTAGGTATTTCTACAAGTACTGTTTCATTTATTTCTCACTGTAACCTATGGCAAAATATTACTAGCTATATTACATGATGGCCAAATGGGGCTTAGAGAAACAATAGTCCTGGTTAAAGATTGCTCCTGTGGCTTGGCCTTAGAGAAGGGTCTAAGGGAAGAGGGGCTTGGGGTTCTTGTTCTACAGGAGCCTGGCATAGAGCTGGGGTTCAAGCCAGACCCCAGATTGCTTGCATGGGAAGAATTGTCAATAAACAGGAACTCTGATTTCTCTGTTATATTATCCAATTTTTCTCAATTCCAGCAGGAGTTATCTGGGAAATCTGGCTTGCTGTGGTCACGTTGCTCTGTCCACAGAAATAGAAGCAGAGAAGAACTGCATGTCATTCCGGAGAATGGTGACAATGACACACACACAAGGGCTATTGCTTGTGGTAAGAGCAGAAATGTCACAACAGTGGGCATTCCAGGACTAACAACTTTGTGGGGGATGGGGGTGGTCTCTCCTTTGTTTCCCAGAGGGCAATGGGCTCAATTTCTGGCATTTCACATTAACAGCAGATGTTACTACATAGAGCCACAGAACCAGAAACCTATCCAGGAAGGAGCCCAAATCTTAAGGACCACTTGGGCACAAAAACCCAGTAAGCTATTCAAGCTAATTCAGATATCAGTAACCTGTGTTGCCACAATGATGTAACAACAAACCACCCTGAAACTCAATGGCTGAAAACAGCAGTGCAGTGGCTGGTCTGGGCTGGTCTTTCTGGGCCATTGGGTGACTGGGCTGAGCTCCTCAGCTATGCAGGGGCCCATCTGGGGCAGTGGGGTGGCAGGTTCATTTATATCTCATCCTTCAGTAGCCTAGTCCTGGCTTGTTTTCAGAGCGATTAGGAGTCTAAGGGCAGTTAAGCAATGACACAGCATTGCTTCTGTCAGATGCTATTGGCAAAAGAAAATGGAAAGCTCAGGCTGGAGGGGTGAGAATGGGATGGGCTGCAAGGGCCATGGATTCATGGAGGGGTGGAGAACTGCAGCCATCACCATCATCTACCAGGTTGTTAATCAGGAGGATTTATAGAAGAATTACAGGAAATTCTAGTGAGTCTTGTAGGAACTGGAAACACATAATTATTCTCACCCTTTTCTGCCATTCCCAAGGGACCACACAGTCTCACAGTTCTGTGTGCTCTTGATGTCTGCTATGTTTGCATCTCTCTTTCCTCTCTTCCTCTGTTAAAGCCAACATTTATACCTCCCTGATGGAAACAGAGGTAGACAGGCACTCCCCCAATTCCAGTTTGCCCTGTGTCAGCTGTAAGTAGACATGACCATACAGCTTCAGTGAATCTGACTGCCCCAGTCTCCCTCCATTATATATATATAATCTCTTATGTGAAAAAAAAATAAAGTATATACATACATATACTTTATACAATAAATTGGCTCACAGGATTGCTGAGATGAGAAGGCTCATGATGATCTAGAGAATAGGTAGAACCCGTGGTGTAAAGTCCAGTCTGAGTCTGAAGGCCTGGGAAACTGGGAAGACAGTAGTATAAATCCCAGTCAAAGGGAAGAAGATGAATGTCCCAGCTCAGTGCTCAGGTAGAGAGAGAGAGAGAGAGAATGAATTGTCCCTTACTCTGTCTTTTTGTTCTATCCAGGCCCTCAATGGATGGGATGAGGACCACCCATGTTGCAGAAAATTGTTTGTTTTACTCAGCCTATTAACTCAAATGTCAATTTCACCCCAAAACATCTTAGCAGGGACACCTAAGTGGCTGTCAGTTAAGTGTCCAACTTCAGCGAATTCTTGATCTTGCATATTTTGGGTTCAGGCCATGAATCAGGCTCTGTGTTGACAACTTGGAAACTGGAGCCTGCTTCAAATTCTGTGTGTGTGTGTGTGTGTGTGTGTGCCCCTCCTCCACTCACATTCTGTCTCTCTCTAAAATATTTAAATAAATAAATAATAAATAAATAAATACATCGTAGCAGACACACCCAGAAATAAATCAAATGTGTAAGCATTTTATGGCCCAGTAAAGCTGATATGTAAAAGTAACCATCATTCCAAATGTTTTACACAAAATAAAATAGTACTTTGTAAGTTCTACATGTGCTGAGTGTGGATGGAAATCTGTAGGACTGAGTGGCCAGATACTTAGAGGCAAACTTTCACATGTATGTTTTACCCAGGGCTTATAACCATCATCATGCACCTGGAAGCAATGCCAGGCCATTCCTGTACCTTTGATATTTTTCTCAAACTGAAAAGTACTGTTCCAAAAATTTCATTTTGGAGTTCCAGTTTTTAAGGTTCAATTCTCAGAGGAATTAAAATTGTCCACATTTAAGTGTTAGATTTCCAGGTGGTAAATGGATTTTATTTATTTATTTATTTATTTATTTATTTATTTTTGGTATGCAGCATCTGCCACCACCTGCCAAGTCAGGTCAGCCTTATGGAGAGGGGGTTGGGGTGGGTTGCTGCTGAACAAAGTCACGAGTGAATATATAAGTCCTGAATATTCACTACAGAGGTGGACCTCAACTTATCTACCAGTCAAGTTGCTGATGTCCCTGAAGAGTGCATGTTCATAAAGATGTTTGTAAGTGAGCCTTCATATTTGACTTCCTGGAATATTCACCTTTTGTATCATTGGGTTCTAGGTCTTCCTTTAATATTTATCCACCCCATAGCCAACAAAGTCCTGCTCACATGTCTGCCTAGCAGCCAAGCATGCACTAGAAGTCAGATAGACTGACTCTCCCCTCTTGGCTTGTCAAAATCCTGCTTGTACCTCAAGGCCTTTCCACAATAGCACCCAGGCTTCATTGGGACTTTGTTTTCATTTGTGCAGAGGCCTTGATCCAAGTCATACTTGAACCTCCACTCCTTGACTATGGGTTTTCTGAGGGACATGATGCTTCTAGAGGCTGCAACAAGGCCCTCAATGGCATAAGTCCCAGAAATTGCTGCTGGAATGGTTCCCTCTTGAAAGAAGATGCTACAATTAAAGATCTAATGGGAAGAAGCAATTACTTCATTCTTCTTTGGCCATTGCATTCTACTTTTAATCAAGCATCTCTCTCCTTACCCCATCCTCTTTGCTTGGCTTTCTCGCTCTGAAACTTTGGGAAGATTGTCTGATTGTCTCTGATTTACAGTTCACTAGAAATACACTCTCTACTCATTAAATGCAAAGAAGTCACGGTCGAGATGGCATCCTCTTGCCTCAGACTGCAGTGATGGAGCCTCGGCCAGACTTAGGCTGGGCTCCTGTGCACTTAGAAGAGCAATTTCACTGAAACTTGAAGGCTAATATGTTCTGACTTAGCTAAACCTTTGAGCTCATGGCTGTCAACAGGCTTCACAGTCCTGTAAAATCCAGTCTTTGCTGATCTAATGGTCTTGTCTTTATTGTGATTTATTTTCATTAGAACTGGAGTTTAGCAGAAAGTTCAAGGCTCCTCTAGACTGTGAGTCCACCCAGATGAAAAAAAGAAACAGCAAAAGCACTAAGAGCTTCTCTGTCAGCCACGTCCAGAGGGTGAGTGTCTGTGTGGGGGTGAGATCAAGCCAAAACAGTAGACTCCGAATCCCCAGAACAGAGAAAGCAGGAATCTTAATAGGATTATTGAGGGGGACAGAGGGACTCTCTGATGCTATAGGTATTTAGGATTTTTCTACAGCTGTATCACCACAGCTGAGAAAATAACCTAACTTCTTGGGCTGTTCTAAGGGAAAAGTTCTAAAATCAAAGGTTCATTGAAATACATTTTAGCTGTACATCAGATAACTTTTCTGGTTTCAGAAGTTGTTGTTGATGTTATACTAGCAGTTCCATGGTTCCCCACTTGTCTGTCTGGTGGCTTTAATTCTAGAAACATCAAAGGAAAAGATACTGGTTTGTATTTAAATAATTTGAGATTCAGAAGAGACAGAAGAACAGGGGGGAGGAAAAGGGGGGAAAAAGTTACAGAGAGGGAAGGAGGCAAACCATAAGAGACTCTTAAATACTGAGAACAAACTGAGGGTTGATGAGGCATGGGGGGAGGGGAAAGTCGGTGATGGGCATTGAGAAGGGCACCTGTTGGGATGAGCACTGGGTGTTGTATGGAAACCAATTTGACAATAAATTTCATGTAAAAAATTTAAAACAAGAGACTTGTCTTCCCTCCGTCTTGATGTCTAAAATTGGCAAATAAGCAGTCTTTGGTTACTCTCCTAGTAAAACCGTGGGCTTTAAAATTAAAATTAGTTACATTATGCACAGCCAAAAAAATGTACTAGGAACTAATATTGATTTTCCTCATCTTATTTAGCACTGCATATTTGAAGAGTGTCTTACAGCCCACCATTAACAAATAGTGGGGTCTCAGTATGAGAACAGCTGCAATGAGCCCCATTAGTCAGAGAAAATACAGACAGAGCCTGCATATCAACTACCCACTCCTGCAGGACTGTCATTTCTCGTATGCCTGAGGGACTTATTAACACACCCTCCTCTGAGGGCTGATCTCTGCTGTCAAAGTCTGCATTTATAAAGAAGAAATGCCACCGAAAAGGGCTACTTAACAACTCATTGTCAGTGAGAAGGACCTCTCTATTAATGACTGGAATGGAGCTTATTATTAATTAAAATGATGCTCATCGACCAGATCTGCTCATATTTTAGGGGTGCCCTTACTACCCTTTCTGATTAACAGACTGTACCATCAAGAGTGACATCCAATGAGAACTCGAAGCATTTTTCAGGATGCATATTCTGCAGGGTGCATAGATGCATGTTACCCAGAGGACCTGGCTGGAATCTGATCTGTGCTCATTTTAGAATTCCTTCAAGCCAGGCATGTCTGCAGGAAAGGGTAGATTTGAAGGAGATTAAGAGATTTGAAGGCTTTAGGGGAAATATGAGATGCCCATGTCACAGAACATGAACAATGCTGAGGAAGGGTGTGATGATGGCACCCTGTTACTCTAGGGACATGTTATATTTATCAAAGGTCAGCACAGTGCTACCCTGCACAAGGAGGTCACAGTCTTAAGTCCCATCTTGTTTTGCAGCAGACCTCTCAATTCCAGGGATCAAAATAACTGTCAAAAAAGCATAACAAAAATGCAGGAATGAAGCACAGGCAATGCAGGAGTACATCAAAGAGCTCTCATCTGTCTGTGACAACAATAGGAGGTCAAAGCACAGTTTCAGGAGCCAGATCGCATGGCTCTAGCATCTGCTGAGGGGCCAACAAGTCCATTCCCAGAGGGATGCTGGACACTGTGGGAACTGAAGGAGTCTAGTGTGGGGAGTGGTCCAGGATGAGGGACACAGAAGAAAATGGCCATTAGGTGTGGGGGGCCCTTTGTGATGTGAATCTGCTACAGACAGAACAGTGTGATAGATAACAGGCACTACAGAAGTGAGCAATGCTCTGAACCAGGTCACCATGATGACCCCCAAAGTACAATGGTCACCCTTGGGGGCAGCAGCCCTGGTGACTCAGGCCTGGGGCATGGAGAAAGCAGATTCATATATCTCAGGAGGTGGCATGCTGTGGGCTTCTTTTTGAAAGAGCTGTCTTCCTTCTTAAGGTAATTTCACAAATTGGATGATCCTCTTGAGCAACTGCAGAAGCTGGTAAATTTACCTTAGCATTTTCATTAATAGCAAGTGCAGGCAGACCCCCAGGAAGGATAACATGACTGTGCCTACACAATGTCTTGGGACTCTGTGACCATCAGTCCTATACTTCCATAAGCTGTCTTGTGACAGAGGATGAGAAACTGAGGAAAAAAAACATTCCTTTTCAGAGTCTGCTGGTCTAGTGTGTAGTTTTGCATCATTGGTTTGTTTGAGTCAGTGGGTTTTGTCTCTCAAGTCGATTCTGTGTCACACAGATGCAGCCTCTCCACAGTGGCTCTTCATCCAGCCTGCCTTCCCACTCTCTTCAACTAAGTCTTGATGTAGACCTAAGTTCTCCCAGGGGCCTTTTCCCACTCTCATATTTAAGTATAGGTCATATTGTTCCTATGAGACTTTTCTGAGCCATGAACTGTGAAGGACACAATCCACTCGTTTTTGTGGCCAGCTTCTTGTCTGGCCTCTCGACAGGCCACTCCAATGTTCTGCTACATTTAGGTGGTGCAGAGAGCCACAAAGAGTGTGCTGTGTCTTAAGAATAATATGGGAGGAAAAAAGCTAAAGTGGGTTGTCATTAATCAAGGTCTGATGGTGGCACTTACCAGATTTTCAAATGGATTGTACAGTCTTAATGTCTCTGAAAATCAGTAATTATTTTAACCAAGAAAGTGTTTGCATTTTCATTACTTCTACAGGCCACAAGAACAAAATCAATCTCCACTATTCATTTTGGTCCTCAGGAAATATATGCTCATTTTGGCTCAGAGTCTGTGTTACAGAATGTAGGTGGCATCTACCAGATATAACTGCACAGGAATCATTACAGAACTGACATCCTTCCCAGGCAAGGCAGTGCTATGGTTGTGCTGGGTGGGCTGGGAGCCTGTTAGGAGTACTCTCACATTAACAGGACCCCTTAGCATGCAGGGTCAGAATATCTAGCTTGCCTGTCTTTGGCCAGACCTTCTTTGGCATGGAAACAGAAGGGTTCACAGGGCTGAGTCAGATGTGTGCTCAAGGTGGAAAGAGACAAAGAACAGTAGCTCTCTTGGCTCCATGCCCTATCCCTAATGCTGGACCATCAGAATCATTTCTCTCTGAAAGTCGACAGGTTCAAGAAAAAATCAAACTGTTTATTTACTGACCTGTTCTTCTGTGTAAACCCATTGCTTTTTGAAATTTTGCTTGAAGATGCTGATAGGGCAAAATATGATCAAATGCTCAGAGCCCAGGATCCGGCCCTCCCTACCCTCCTTGGTGCTCCTCTTTTAGTGGAATTTGGTCCCAGAACTAGAAACCCAGTGATGTTCATTAGAAGAGTTTCTGATCCAAGTTCTATTCCACTGGAAGCCAAATGCCAAAAGCCTCCTGTCTAGTTCCTACAGCAAGGGTTTCAAATCACCTGTGAGAAGGTACACTAGACCTTGTTCCATGTCTTATTTCTAAAGTTCCTGATTTTGTATGCCATTGGATGATCAGTGAGCCTTCTGAGTTACTTGCCACAGAAGAGGAAAGTGAAGTAAAGGTAATGTCAGAATAAACCTTCTTATTTATTATTAATACATACATATTGTTATTAATAAGTACATATTATTTATTAATAAATACATATGTAATAAATAAAATTTATTTTTCTATTTTATTTAGCAGGTGAGAAATACTCACTAAGCCTTATAGTGGCAAAGTCTGGCTATGGACAGGTTGAGAAAGCTTTCTGGATTTCCCCATAAGATTTCTGCTTCTGTTTCTGAATGTACAAAATCTTTAGAAATCAATTACCTGTGGCTTTACTGAATCTGCAGAAATCAACCACCAACTCACATAATGACATTTTCTGGGTGTTTGGGTAACTGGGTTCCCTGAAATAGAAACACAGATTCTCTGTGAGCCAGTTTATACTTTAAATAAATCCTACAGCAGTGAATCTTCCGATGTTTATAAATTAGGGCATCCATGCTCTGCAAGTCAGCAGAGAGATGGTCCACCATGCTCCGAGGGGTGCTATGTTCTAAAATGTGCTCCGATGTGTTCTTGCAAAACAGAAAATCTTATCCCGGGGCATATGAATGCTCAAGAAGGTGATGTATAACATCACTTTTTCTCTTCAGAAAGCTTTCTAATATCTCCTAGGACAGCAGTGTCAGCAGGAGCGAAATCCAAGGTGGGAGGTCTGGCCCATGACACTCAAGGCTTCTTGCCCTAATCAGATCCTTGAACAGAATACTGAGGAGGGGGAA
Source organism: Prionailurus bengalensis (assembly GCF_016509475.1). Classification (NCBI taxonomy): domain Eukaryota; kingdom Metazoa; phylum Chordata; class Mammalia; order Carnivora; family Felidae; genus Prionailurus; species Prionailurus bengalensis. The sequence goes on along the minus strand of NC_057354.1, from coordinate 48,883,906 downwards.
GATTGTCATCCTGGATGCTGTAATCATCTCCTCTATCCTTTCTTTGTCCAGAGTCCACAGGGCTCCCCTTTGCCTCCTGCTCTGGAAGAGGGAGAGGGATAGAAAGGGGATATCATGGTCCCCAACTGTGTGAATGGCTAGGAATATTCTATTCACATTTTTTCCTTTTCTCTATCCCCATAAAACATATATTAATTCCATATCTCAACTTCTATCTGCTACAGTCTCTGACCAAACTGACCAGCAACACTGAAAAAAACAACAGTCCCCAAACAATTTAACCAACAGCACATAGACATCCAAATCCCTTGATTCCATCTAATATCCAGAGAGATTACTGTCATCCATTTCACCCACTAGGTAACAATGTGACAGGTGGTCATAGAAGTAAAGACATGTTTATAGTTAATGGGGAGTATGAGTGAATGGTCCTTTCCAGAACCCCAGAAACAGTATTTCTTTTTTTTAATATATTTTTTAAGTTTACTAATTTATTTTGAGAGAAATAGAGACAGCACAAGTGGAGTGGGGAGCAGAGAGACAGAATCCCAAGCAGGCTCTGCATTGTCAGGGCAGAACCCCATGTAGGCCTTGAACTCATGAAGCCACAATATGTCTTAGCCGAAACCAAGATTTGGATGTTTAACTGAGCCACCCAGGTGCCACAAGACAGCATTTCTTATAACCAATTGCAAGTGGAGACCCATCCTCCTTGGAGATGGTCATGGCAGAGCTGCTGATCACTCCCCTGAATATGCATTCTCCACTTTTTCCATGATATTAAACTTATAGCTGACACATGGCCACCCAGAATGAGGTCTACATTTCTAGCCTCTCTTGCAGTTAGGTGTGGCCATGTGACATGAAAACACAAATATGATATGGCAGCATCCAGGACCTTCCTCAAGACATAGTCAGTGTGCTTCTTTGTGTTGTTCTACTATGTTCCTCCCTCCACTCATCCTGTTGCCTGGAAAATGAAAGGACCACCATGGACCTGGGATTGAGGCCATATATGACAGAAAAACAAGATAGGAAAGCCTGGAGTGCAATATCCCCCTTGGGCAACTGGGTGTTAATGTGTAACTGGAATACACTTATGTCTTGTTTAAACCTCAGTTAAATTGGGGCTTCTACCACTTGTAGATGAATGTATTCCTAACTGATTTAGCTTACCTGCTATTTGAAGAAGCTGGGTTCCTACATCTAAAACCTCAGGGTCTGGATTTAGGCTGTCTGTGTTAGACCCCATGATTGCCGCATGGCATGTGGCATGTGGTACACAGCACATGGAATGTTGTGGGAGGACAGACAGACATTGATTCCAGAAGGCTTTGTCTCAAAGCTAGTGCTGTCTCCTCACATCTCCCAGTCTGAAGGAACCTGTCTCTCTGAGTCTTCGTTTCTTTATTCCTGAGGGAGGAGGACACATCACAAAGCATCCAGCACACTGAGTGGCACTTTTGGGAAACTCATTGGTTATGTTGTGTTGGAGAAACTGACTGTGTTTCTTTACCAGAGCCCAGCACTTCATGCACTTGTCTGTTGTTTGACTCTTTAGGGTGGTCTCTCAGCCTCAAATACTCATCCCAGCACCTATGATGGGTCCACTGAACATGTCTTCACATAATAGGCAGGCAGCCAGAGGGAGAGCCAGGGTTTACCTCCAACAGGGAGGTTCATGGCAGATTGCTGGCCCAGTGTTTGTAGAGAAGAGAAAAGAAGGTATGTTGTAGGAGTGACAGTATTTCCTCCCGCGTGTTCTCCATCTGTGCCCACTCATAGCTCACTTGGGTGATGTGACAGCTTTGCCTTATTTAAAGGAAAAATAGCCTACAGTTTGCTGTTTTAGGTCTACACATAGTGTCAGAAGATTGTTTTTCAAATTAGTAATGTGTGGGCTTAACAAATTATGTGAGAATTAGATGAGTGGTCTCTCATAAGAAACAAATCATAAAACATCTTAACAAAATCTTAACAAATCTTAGTTGACTGGGTGACTCAGTTGGTTAAGCATCTGACTCTTGATTTCAGCTCAGGTCATGCTTTCATGTCATGAGATCAAGCCATGAATCAGGCTCTGCAGTGACAGTGTGGAGCCTGCTTGGGATTCTTCTCTTCTTCTTTCTTTACCCATCCCCACTTATTCACATGCTTTCTCTCCCTCTTTCTCTCCTCTCTCTTTCTCTTTCAAAAATACATAAACATTTAACAACGACAACAACAAAGAAACAAATCTTAACATTAGTTGACAATAAGGCTGCCTGCACGCATGTACCTAACAGCTCTAGCCTATCAGGAGACACACATCTACCTTCCATTGTCGTACCCTTATGTTAGTTATTTCACGGTGGTTAGCAGTGCAGCACACAATAACAATGTCAAAATCCTGCTTTACCATAAACTACAATCCTCTCTTTGTTGCTTCAGTTTTCCTCATAAGGATTCTGTTTTGTTGTTGATAGAGTCATCCTGCTTGGCTCTCTGTGGATGATAGATCAGAACATACTGCCCCTGACCTCTGAGCAGGTAAGCTATTGCTTAATGATGCTCATTATAAAATGTCAGGAGCAAAAGGTAAGCGACTCCAAAATGCAGAGAGATAACTCTGGGAAAATTTGATGTCCCAGAGACCAGAAGCCTGACAGCCAATGCATCATTTTTCCTGGCTGAAATGAATTGATTCTGTCACCAGCAAACTAAATGCAATCAGGATCTTGACTGGAATCATAAATTGCATTTAAATTACAGTTAGCAGGGAACTGAGGCTAGAAGCCATTGTAAACAAGTTTGCAGAGATACATGGGTGAGTAGTTTCTCATTTATTTTAGGATCCGAAAATTTTATTATTATTATTATTGTTATTATTATTATTATTGTTATTATTATTATTTTGGGAAATACTCTGATACATACTTGTCCATCAAAAAACTATGTCTTTGGCGGGGGAGAATGCCCCTTTGGTGATCATGTTTAGTTAAACTGGGATGTATTACAGACTATTCAAAAGCCATGATGAATGAAAACTAAAAAATAAAATAAAATAAAACAAATATAGATAGTTTTTTTAGTGTAAAGTCAATTGTTTAGTAGAGAAAGTTTCAACATTTGTAAACTATAAGCCAGCAAATGCCTGGCTGTGAGCTCTACATACATTAATTGGCTCCTTCAGTGGGGGGGGGGGACATATTCTCACCCTGCTCCTCTTTCCTGGAAAGCCCTCTTTTGAGAAGGGAATGGTGCTTTGCTGATTAGATGTTTCAAAATGTGCCACTCTCAGAAAGGCATATCTCAAAGAGCAGTTCTTTGCAATGGGAGCCTCTCCTGATAATCTCAGAGAAGGAGAAAGTGACTTAAGTGAAAGTGATGTCTGTCATGAGTAGGCTTTTGGGGGCATAAAACCTTAGAAGACCATGGATTAGAAATATCTTAGCAAGAAGTCCAGGTGATGGGTGAAGGGAGAGAAAATCCCCCCAGTGTGGGTGTGTTGCTATGTACCTATTCTGTGGCAGGGTTTTGTTGTAGAACAGACCCTACCATTCTGACAAAAAAAAAAAAAAAAAAAAAAAAAAGAAAGGACACTTAATAGCCACTCTTTTTAGTCAGACATCTTTTATTTTTTTAATTAAATTTTTTTTCAGACAGACATCTTTTAAATAAAGTTTGCTACATGAAAATATAAATTATAAAGGAAATAATGAGGACACAGCAAAAGAAATGATCAATGTAAAAACATACTATAAAGAGATAATAAAAAATAAGTTAGAAGATCTAAATTCCAAACCTATGAAGGAAAGGAGAAACACAGTACAACAAAACAGTGAAGCAGATAAAACATTAATTAAGCCAGTCAAAGAAAAAAAAAAGAATGAACAAATAAAAAATATTAGAAATTAATAGGTTGTATTCTTTACTTTTTTATTTTTTTAAATTTTATTCATTTTTAAAAATATAATTTATTGTCAAATTGGTTCCCATACACCACCCAGTGCTCATCCAACAAGTGCCCTCCTCCCTACCTATCACCCACTTTCCCCTTTCTCCCACCCCCCATCTGCCCTTAGTTTGTTCTCAGTCCTCAAGGAGTCTCTTATGGTTTGCCTCCCTCTGTCTCTGTAACTTTTTTTTCTACATTCTTTTTTTAATGTTTATTTATCTGAGAAAGAGAGAAAGAGCATGAGCAAGCAGGGGAGGGGCAGAGAGAGGGAGACACAGAATCCAAAGCAGGCTCCAGGCTCCAAGCTGCTGGCAGAAAGCCAAACATGGGGCTCGAACTCGGGAACCAGAGATCATGACCTGAGCCGAAGTTGGATCCTTAACCAACTGAGCCACCCAGGTGCCCCACAAAAGCTATATTCTTAAAGAAATAGAAAGCCTGTCTAAAAAATATGTTTAACTTTAAATATTAAAACCAAAAAAAATCTCAGGAATAAAAAAAGTCTATATGTAAATTACCAACATTGTTACAAAATAAATATAAATATACAAGGAAGAATATACAAGGAAGAAAAGGAAAATTACTTTAAACAATTACAGTAGGAATAGAAAGGTGAGAATGGCAAGAGTCTGTGGTGTTTGAACTACACTACACTCCTTCCTGCATTCTTCCAGCTCAGCATGAAGAAAGTTAATTCAGGGAGAGCTACACTAGACTACAACACAGGCCTCCCTCTCCCCGTGCTCCAAAACTAGAGCTTCAGCATCTCTCCTGGAGGGACAGGCAAACAGCATTTCTCACCCCCTCTAACTCATGCTGTGGAAAGTCTATTTCAGGTAGTCATGACCAAGAATCAAGGGCTCCCTGTTGGTCCCCATTCCCATTTATAGACCAGAGTCTCTACTAACAGCATGACAGGCCAGAGCTTGCTTGTAGGGTACACAAGGAGTGTTTAGCTGAGAGTATCAGAGGCTCACAGCTCTGCCTGGTGCCTTGTTCTTAAAGCATGGGTGTCACCCCCAGTTCTAGAATAGTGGTACAAAGTTTAGCACAGGAGGGGAGATGGTCCATCAAAAAAAGAGAGCTCCATAGATCTTCCCAAATGGAATTTACTTCATTTAGAAGAGAGCATAGGTCAACTTCACTCATTATCAGAGAAATACAAATCAAAACCACAATGAGATATCACCTGTCAGAATGGCTAAAATTAATGACTCAGGAAACCACAGAGGCTTGTGAGGATACTGAGAAAGGGGAAAACTTTTGCACTGTTGGTGGGAATGCAAACTGGTGCAGCCACTCTGGAAAACAATATAGAAGTTCCTCAAAAAATTAAAAATAGAACTACCCTAAAACCCAAAAATTGTACTACTAGGTATTTATCCAAAGGATACAAAAGTGCTGATCAAAGGGGCACATCCACTCCAATGGTTATAGCAGCACTATCAACAATAGCCGAATTATGGAAAGAGCGTAAATGTCTATCGACTGATGAATGGATAAAGAGGGTGGGATACCACATCTTCTTCTTCTTCAATGGAATATTATTCAGCAATCAAAACGAATGAAATCTTGCCATTTGTACACCAACATGGATGGGTGTACAGTGTGTTACACTAAGAAAAATAAGTCAGTCAGAGAAAGACAAATATCATATGATTTCACTCATATATGGAATTTAAGAAACAAAACATTAACATAGGGAAAGGGAAAAAATAAGGTAAAAACACAGAGGGAGGCAAACCATAAGAGACTCTTAAATACAGAAAACAAACTGATGATTGCTGGAGGGGAGTTTGGGTTGAGGAGAATGGACTAAATGGGTGATGGGCATTAAGGAGGGCACTTCATGGGATGAACATTGGGTGTTAAAAAAAAAAAAAAAACAACCCAGAGATATCAATGAAAGAGAGAATGAAAGAAAGCCCTTTGAAAGCCACTATCATATCAGATGACTATATTCATGCCCAAGCCCATGCCCTTTGAGGAAAAACCTCAGAGTCTACACATTGTGGGGGAAAATAGACTTCACTGGGAGAGTTCAGACAAATCTTTAAACAAATATATAAGCAAACACAGAAGTAGGCCACAAGGATTGAGGTCAGTATCCAAATTTTCATATATAAAATGTTCCATTTTCAACAACAACAGCAAAATTATAAGACGTATAAAAAGGAAAGTTATCCCTACAGAAGATGCAAGCTGGTAACAGAAACTAAGTTTCATGGAGTCCAGATAGTGGCCTTAGCAGACAAAGACTTCAAAGCGACTATATAAATTTGTTTTAAATAGGTTCAGAGAACTAAAGAAAGCTATGATGAAAGAGCAAAGAAATATATGATGAGAATGTTTCATCAAGTTAGGAATATTAATAAAAAGATAGAAATTATTAAAAAGAACCAAATGGAAGTTCTGAAACTTGAAAAGTGCAATAAATGAAACATTCATCAAAGGGACTCAGTGTACTTCTGCTGACACTAGAAAGAAGTGGCAGATTTGAAGGCAGATTTATAGAGACTTTGCAATCTGAACAATGAAGTAAAATGAGCAGATTCAGATATATGAAACATCAAGTATACCAATATAAGTATAATGGATATTCCAAGAAGAGAAGAGAGAGAAAAAGAGGCAGAAAAAAATCTGAGGAAATAATGGTTGAAAATCTTCCTAAATCAGATGATTACATAGTCATAGAGGATAAACTTTTAATTGATCAACCTCAACGAACTGCAAGTAAGATAAACACAAAGAGATCACAGACAGACACATGATAGTAAAAATGGTGAAAGCCAAATTTAAAGAGAAACTCTTGAAGGCAGCAAAAGAAGATTAACTTGCCATATACAAGGGAATCTCATCAGAAGCAGTGAAGGCCAGAACAAAGTGTGGTGACATGTTCAAGGTGTTGGGAAAACCAGTCAAGCCAGAATATTATATCAAGCAAAACTCTCCCCTCCCCCCCAAAAAAAAGTGAAATACAAAATACATTCCATGATGGACAAAAGATAATAGGATTCATTGTTAGAAATTCCACCTCACAAAAAACACTAAAGCAAATGCTTCATGCAGAAAGTAAGTGATACCAGACGGTTATTCAAATCCATAAGATAAAAAGGAGCATCAGGAAAGTAATTATATAATAATAAAAGAGTAAAAATGTATATTTTCCTTTCTTATGTAATATAAAAAGCATTTTTACAACATTTTATATATATATAATTTTAGGTAATATAAAGTAATAGAGTAATATTACTTTATATATAGTAATAATATATAATATAAGGTAATATAAAGTAATATAAAAAGTACTTTTATAACATTTTAGGTCTATGTATAACATTTTAGGTCTATAACATTATATAAGTACATTTGACAATAATAGCACAAAAGAGGGGGGTGGGAATACAGCTATATTAGAGTAAGAAAATCAAACCAGATGGCCATTTGATTCACATAAACAAGGGAAGAAAGCCAGAAATAAAAAATTAGAAGTTAATATAAACTCTATAAATATTTCTGTTTTCCTTTATTACATGTTTATTTAAACAATATAAAATAATAATTATAGGGGCACCTGGGTGGTGCAGTCGGTTAAGCGTCCGACTTCAGCCAGGTCACGATCTCGCGGTCCGTGAGTTCGAGCCCCACGTCGGGCTCTGGGCTGATGGCTCGGAGCCTGGAGCCTGTTTCCGATTCTGTGTCTCCCTCTCTCTCTGCCCCTCCCCCCTTCATGCTCTGTCTCTCTCTGACCCAAAAATAAATAAACGTTGAAAAAAAATTAAAAAAAATAATAATTATAACAATACACTATTGAGTTTATAACATAGATAAATATGCATATCCATATTAATAGAAAAAGTTGGAGAACAGAGATATATGGGAGTAAAGTTTCAATATTTCACTAAGAAGTTAAGTTAGTATAAATAACTCTGAAGTAGTTTCTAGTAATTAAAGTATATATATAGTAAGTGCTAGAGTAACCACTAAGAAAATAAGTAAAATAATATCATAAAAAAACATTATATTAAATGAAATAATTAATAGTCAATGCAAGGACAATAGTAAAAGAAAAACAGAAAAACTAAAAAAATACATTAAAGAGGGGTTTCTGAGAGGCTCAGTTGGTTAGGTAACTGACTTCAGCTCAGGTCATGATCTCATGGTTCATGGGTTTGAGCCCCGTGTCAGGCTCTGTGCTGACAGCTCAGAGCCTGGAGCTTGCTTCAGGTTCTGTGACTCCCTCTCTCTGCCCCTCCCCCACTCACACTCTGTCTCTCTCTCTCTCCCTCTCGAAAATAAACATTTAAAAAATTGGTAAAAATTCATTATAGAAAAATTTAAGAAGTAAATTAGCAGATGTAAATCCAAATAACATTAAGTAATGTCAACAATAACATTAAGTGATTGGCCTTAAAAATCTGTTAAAAAGGCATACATTATCTAAATGAATAAAAATAATATCCAGCTATACACTAGCTAGAGGCAACAAATTTTAGATTGAACAATACAAATCAGATGAAAATAAAAGTATAGAAAAAGATATATAATCCCATTTAAAACCTTAGTAAGGTATATAATCTCACTTTAAAAGTTTCAATGCATGTTTAAAAACTGAAATAATTCAAAATATGTTTTCCAAATACAATGAAATGAAGTTAAAAATCAATTTCACAAACTTATAAATATGTGAAAATTGAAGAACATTCTAAATAACCAGTGATCAAAGAAGAAATGAAAAAGTAAATTAGAAAATACTTTGAGGTGGATGCACATGAAGGTATAATATAACAAAACTTCTGAGAAATAGCTAAAGCATTTCTTAGAAATTTATGCTTTCTACTTTTTTAATGTTTATATATTTATTTTGAGAGAGAGAAAGAGAGAGAGAGGAAAAGAGGGTGAGGGGCAGAGAGAGAGAATCCCAAGCAACCTCCTCACTGTCAGTGCAGAGCCTGATGTTGGGCTCCATCTCATGAACCATGAGATCATGACCTGAGCTGAAATCAAGAGTTGGATGCTTACCTGACTAAGCCACCCAGGTGCCCTTCTGCTTTCAATTTATATGTTAAAGAGACGAACAAGCCCAAATCAATGACCCCATTAAAATAGTGAACAAATAAGAGTAAACCAAACCCAAAGCAAGCAGAAGGAAAGAGATAATTATGATTAAATTAATGATAATGTGTGTGTGTGTGTGTGTGTGTGTGTGTGTATATATATATATGAATATGAAATAAAAAGGTTAACTGTTGGTTCTTGAAAAGATCAACAAATTTTATAAGCCAAGTCACTAACTTGATCAAGAAAAAAAAGACAAATCACAAATTACTAAAATCAAGAATGAAATCATCACTACTGACCTTACAGAAATAAATCAAATTATAGGGAATAGTACGAATAACAGAATAGCAGCTAGGCAGATAATACATGAAACTGGACAAATTACTAGAAAGACAAAACTACCAAAACTGACAAGAAGAATTAGAAAATCTGAGTAGAAGTATAACAAATACAGACATTGAATTAGTAATTAAAAATCTTCTCACAAAGAAAACTGTGGTCCAGATGCTTCACTACTCAGTAATATAAAACATTTAAAGAATAATTAATACAAATTATTGACACACTCTTCCTAAAAAACTAGAAAAGGGAACCCTTTCCAACAAACATGTGGCCAGAAGTACACTGATTCCAATGCAAGATAAAGGCATTATGAAAAAAATAATAAACAAATATCATTTGTAAATATTGATGAAAAAAATCTTTTTTAACGTATACTTATTTATTTTGAGAGAGCAAGAGAGTATGAGTGGGGAGAGGCAGAGACAGGGATAGAGAGACAATCCCAAGCAAGCTCTGTGCTGTCAGTGCAGAGCCCTATGTGAGCTCCAACTTACAAACTGTGAGGTCATGACCTGAGTTGAAACCAAGAATCAGATGCTTAACCAATGGAGCCATCCAGGTGTCCAATGAAAAAAATGTTTAACAAAATACTAGCAAACTGAATCCTGCAACATATAAAAGAGGGTTACACACTATGACCAAGTGGTATTATTCCAGGAAGGCAAGATTAGTTTAACATCCAAAAATTAATTAATGTTTATCATTCTGTGTTTGTCAGCATTCTCCAGAGAGATAGGACCAAGGGGATGTATATATACATTACAGAAAGAAATTTATCAGAATTAACTGGCTTGCATGCTTAGGGAGGGTGGTAGGTTTAAAATCTTCAGTGTGTCCCAGATGGCTTCAGACCCAGGACAGCCGATGGTGCACATGGAATCTGAAGGTATTCTTCTGAATAATTTCCTCTTTCTTGAGGAGGCTGGTCTTTTTGTCCTATTCAGACTTTCAAATAACTAGATACCACATTATAAAGGATATATAAAAATTCACTGATTTAAATAAATATTAATCTCATGCAAAACACCCTACATGCTGATACATAAAATTAATGATAACAGATCCAACCCTAGTCAACTTAGCACCCATACACATCTTCTGAAACCATACTTAATCTCCAATAAAAACAATATTAAGATCATACTTCCACATAAGATGTACATCTAGTCTGCATACAGCCTTTCCCCAGAAGAGGATGCAAGTCCTTGGATGATGTTTATTCATCTCCTTGATATCCCACAACATACATACTATGAAATAAATGATACTTAGATACTATTATATAATGTCAATACATGTTATATATGTAAGGGAATAAGAGAGGGAAGAAAAAGATTATTTATACATGCACACACACAAATATAATAATAATTACATGAGAAAAATAACTCATGATAATTATAGTCTTCATTTCATAGCTGGGTATGTGATCGTGTCTGGTATTTATACCTACATTTTCCCACTAACCACTTCATATCCCCTTTGCCTTTAATGGGACCCTCAGATTGTTGTGTTTCTTTACCTGATGGAATAACCCAAACATTCATTCCTGAAGGATCTGAGCCATTAGTTATCCTGATTGATTGGTGGCTGTAGTTTTTAATTAGTTTTAATCACAAGGCATGATAATACTAAGAGACACGCTAAGTGATCCCCTATATTCCAGACATATTCATCCTTACTGCCAGTATGAAGTAACAGCCTAATTTCTTCTTGGTAATAAAGACCAACCATCCCAGACAAATCAGTAACTCTCTTCTTTGCCTGTGATATACAGGCATGTAGATAACAAAGTGGCTGGGTGGCAGTCTTAACTTCCAGTTCAATGGAATTGTTTCTCTTGGTGGAAGACTTCCTCCCTTTGGGACTAAGACCTCTAGATAATCAGAACATAAGGTTCTATGAATCGAAAGCAAGCATTTTGCTAGGGAGTCTCTAGGTATAATAGTAAGTGGTGTCATTCCCCTTTCCATCCCTTGATTCTTGGACCCGTGATTCCTGGCAATGAGAGAAATAGCACCATATATTGGATGCTGATTCAGAGCATATTCAGGTTCCTGGAGAACTTTGCCCTAGCCCAGTATTGCCAAATGGCTATAAGTGAGTCTTCAAAAGGCCATTCTACCATTCCACAAAGCTATCTGCTTAGAAAATGTGTAAGAGCATGAATTCCATAAGCACGGTTCTATTGGTATACTTCATTTGTGTTCTTCGGTCAGAAACGTTGCTGTGTGAAATACCATTAGGGTGGATAAGGTGGATTTTATAAGTACACAGATGGTAGTTTTGGCAAAAGCACTGCATGCAGGGAAGGCAAATCCATATCCAGAATAAGTGTCTATTCCAGTAAGAAAAAACACTGCCCTTTCTATGATGGAAGTGGTCCAATGTAATCAATCTGCCACCAGGTATCTGGCTAATTACCCCAGAGAATGGTGCTATATCAAGGGTTCAGTGTTGGTCTCTGTTGCTTGAAGATTGGGCACTCAACAGTGGCTTTTGCCAGGTCAGCCTTGATGAGTGGAAATTCATGTTCTTGAGCCCATGCATAACCTCTATCCCTGCCGTTATGATCACATCAATTATGAACCCACTGGACAATGACAGGGGTAGCTGGGTAAAGAGGCTGATTAGCATCCAAAGACAAGGCCATCCTATCCATTCAATTATTAAAATCTTCTGCTGAGGTCATCTTTTGGGGAGCATTCACATGGGACACAGATATCTTCATGATTTATGCCCATTTGGAGAGGTCTATCCACATACCTCTTGCCCAGATTTCCTTGTTACCAATGTTACAAGTCCCTGACATCAGCCAAATCACTGGCCACAGTCTGTGAATCATTATATGATCACATGCTTGGTAATTTTTTTCTTCTAAACAAAATGAACAACCAAATGCACTGCCTGAAGTTCTGCTGACTTGAATTATTTCCCTTCACTACTATCTTTCAGGAATGTCCCAGAAAGAGGCTGTAGTACTGCAGCTGTCCACTTTGATGTGGAGCCTATATATCAGACAGCCTGCATCTGTAAAACAGGCCTGAGTTTTCTTTTACTATCACCTGATCATAGGGAACTAAGGCCTTATAGCAGGCCATGATCTATTCCTCAAAATGAGAGTGGTTATTTGCAGAAGGTGGCAGGGCTATGCTACAGAATCCTAAGTGTCTTCTCTGTGAGTCACCCATAGAGGGCCTGTCAAAAGGCTCTAAACAGCATTTCTATTTGTTGCTGACACTTTCAGCACCAGTGGATATGCGGGATCGTATGGCTAAGCAGAAGAGCAGAGTGCACGGCAGCCTGGACCTTTTGCAGAGCCTTCTATTGTTCTGCATGCACCGCCCCCCCCGCCCCCCTCCCAAAAGAACTAGCAGCGTTTTTCAAGCAGACTCAGATGAGGAATATGTTGCCTCCAAAATCCAAAGTGACCCACTTTCTGCCTCTTTTTTTTTTTAGCTGAAGGAGGGGCCAGATGCAATAACTTATCCTTCACCTCAGAAAGGAGATCTCAACATGCCCCACATCTCTGGGCCCATAGAAACTTCGCTGAGGTAAAAACCTCTGCATTTTATTCTGATTTATTTCCCACTCCCTGGCACTTAAATGCCTTACCAGAAGTCTACAGTAGTTGTTACTTCTTGCTCTCTAGGCCCAATCAGCATAATGTTATCAGTAACATAGACTTTTAGCTCACTACTTCCAATTAGCATAATTTCATCAGTCCGATAAGCCAGTGTTGATAGCTTATGGAGGGGAAGGCAATGAAGATCTTGCAAACTAAATTATGACAAAGAGCTGAAGAATTGACATTCCCCTAAGGTAGGAGGGTGATGGTGTATTGCTGGCCTTGCCAGCTGAGAGCAAACTGCTTCTAGTGCTGTTAACAAGGATAGAGAATAAAGTGTGTTCCAGAATATCAGGTACCAGGGGATATGTTAATTTACTCAAGCAATAAAACCACATCTGGATAGCAGCTGTCATTAGAGTCACCACCTGACTGAGCTTAAAATAATCCATTGTCATTCTCCAAGGTCCATGTGTCTTCTGCACAGACAAAATAGGCAAGTTGAATGGTATATGGTAAGAATCACTACTCCTCCATCTTTCAAAGACTTGATAGTGGCACTAATGTGTGAAATCCCTGCAGGAATGTGGTACTGCTCGGGGTTTACTATTTTCCTAGGTAGAGGCAGTCCTAGTGGCTTCCTCTTGGTCTTCCCTACTGTAACAATCCTCATTCCACATGTCAGGGTACAAATAGGTATTCTTCCAACTGCTGAGCATATTTATTCCAATTATGTACCACAGGATAGGGTCAGAGACCCACAGGGCACATTGTGACATATACCTGAACCAAGATTCTATTGATCATCTGACTTCTATAACCCCCTACTCTGACTGGTGGGTTAAGTGGCATTTTGGGTTCCTGGAATTAGTGTTAGTTCAGAGCCAGTGTACTTTAGTTCCAGAATGATCTTATAATTTCCCTGATGCACAGTTACCTTGATAAAAGGCCATAGCCCCTTTTGGGGGAGACTGGGAGAAAGATTAACAGTATAAATTTTTGAAAATGTACCAGAGTCCTTCCTCAAGGGAACCAGCCCTCACCTAATTCAAGAGCTCTGGATTTGTAAACTCGCTCAAAGCTGGGAATTGATTGAGAGACCATGCTTATCTGTTTTTATGATTCAGGTTCAGCTTTTGTTTACTTGACCTAGACCACTTCTATATGTATAAATATAGTACGAATATAGCAAGTTTCCTACATATTTCACGTCTAGAAACACGTCATCTGCAAGCTAAATTCATAGGTTGGCATGAGTCAGACCATTTTGTTGCTGCTTTGGCACTGCTGGCCACTACGGTAACCACACCTATTTTGCTTTGGGCAGCTGAGTGCTGCCACCTAGTCTCTGCCGCTCCAGGATTCTGTTATTTTCATTTCATGTACATTTCCCAATATAGTGGGCACAGTTCCCAATTGTAAGCTCTGGCCTATGGTGAAGATCAATCACATAGCTCTTTAAGTATGCCAGCGTCCCCCACATTAATTTATTTTTATGATTGTGGTGAAATGTGTCTCTTCTAGATCCTTCTCATGGGTCTTATAGATAAATAGATCTTCAATGACAAATTCAGTCTAAATTCCAATTTCCCTAAGGCTTTAGATTCCCTCCTCTATAATAAAACAAGGCATATCTAACGTTTAACCTCACTCACTGTAGGCCACCTTTTAGTTCACGTTTCAGCTACACAACCAAAACTATGAAAGCCCTTTCTAACTCCTTGAGCTACAATATTAAATGTAGAATCTTTGTTTAGTGTACCCATATCCATAAAGTTAGCCTGACCCAGCTTTGTTTCTTTGACCATTATTCCACACATCCCATCCCACACATATTCCATGGATTTATGTCCATATAAGTTAGAAAACTCAGCAGTTCTTTTGGATTATAGTGCATTTCATGGGCCACAGCTTGTACCTTATTTGGGGGAAGCTGATGGAAATTGAGTCTAATTATAGGTCTAGAAGAAAAGAGAGGTGATAGTGGTGGATCCTGAAGGGAATCAGCATTGTCTTGCAAGGCAGCTACCTCAGGGATGGCCAGTTGAGCTTCCACAGGTAATTCAGGATTACTCTCCTGAAATAAGGATAGGGAGGCTGCTTTTATGGGGGATGGAGAAGCTGTTTGTATCATCAAGGAAGATTCATCAGAATTTAGGGTATCAGTGTCCCCGGCTTCATCTGGGTCTTTCCACACCTCCCTATTCCAACTTCCAGGATCCTATCCTTTCCCAATAAATCCCCTCACTTTAACAATAGACACTGTAAAGCTAGAAATTTGATCTGTGTCATAAGTCCACCACTTGTGGGAAGAGATTTGGGTTTTCATTTTCAGCAACCTCAGCCCTTCAGCTACAAGATATAAGTGTATATTTCAGGGAAAACATGTGTTTGAGCTTGACATTTTAAATCCTTGGACTCATCTGATACTTTCCTCACTTTGTCCAATGACACCAATGTCACTATACAAGTTAGTCTGACACAAATGTTCAAAAGTATCATATACACAGTCATTCAGATACTTGCTTCTTATTAGTGGTTGATTAGAAGTAACTAATGGTGATATTTCCCACACCTCTATTGCCAGATCACCCCATGTACTATCAGTAATCTCTTTACTACTGGGAATAAAGTCATTAGAGACACTGGGCAGCAATGTCAGCACTGTGATGGGGGACTATTTGAAACAGATAAAACAGGGACATCTGGCTGGCTTAGGCGGTAAAGCATGCATCAGGGTCATAAGTTCAAGCTGCATGTTTGGCATGAAGCTTATTGAAAGAAAGAGAAAGAAAGAAAGAAAGAAAGAAAGAAAGAAAGAGGAATGAAGAAAGAAAGAAACAAAGAAACAAAGAAAGAGAAAGAAAGAGAAAGAAACAGATAAATCAAAAGAAAGCACAAAATTTAAAAGCCATGTGCTAAAAAGGCACAAACAGGACATTTGTTTATAGTATGAGATCTGAAACAAGATGGCAGAGCACCGTTCTTGTTCAGCCTCAGCTGAGGAATGTGTGCAACAGGTGACTCAAGTTTTTGCTTCCCTGTGCATGTCTATGAATAACTGTGGAAACACTGTGAAAATTGATTTTGGGGTTACAGATAATTTTATCAAGGAGGTGAATTTGCAAATACTAAACCATGAATAAGGAGGATTGACTGTATCAGATATAAGTAGGTCTATTATGCAGAATATATAAAGAAGTCTTACAACTTAATAATAAAAAGGACATATAATGAATTAAAGTGGACAAAGGACCTACATAGGCATTTCTTCCCAAAATTTTATATATAGGATATATAGACTATAGGATATATAGGCTATAGCACATGGGATGGGGGGGGGTGGTGCCAGAGTGGCTCAGTTGGTTAAGTGTCTGATCTTGGTTCAAGTCATGATCTCATGGTTTGTGGTTTCAAGCCCTGTGTTGGGCTCTGTGTTGACATGTAGGAGCCTGCTTGGGATTCTTTCTCTCCCTCTCTCTGCCCCTCCCCAGCTCATGCTCACTCATTCCTTCTCTCCCTTTTTCTCTCTCAAAATAAGTAAATAAACTTTATTTTTAAAACAGCACATGATATGATGCTTAATAACATTAGACTTAAGGAAAATGCAAATCAAAGCCATGAGATATTACCTTATACCCAGTAGAATGGCTAAAATTAAAACAATGAAAAATAATAGGTGTTGACAAGACTGAGAAGAAAGTAGGACCTTTCTTTCTTCCTTCCTTCCTTCTTTCCTTTCTTCTTTCTTTCTCTCTTTCTTTCTTATTTTTATTTTAATTCCAGTATAGTTAATATACAGTGTTATATTTGTTTCATATGTACAGCATAGTGATTCAACGATTCCATACATCATCTGGTGCTCATCACAAGTGCACTGTTTAATCCCCATCACCTGTTTAACCCATCTCCTCACCCACCTCTCCTCTGTTACCATCAGTTTGTTCTCTACAGTTAAGAGTCTCTTTCTTGGTTTATCTCTCCCTTTCTTTTTCCTTTGTTCATTTATTCTCAAGCTCCACAGATGAATGAAATCATATGTTATTTGTCTTTCTCTGTCTGACTTATTTCCCTTAGCATTACACTCTGTAGCTCTATCCATGTCATTGCAAATGGAAAGATTCTTTTTTTATGGCTGAATAACATTTCATTTTGTGTGTGTGTGTGTGTGTGTGTGTGTGTATGTGTATCACATCTTATTTATTCATTCATCTCTTGATAGACAATCTGCCTTCCACAATTTGGCTATTGCAAACAATGCTGCTATAAACATAGAGGTGCATCTATCCTTTTGATTTAGTGTTTTTGTATTTTTGGGTAAGTACCCAGAAGTGGGATTCCTAGATTATAGGGTACTTTGATTTTTTATTTTTTGAGGAACATCCATGTTTTCCACAGTGGATTTACCAGTTTGCACTCTCAACCAAAGTGCAAGAGTGTTCCTTTTTCTCCACATCCTCTCCAACACCTGTTGTTTCTTGTGAAAGTAGGACCTTTTTACATTGTTAGGAATGTAAAATGGTGCAGCTGCTTTGGAAATCAGTCTGACCAGTCCTCAAAATGTGAAGCATAGAGCTACTATATGACCAGCAATTCCACTCCTAGGTATATATCCAACAGAAATGAAAATGTATTCACACAAATACTTACACAAAAATTCATAGTAGCATTATTTTTGTGGTCAGAAAGTGGAAACAGATCCAATGTCCATAAACTGATAAATGGGTAAATAAATGTGGTCTTTATATACAATGGAATATTATTTGACATAAAAAGGAATGATGTGTTGAAACATTCTTCAATGAATTTACTTTGAAAACATTATGAAAATTGAAATAAGTCACTTCCCAAAGACTATCTATTGTATAATTTATTTGGTGGGAAATTTCTAAAGTAGGCAAATCTAGGGAGTTATAAAGTAGA
Organism: Prionailurus bengalensis; assembly: GCF_016509475.1. Classification (NCBI taxonomy): domain Eukaryota; kingdom Metazoa; phylum Chordata; class Mammalia; order Carnivora; family Felidae; genus Prionailurus; species Prionailurus bengalensis. The sequence goes on along the minus strand of NC_057354.1, from coordinate 48,866,075 downwards.
TTAGTGACTGTCTAGGGCTGTGGGGTTAAGGGAATGTGGAAAGGGACTTCTAAAGATAGCTTAGTTTCTTCTTGTACTGATGAGAATATCTTAGAATTGATTATGGTAATGATTGAATAATTCTGTGACTATATTGAAACCCATTGAATTATACATTTATGTGGATAAATTATATGATATATGAATTATATATCAATAAATCTGTTAAAAATAAAAGTTAAACATACATCTGCCTTATGGCCCAGTAATTGTACTCCTAAATGTTTTATAAAGTGAAATAAAATATTAAGTTATAAAAAATTTGTATAGGGCGGGCGCCTAGGTGACTCAGTTGATTAAGTGTCCAACTCTTACGTTTGGTCATGATCTCATGGTTCATGAGTTCAATTCTTGCATTGGAAATTTCCCTCTCTCTGCCCCTTCCCCCTCAAAATAAATAATAAATTGTAACAATCTTTAAAAAATTATAGAAGAATGTTAATAGAAGCTTTATTTATAATAGTAAAAAAGCTGGAAACAACCCAAATGCCCATCAACATTGTAATAAATCTGCACAATGTGATTCTAGTTATCAGTAAAATATTTTGAGTGATATAACTATATACACAATAATATAAGTAAATTTCAATATTATTGTGTTGAGCAAAAGAGCCCTGAGTTAAAAGAGCACATGCTAAAATAATATGATTCCATCTAAACGAAATTCTAAAACAAGGAAAACTAATCTTTGCTGATATAAAGTTATTGTCAAGAACCAGGTGGTTGGGGGGCACCTGGGTGGCGCAGTCGGTTAAGCGTCCGACTTCAGCCAGGTCACGATCTCGCGTTCCGTGAGTTCGAGCCCCGCGTCGGGCTCTGGGCTGATGGCTCGGAGCCTGGAGCCTGTTTCCGATTCTGTGTCTCCCTCTCTCTCTGCCCCTCCCCCGTTCATGCTCTGTCTCTCTCTGTCCCCAAAATAAATAAACGTTGAAAAAAAAAAAAAAAAGAACCAGGTGGTTGGGAACAAACTGCAAAAGGTATGTAAAATATTTTTTTAAAGTAATGGACACATTTTTTTTAATATTAAAAGTCTTGGGGCACCTGGGTGACTCAGTCAGTTAAGCATCCAACTTCTGTTCAGGTCACAATCTCTCAGTTCATGAGTTTGAGCCCCACATCGGGCTCTGTGCTGACAGCTCAGAGCCTGGAGCCTGCTTCAGATTCTGTGTTACCAACCCCCCCCCCCCCGGCTCTTTTCCCACTCAATCTCTGTCTCTATATCTCGAAAATAAACATTACAATTTTTAAAAAAAAATCTTTAACAAAGATAACAAAGGAAATCATATGAAAATATAATAGTATGTGTGTACTACTTGATATTAAAAACATATTATAGAGCTGCCAGATTCAAATACTTGAACAAAAGGATATATGAATCAGTGGAACAAATAAAACTCAGAAATGTAATGTAATACATATGATAAAGATAGCATTACAAATTGTTATATTGCTTAAGAGTAATCTCTAGAACAACTGTTTAACTTTGGAAAATATTGTATTTGCCCTTGTAATTCACCAAAATAAAGCCCAAATGATGACATAAATTTGTCTATAAGGGCATTGATAAGAACATTATATATGTGAGTAATGTAACAGACACCCAAGTACTCAATCAATAATACACTTGATCTAAGAAATCACAGTAGCCCTATCAATGGCACATGGTTTGCATTTTGTGGAACCATACCAGGGTGCTTATGTGTTGTAGCCAGTGAGTTTGATTTTTGTCATCAATAGGATGTTAATTTTGGAAGGCATCTGAGATGTGACCTTGCCCAATACCTCCATTTTACAGGGAAGGACACTGAAGCTCCAAAAGGCTAATTCACCTGTCCTAGTTTGTAGCTAATTAGAAACATATTCAGAACAAGGATAAAATTTTAAAATTAATTCTCAATATGTTTTATGATAGTCACATTAAAAGTACATTGGTAGTTGCACAAGAAACTTTTCCATGACATTCTTTTAAATATGTGCTCCTCTGGAACATTTAAAGGAGGTTTTTTATTTGTAACCTAATTAATGGGGGATATTGCAGGAAGACACTGTCCATGCATATTCTTTTTACAGGATTGCAAACACATTCAGCAGCATAATTATTTGTCTTTCTAGACTAATATAATCACCAAAAATCTGCTGATGCATGTAATTATGTATCATTTTCAACTTTATTACAAAGTGAGGGTCCCCTAAGAAGTAGCATTTCCCAGTGTTCTCCGGAATGAATGAATGAATCATATGAGAATCCTGATAGTTTATAAACTAAAAAACTTATAATCAAGGTAACTTCTGTTTGATTTCTGCAAGGGGACTTCCTCATTGCCCATGAGAATTCAAGTCTCAAGTTAATTGCTAGTGCTGAGCAGCTGCCTCCCTCTGTCTCTGTCTCCTGGTGGAAAGGAGATGCTGTGCTTCTGGCTTGGTTCTGCCCTGGTGGGGAATGCAGAACAGCTGTGCCTTGCTCTTCACCCTGTTGAGAGGGCAGGGGGCCTCCAGTTCCTCTGAACTCTGTGTTACTTACCTACAAGCTAGAGATCCTTACTATGGGCTCCTTCACTGGTTGGATAGGTAAAGCACAGATGAATTTTTAGGGCAGTGAAATGGTTTTGTTTGATACATTTATGGTGGATACATAACACTATGCATTTATCAAAATCCATACAACTTTAAAACACATACACTGATTGGAAGAATAAATATTGTTAAAATGTCAATACTCCCCAAAGCAATCTACACATTCAAGGCAATCTCAATCAGAATTGGACATTCTTCTCAAAGCTAGGAGAAACAATCCTAAAATTTGTATGGAACCTCAAAAGACCCCAAATATCTAAAGTAATATTGAAGAAGAAAGCCAAAACGGCAGTCCTCACAATCCCAGACTTTAGCCTCTACTACAAAGCTGTAATCATCAAGACAGCATGGTTTTGGCACAAAAACAGACGCATAGACCAATGGAATAGAATAGAGAACCCAGAATTGGATCCACAAATGTATGACCAACTAATTTTTGGCAAAGCACAAAAGAGCATCCAATGGAAAAAAGTCTCTTTAGGAAATGGTGCTGGGAGAACTGGACAGCAACATGCAGAAGAATGAAACTAGACTGCTTACTTACACCATACACAAAACTAAACTAAAAAAATGGATTAAATACTTAAATGTGACACAGGAAACCATCAAAATCCTAAAGGAGAAAGCAGGTAACAATCTCTTTGCTCAGCTGCAGTAATTTCTTGCTCAACACATCTCCAAAGGCAAGGGAATTAAAAGCAAAAATGAACTATTGGGACCTCATCAAGATAAAAAGCTTCTGCACTGCAAAGGAAACAATCAGCAAAACTAAAAGGCAACTAATGGAATGGGAAAGGATATTTGTGAATGATATATTGGATAAAGGGTTAATATCCAAAAGATATCTTTATAGATATAAAGAACTTACCAAACTCAACACCCAAAAAACAAATAATCCAGTGAAGAAAGTCTCAAAAAAACATGAATAGACACTTTTACAAAGAAGACATCCAGATGGGAAACAGACACATGAAAAGATGCTCATCATCACTCATCATCAGGGAAATACAAATCAAAGCCACACTGAGATACCACCTCACACTGGTCAGAGTGGCTAAAATGAACAAATCAGGAAATTATACATGCTGTCGAGGATGTGGAGAAATGGGAACCCTCTTGCACTGTTAGTGGGAATGCAAACTGGTGCCACCACTATGGAACACAGTGTGGAAGTTTCTCAAAAAAATAAAAACAGAACTACCCTACGAGATAGGAGCAGCACTACTAGGAGTTTACCCAAGGAATACAGGAGTGCTGATGCATAGGGGCACTTGTACCCCAATGTTTATAGCAGCACTTTCAACATTTGCCAAATTATGGGCAGAACCTAAATGTCTATCAACTGATGAATAGAAAAAGAAGATGTGGTTTATATATACAATGAAATGCTACTTGGCAATGAGAAAGAATGAAATCTGGCCATTTGCAGCAACGTGGGTAGAACTGGAGGGTATTACGCTAAGTGAAATAATTCAGGCAGAGAAAGAGATACATATGTTTTCACTCCTGTGTGGATCCTGAGAAACTTAAGAGAAGACCATGGGGGAGGTGAATGAAAAAAAAAAGAAGTTAGAGAGGGAGGGAGCCAAAACATAAGACTCTTAGAAACTGAGAATAAACTGAGGGTTGAGGGGGGTTGGGAGGGAGGAGAGGATGGATGATGGGAATTGAGGAGGGCACCTGTTGGGATGAGCACTGGATGTTGTATGGAAACCAATTTGACAATAAATTATATTTAATATAACAAAGAAGAACATAAAGTAGCCACAAAATTGCAAAAAAAAAACCCCAAACAACAACCACAGATTAAAGCATAAAACATGATCAATAATTTCTAAATAATTGGTATCACAAAGGTATTCTCTGTGACCACAATGCACTTAGAAATCAATTACAAAAATGTAAATTAAATGTTATAATCTTAGCAATTAAACAAGATACTTATAAATTATCCATGGGGAAAGAAAGAAATCAAAATGAAACCTTAAAATTAATTACAATTAAACATAAAAATATTACAATCAAACATTTTATTGAAAAAAATAGGAAGGAGAATAACAGTAGATGCAACAGTGATTAGAAAGATAATTATAAGTTAATAAAAATACAGTCCAACTCTGTCAACAGAACTTAGATCAAATAGAAAAAAATATAGAAAAATAACCTTTGTGAAAGATTCAAGAATGAATAAAAACCTGAAAAATGTTATAATCATTAAGGGAACTGAATCTGTATTTCAGAATCTTCCCACAAAACAAAACACCAGGCCATTCTACATAAAAGTTAAATTAAATTTTGAAAGAACATATTTTTCTAATATGATAAAACTCTTCAAGAAGAAAAAAAAGTAGAAATCACTGTTCAACAATGGAAACGTTAATATAATAATCTAAAAGGGAAAGTATGAGAACAAGAAATTACGAGTTAAGCATAATCATGAATATAGATGCAAAAATCCTATTTTTGCAATTTGTTAAAAAGTTAAAATATTGTTGTTAAGTTGTAGCTTATTCTAAAAATGCAGGAAGTTGTTTAGCATTATAAACAATTATAATTGAAACTCACCTCATTAATATATATTTTTAAAATTTTTAAATATTTACTTACTTTTGAGAGAGAGAGAGAGAGAGAGAGAGAGAGAGAAACAGAGCACAAGCAGGGGAGGAGCAGAGAGAGAGGAAGACACACAACCCAAAGCAGGTTCCAGGTTCCGAGCTGTCAGCATAGAGCCCGACGTGGGGCTCGAACTCATGAACCGTGAAATCGTGACCCGAGCCGAAGTCAGATGCTTAACCTACTGAACCACCCAGGCAACCTCACCTGATTAATATATTAACGAAGAAAATCCTAATAATCACCTCATTATATATTGAAAAATAATTTGATAAAATTGACATATTTTCCTAATAAAAACTCTTAGCAGCTGAAGAATAGAAGGAAACTTTCTGAACTGGTGAAGAGTATCCCTCAAACACCTACAAAAAATATCAGTTTCAATGGAGAAGCTTTATATGCATTCCTTTTAAAATGAGGAGCAGAATGATTCCCATGGATACCACTTTATTTAACACTGTCCTTGAGATTTGCATAGGCATAGTAATGATAGAAGTTATGAATTTGAAAGGAGGAAAGAAAACTGAACACTATGTAAAATTTGAAAGTAATGGAAAGTTATTTACAAGAGCTAGTAATAGTTATCAAAATGCCTAAAATTGATGAATATAAAGCAAATTCATTGCATTTCTATAGACCAGATTTCAACAGTTAAAAATGGGAAAGGCTTGACCTATCAGTTATCAGAACTTATTACAAGATGATAGGAATGAAGACTGTGGATTAGCACATTGACATAACAGTTATCAAGGGAACAGAACAGAAAGCCCAGAAAAGTATCCATGTGTTGAAATTGATACAAAGAAGAGATGTCAGTGCCTAGTAGTCAGTAAAGGATGGACTATTTTTAAGAATTGTACTACAAAAAATTATCCATATAGAGAGGGAAAATAAATTGCATCCCACCTCACATTACACACACACACACACACACACACACACACAGAGATAAATGAAAAAAATGCTTAGAATGAATTGTGCACAGCTTTAGGACAAAACTCAAGAATATCTTTAATATTTGGGCATACAGAAGGATTTTTTAAAACCATACAAATGCTCACCATCAAAGACTGATAATTAAGCTAAATTAAAATTAACAACTTCTATTTATCAAGAGGCTCCATAAGTGAAGTAAAAATACAAACTACAAACTGGAAAAGGGCACTTAAAACCCATAATAAACAAAGAATTAAAATCCAGAAACCAGAAAGAATCTCTGGAAGGCAATAAAAAAATAAAATATCAAACACTCAAATTCAAAAAATGTGTGGAACACATGGACTGGCCTTTCAGAAAATAGATACAAAGATACTCAGACAAATAAAAAGATGTTCAAGGAAATACCCTTGATTACCTCTTTGAGATGCCAGATGGGCATGGATCCTTTGAAGGTGGAACCTAGGACCTCAGCTGCCATTCTTACACAGTACTGCTGGAAACAATCAGAACACAAACTTTGCAAAACAACTTGATGTTGTTTTGTAAGTGGAATGTGTGTGCATGCCAAAACTCAGCAAATCCACTGCAACTTTATATTCTAGAAAAACTCTTCCAGCTGCATCAGGAGACAAGACCACAATGTTCATGACAGCATTATTCATAGGGAATTTTAAAAATGCTCTCAACAAGTGATTGAAAAAATAAGAAACAGTGTGTGTGTGTGTGTGTGTGTGTGTGTGTGTGTATGGGGGATAATTCAATAAATGCAAATAAGCTTTCATCCTTACTGTAATCATTTCAGCAATGTTTCTTTCCCAACTATTCATCTTTTAAAAAACTACAAAAGACTCATGAATTTCAAGCATAAATTCTGGAATTTTGAAAAGGAAATTTCTGTCCCTTTTGTTTTCAGATGCCTAGATGTACATGGGGATTCTGGCAGGAATTTTCCCTGTTAAGTGTGGGAAGCTGAACTTCACCTTTATCATTAAAACGACAGTATTATATGATTTTACCCCCTTTTTTCTACTCCCTTGACTTGTGTTTTCCTTCCTGTTCACTAGAGATTTCACACAAATGGGTTGTCACTTAAGAAAGCATTGCTTCCTCTTTCTTTGTTTCCTCAAATGGATAACTGATTTGTTTTTTGATTTTACGCAAATGCTCCTATCAATGGGATCCAAGTAGGCACTGTCTCAGGGAGGAGCCTAAGTGGGTGGAATGGGGTGTCCCATTGTTCCATGGAGTCTTATGTGCACCTGTTTCTCTGGCCTAAGCTCATTCAGTCCTGATTATAAAAGTAAAACACAGAGTCACATGGCTTATACCAAAAGCAGAGAAAGAAAATGGAGAACAAAAGCCAAGACAATTTACCCCCTCAGAAGTCAGGTAGGAATTAACCAATATGAGGATTCTGTAACACTATACATTTCATAATTTTGTCACAATGGCTGTCATTTGATACAGAATGTCCTCCAATGGAATTCTGACAATGTCAAGCAGAAATCTCCACCTACAGGGATTGTCTGTTGCTATAGTGTGAGCACCTTTACCTGTCCTTGGCTAGGGTATTTTGCAATTCTGTAGAAATAGAAGTGGATTTGTAGAGGGCTGATTGTGATGCAGAGATTTTGTGTCCATCATGATGCAAATGGTTCCTTTTGAAGGCAATGCAAATCTTCCCCCCCCCCCTCCGCCCACACCTGGGGAATTAGAATTCATTTCTGGTCTGTAGAAGGCTTATCCAAATATTCTTTTTTTTTAAACATTACACTTTAGTGCCTGAAATATTACCCAGGTATGTATCTGTTAGTGAATCTATATCAGCATCCTGATTGCCTTTACATATCTGTTCTTTTGATGCTACTTTGTATGTGTTTTCATATCTTACATCATTAATGAATTAAATAAAATTATTAACACATGCTTACATTTGCATTAAACTCATGATTTTACCTTTTTGAGTATTATCCTTTAAAAATTTCCATTTATTGTGAACTAAACCAAAATATTATAAACCTTAAATATTATCATAGATGTTCACAAATTTTCCACTTGATTCTCTCAGAAAATGTTAGAACGATTCATTACTCTGCCCCATTTTGCAGGTATTGAGGAGACTCAGATGGTTTTAACTACTAACGCTTAGACTCAAGTCTCCTAAACAGGCCTGTGGTCCAGCTTCTAGAGAGTGTGCCCCCAGACAAACAGGAAATGTTCAGCCCCATCCCAGCCCTACTCATTCAGAAATGGGGGTGGGAGGGAAACAGCAATCTGTGTTTTATTAAGCCCTGCAAGTATGCTGATACACACTCAAGTGCCACTGCCCTAGAGCTGCACTGGTGAAGCACCAGAGGAGCTTCAAGGAAAATGCTGATGCCCGGGCCCTCTGCTAGGGCTTCCGATTTAATTTGTCTGAGTGTGTCCAGGCATCTGGACTTTTAAAAGTTCCCTGGGAAGTTCTGATGTGTAACCAGGGCTGCAAGCTGCTACTGCTATAGAGTGACAGTCCCAAATCATAAATGCCCCTTACACTTTTGAAGTATTTTCAGCTTGTACTGTCTACCAAGGTAGGCAGATTGTTACTAGACAGATATTTAATTAGATAGGATACTTCTATAGCCATCTCATGAAGAGATTGATTTCCTTCTGCACCAGATATTAGAATCTGGACCATAAAATAACAGGGTACACTCCTCTCACTGAAGAGAAGTAAATGGAATGTTCTTTGGGTTGAAGAAAAAATAAAAAGAACATCATTTGGATAAGCCCCATATGGTTCAGTTACTTCTCAATATAGCACAAATTCATTTTAATTTAATGGATTTGTTACAAATTTCCTGAAAAGCTTTTTCAGAAGGAGGTTGTGAATTAGCAGCTCAGCATCCTACCGAGGAAGTCATTATGTAGCAAGCTCCAAGCTGAGATAATCAAATAATAACTGACAATTTATAACTTCCAAAGTAATATTCTTAAATATGGAATTGTGAAAAGGAACATTTGCCAACAGCATTATTGCAGTGGAGATGATTAGTTTTCAAGACAACAAAGTACCTCCTTCTTTGTGGCCATCTGTCCTTGCCTTTGAGATATTTGGGCAATGGGCTCTGATCCAAGTGATTTCTCTTTCTGAAACTTCCTCTGCTGAGCCTTACAGCTCAAGGCACAACTTCAGGGACCCTGCAGGAATATTTTATTTACTCAAGTGGTAATGAAAACTAGGAAAGAGATGTGCTAACTTGAGTATACCAGAATGGAGGGGGGTAAGAATAAATGTCTTATGTTTGTGACACAAGATGTCTCAAGAAAGTGTGGTAGAATCAACACAGTACCTGGTTAAATCCTTTCATTTATCACAGTAATTTTCTAATGAGGTTCTAAGATAAAGGATCTGTAAATAAACCCAAATATGTAATCTTGGAATTTGCTTAGGACCCAACATTATTATTTTATGAGTAATACTTTATGACTTTTTGTTCAAAATATTTTTATTTCAACAAGAATGATTTTTAGGGTGAAGAATATGGTGACATAGGAGGATGTTGGGCTCACCTTGTCCTGCTGATCACTTAGATCCTGGGAGAGGAGAAGATGAGGTACACACCAGTCTGACTGTGAAACCAGCAGTGAGTTGGAGGCAGACATTGGGTCTGACTGCGGCCCTGCCCACCAACACAAGTTTCTCTGGACAGCACAAGGGAGGTGCCCTTCAGTTTGGAGCTACCACAGGGATGACACAAAATGACAAAATGGAAGAATACTCCTCAAAAGAAACTCCAGGAAGTAGCAACAGCTAACGAATTGATTAAAAAAATGACTTAAGCAATATAATAGAACAAGAATTTAGAATAATAATCATAAAATTAATAGCTGAGATTAAACAAAGCATAGAGGACAGCAGAGAATCTATTGCTACAGAGATCAAGGGACTAAGAAATAGTCATGAGAAGCTAAAATATGCTATAAATGAAGTGTAAAATAAAATGGAGGTGACATTGCACAGATTAAAAGGAAGAGGAGAGAATAGGTGAATTAGAAGATGAAATTATGGAAAAGAGGAAGCTGAGAAAAAGAGAGATAAAAAAATCCAGGAGTATGAGGGGAGAATTAGAGAACTAAGTGACACAATCAAACAGAACAATATTCATATCATAGGAATTCCAGAAAAAAAGAGAGAAAGAAAGGGCCTGAACGTGTACTTGAACAAATCATAGCTGAGAAGTTCCCTGATCTGGGGAAAGAAAAAAGCACTGAAATCCAAGAGGCAAAGAGAACTCCTTTCAGATGTAATTTGAATTGATCTTCTGCATGACATATCATAGTGAAATTGGCAAAATACAAGGATAAAGAGAAAATTAGGAGAGCAGCTAGGAATAAACAGGCTCTAACTTACAGAGGTAGACACATGAGAGTAGTAGCAGACCTATATACTGAAACTTGGCAGGCCAGAAAGAAATGGCAGGAAATCTTCAATGTGATGAACAGGAAAAATATGCAGCTGAGAATCCTTTATCCAGCAAGTCTGTCACTCAGAATAGAAGGAGAGATAAAGGTTTTCCCAAAGAAACAAAAACTGAAGGAATTCATCACCAGTAAACCAGCCCTAGAAGAGATCCTAAGGGGATTCTGTGAGTGAAATGTTGTAAGGACCACAAAGTACCAGAGACAACACCAGAAGCATGAAACATACAGACATCACAATGACTCTAAACCCATATCTTTCAATAATAACACTGAATGCAAATGGACTAAATGCTCCAACCAAAAGACATAGGGTATCAGAATGAATAAAAAAACAAGACCCATCTCTTTGCTGTCTACAAGAGACTCATTTTAGACCTGAGGACACTTTCAGATTGAGAGTGAGGGGATGGAGAACTATCTATAATGCTACTGGAAGTCAAAAGAAAGCTGGAGTAGCCATACTTATATCAGACAAACTAGACTTTAAATTAAAGGCTGTAACAAGGGATGAAGAAGGGCATTATATAATAATTACAGGGTCTATCCATCAGGAAGAGCTAACAATTATAAATGTCTATGCACTGAATACAGGAACCCCCAAATATATAAAGCAATTAATCACAAACATAAGCAACCTTATTGATAAGAATGTGGTAATTGCAGGGGACATTAATACCCCACTTGAAGCAATGGCTAGATCATCTAGACACACGGTCAATAAAGAAACAAGGGCCCTGAATGATACATTGGATCAGATGGACTTGATAGATATATTTAGATCTCTGCATACCAAAGCAACAGAATATACTTTCTTCTCAATTGTACATGGAATGTTCTCCAAGATAGATCACATACTGGGTCACAAAACAGCCCTTCATAAGTATAAAAGAATTGAGATAATACCATGCACACTTTCAGATGACAATGCTATGAAACTTGAAATCAACCACAGGAAAAAGTCTGGAAAACCTCCAAAAGCATGGAGGTTAAAGAATGAATGGATCAACAAGACAATTAGAGAAGAAATGTAAAAACATATGGAAACAAATTAAAATGAAAATACAACAATCCAAACGCTTTGGGATGCAGCGAAGGCAGTCCTGAGAGGAAAATACATTGCAATCCAGGTCTATCTCAATAAACAAGAAAAATCTCCAATACAAAACCTAAGAGCACACCTTAAGGAACTAGAAGCAGAATAGGAAAGACACCCCAAACTCAGCAGAAGAGAAATAATAAAGATCAGAGCAGAAATAAACAATACAGAATCTAAAAAACAAAAACAAAAACAAAACAGTAGAGCAGATCAATGAAACCAAGAGTTGTTTTTTTGAAAAAATAAACAAAATTGATAAACCTCTAGCCAGGCTTCTCAAAAAGAAAAGGGAGATGACCCAAAGGAAGATGGGAGATGAATGAAAGTGGAATTATTACAACCAAATCCTGAGAAATACAAGCAACTATCAGGTAATACAATGAAAACTCATATGGCAACAAACTGGACAACCTGGAAAAAATGGATAAATTCCTAAACACCCACACACTTCCAAAACTCAAACAGGAAGAAATAGAAAGCTTGAACAGACCCATAACCAGCAAAGAAATTGAATCGGTTATCAAAAATCTCCCAACAAATAAGAGTCCAGGACCAGATGGCTTCCCTGGGAAATTCTACCAGACATTTAAAGTAGAGATAATACCTATCCTTCTCAAGCTGTTCCAAAAAATAGAAAGGGAAGTAAAACTTCCAGACTCATTGTATGAAGCCAGCATTACTTTGCTTCCCAAACCAGACAGAGACCTACCAAGAAAAGAGAACTACAGGCCAATATCCCTGATGAATATGGATGGAAAAATTCTCAATAAGATACTAGCAAATCGAATTCAACAGCGTATAAAAAGAATTATTCACCATGATCAAGTGGGATTCATTCCTGGGATGCAGGGCTGGTCCAACATGTGCAAATCAATCAACGTGATACATCACATTAATGAACGAAAAAATAAGAACCATATGATACAATTGATGCAGAAAAAGCTTTTCACAAAATTCAGCATCCTTTATTAATAAAAACCCTGGAGAAAGTCGGGATAGAAGGAACATACTTAAACATCATAAAAGCCATTTATGAAAAGCCCACAGCTAACATCATCCTCAATGGGGAAAAACTGAGAGCTTTTTCCCTGAGATCAGGAACACGACAGGGATGTCCCTCTCACCGCTGTTGTTTAACATAGTGTTGGAAGTTCTAGCATCAGCAATCAGACAACAAAAGGAAATCAGAGGCATCAAAATTGGCAAAGATGAAGTCAAGCTTTCACTTTTTGCAGATGACATGGTATTATACATGCAAAACCCAATAGACTCCACCAAAAGTATGCTAGAACTGATACATGAATTCAGCAAAAACTCATGATACAAAATCAATGTAGAGAAATCGGTTGCATTCTTATACACTAATAATGAAGCAACAGAAAGACAAATAAAGAAACTGATCCTATTCACATTTGCACCAAGAAGCATAAAATACCTAGGAATAAACCTAATCAAAGATGTAAAAGATCTGTATGCTGAAAACTATAGAAAGCTTATGAATGAAATTGAAGAAGATACAAAGAAATGGAAAACATTCCATGCCCATGGATTGGAAGAATATATATTGTTAAAATGTCAATACTACCCAAAGCTATCTACACATTCAATGCAATCCCAATCAAAATTGCACCAGCATTCTTCTCGAAGATAGAGCAAGCAATCCTAAAATTTATATGGAATCACAAAGACCCTGAGTAACCAACGCAATATTGAAGAAGAAGACCAAAGCGGGAGGCATCACTATCCCCGACTTTAGCCTCTACTCCCAAGCTGTAATCATCAAGACAGCATGGTATTGGTACAAAAGCACATACATCGACCAATGGAGTAGAATAGAGACTCCAGAATTGGACCCACAAAACTACGGCCAACTAATCTTTGACAAAACAGGAAAGAATATCCAATGGAAAAAAGATAATTTGGCTATTGTTGAAAGTTCTGCTATAAACATTAGGGCACAAGTGCCCCTATGCATCAGCACTCCTTATCCCTTGGGTAAATTCTTAGCAGTGCTATTGCTGGGTCATAGGGTAGATCTAATTTTAATTTTTTGAGGAACCTCCACACTGTTTTCCAGACTGGCTGCACCAGGTTGCATTCCCACCAACAGTGCAAGAGGGTTCCCGTTTCTCCACATCCTCTCCAGTATCTATAGTCTCCTGATTTGTTCATTTTAGCTACTCTGATTGGCGTGAGGTGGTATCTCAGTGTGGTTTTGATTTGTATTTCCCTGATGAGGAGTGATGTTGAGCATCTTTTCATGTGCCTGTTGGCCATCTGGATTTCTTCTTTAGAGAAGTGTCTATTCATGTCTTCTGCCCATTTTTTCACTGGATTATTTGTTTTTCAGATGTGGAGTTTGGTGAGCTCTTTATAGATTTTGGATACTAGCCCTTTGTCTGATATGTCATTTGTAAATATCGTTTCCATTCCGTTGGTTGGCTTTTAGTTTTGTTGATTGTTTCCTTTGCAGTGCAGAAGCTTTTTATCTTCATAAGGTCCCATAAGTTCATTTTTGCTTTTAATTCCCTTGCCGTTGGAGATGTGTCAAGTAAAAAATTGCTTTGGCTGAGGTCAGAGAGGTTTTTTCCTGATTTCTCCTCTGGGGAGAAAACTACATGTGCATCCCAATCCTGGCTGTCCTCTCACCTCTTGAAACTGTGCTTTGATCAACAGGGTAGAGCAACACTGATGCTGCATTAGTGTTTTGACACTGTTCCAGGTAGAGAACAAGGCTTCCTCCTGGATCTTACAACCTGACAGCTGGCAGGTGCTTGTAGCCACAACTGACCCCAGACTTCAGCCTCAAGGGAGTCTGGCAGCCACAGCCTTGCAGCCAAGTGACTCTTGAATTCTCGACCAACAGAATCCATGAGGTACAATTAATTATTACTATTGATTTAAGTCACTGAGTTTGGGGCCACTTTTAATAACAGAATTGCCTGCTTTTCTGAGTTTGCTTAAACCGCTCTGTGCTGCTCAAATAATTAAAGCTGATTTCTGCCTCAGAAAGTTGTGTTTCTTGCTTTTTCCAAATCAAAGAAACTTTTCTTTTCTACTATTAGCATATAGTTACCTCCCTCACTTTATTAACCAATCTCTTTGCATGCCACTTGCCAGGAGACCCCTCCTTTACTGTCTAAACGTAAATGTCCCCTTCCTGTATCCACAATCATTTTCTAGCTCATTACTTGTTATTTTTCTTCACCATAATTTACTGTACCTGAAACTACATGTCTATGTATTTATTTATTTACCATGTGTCTCTATCACGAGAATGTAAACTCCAGGAAGGAAGCAATTTAAAAAATCTTATTTGGGGCACCTGGTGGCTCAGTTGGTTAAGTGTCCACTTCAGCTCAGGCCATGATCTGGCAGTCTGTGAGTTTGAGCCCTGTGTTGTGCTCTGTACTGACAGTTTGGAGCCTGGAGCCTGCTACAGATTCTGTGTTTCCCTCTGTCTCCCTCTGCCCTTCCTTGCTCATTCTCTCTCTCTCTCTCTCTCTCTCTCTCTCTCTCTCTCCCTCTCTCTCCCTCTCTCAAAAGTAGATAAACATTTAATTTTTTTATTAAAAAATAATATAAATCTTATTCAACAGTAGATCTCTAGAATCTAAAACAATGTCTGGCACATTAAGAAAAAAAAGACTCAACTAGAATTTCAATATCAGTCTAACATATAATAAGTTTTGAAGTAACTCTACCTTTCCTTATTTCCTTTCAAGATAAGCTGGGTAAACTCTTCTCTAGAACAGATGATGAATTATCTCAAACAAGGTAATAGTCGTTCAGTTTTGCTTATAATTAAACATAGAGCCAGGGAATATATTCTCATCATAGACCTCAATAATTAAGGACTTTAAAACTTGTGTATGGAACAGCAGGAACAAATATCAAACCTTGACTCAATATGTCACATTATCTAGTTCCATGTAAAGGTGGGTTAACTTGACCTTGACCAACCTCTGGAAGGGTTCAGGAGTTTTGATGCACCAGTTTAGAGACAATAAGAGTAGGGTATCCTATTTCTAAGGAAAATACTCCTCTAAGAGAATATGCTGGATTAAAGAGAGTCACATATTCCTGGGCACCCTTTCATCAAAAGGTGGAATCTATGCCCCTCTCTCCAAACCTGAGCATGTTCCGTGGATGATTTGAAGAAAAGATAATGTCAGAAGTAATAATAAGTTTCTGAGATGAGGCCTTAAGATACTGGCAGCTTCTATTTCCTACCTCTTTGAACACTTGCCCGTGTCATCACCATACTCCTAGAAAGTCCACAAGAGAGAACTTGGAATGATATGGAGATGTTGAAGAATTAGCTGCGTCCAATCTCCCAGCCATCTGCCCAAAGTACCAGAGAAAAAGTGAACCCACCTTGACTCTTCAGACAAGATCAGCTGGCAACTGAACACCATTAAGTGACCTTAGTCAACATCATATGGAGCAGAAAGATCACGCAGTCGAGCCCAGCCAGAATTCCTGACCCATTGATTGTGAGAAAAATAAAGTGATTATTGTTTTGTCTCTGTTTTGGTCTGTTTGGTATAAAAAGATAGCCATCAGGGACAAACAGCTTTCACTTTCATTTCTAAGATTAGCACTTAGTCCTCTTCCCTGAAATAATCTTATTCATTCCAGGGGCCTGATGCCAAGGACAACCCTGGGATACACTGCTAGAAGCTCTTGCTTACTTTTTCTGCCTGGCAAAAAGCACAAATACATCAAGAAATAATTAAAGTCACAGTCCCAATTTTTAACTTCTTTTAATTGAGATCATCAAAGAGAAATAGATTTCATTACACACACAGCATGAAGGCTGCATTCTCTGGAGTTCATGCTTTATTTATTCAAATGGTTACATTTCACTTACTGTTTTGTTGCAAATAAGTGACTAAAATTGGGAAAGTAGAGGGAAGAATTTAAACTAAAAAGTAAAATCTAATACTTGGAAGATTGTTCTGTCAAGAGTGAGACTCTAAAAATAAATCTTTAATGACTATTGTAAAAATTTAACACAGTGCATGTACCTCTGGAGGGACAATCTAATTACTCTTGGACAGCGAAGGCAACAACGTTCAGTATAGAGATACATCTTCCCAAATGGAAATATGCCTTTACAAAAAGTTTTATCCTCTCCCTTCTTATTTTTGAAGGTTTATGTCCTTCCATTTTTAACTACACTCTTAAAATATTTTATTGTATATCTTTCATTTATTGTATCTCTGGCATTGTTAGAAATGTTGGATACTGCTGGTGGTGGAAAGAAAATGAGATTCATCTAGAATTTCTGAACCTAGTGAAAACAAAAACTCACATTTTCCTGTTATATTTCTATGTCTATTTATGTATATTCCTCCTCCCCTTTTAAGAATGGAAGGATGTATATGTTGTCTTATACATAAACAAACAATACCACCAGTATTTGCAGTGATTTTTCATTGATTAAATACATATCTATTCTATTATACACTAATAACTCATGGCAGGTTTTCAGCCATAGGGATAATTTGTGATGAGATATGAACTATCATTAGTGCCTGGTGTAGACTGATGAACTGGCATGAGCCAAGCACCAGTGACCACTTGTGTACTGAACAGCAGTCACTTAGGCATAAAATATGAGAGGTAAAAAAAATAGACTTGCATAAAATCTAGCTCCTGCTAGTAAAGAACTTATGAGTCAGTAGGAAGCACAGGCTATAATAGGATGATTGTATTCTAATATGATACAGGTACTAATAGATATATGTCTCAAGCAACAAAGGAGTGGAGCAAGGGCTCATTTACTGACCTTGACATTGTTAGGGTTAGAATGTCCTGGCTAAATTATATTAATGGTCTATAATTAAAATAAATAATTATTCCAGATAGGGCTAAAGCTGAAAAACAAATGATCATTATATGGCAAAATAAGACAAAGATAAAATGTGAGACAGAGACCAAGTTGAAGTCAATGTACAAAAGACACACCCTAAACACTGTCCACCTGCTGCAGATAAGCAACACATAGATTCTACTTTTCGTCACTTAGGGTGACATTATTGCTTATGCAATTACCAGTTCTTATAGGATATGAGCAAACAATCTGCTCCAGAGAAATGCATTTTTCTGGCCACCAGGTATGGATCACTCACTTTAATATACAAATAACCCTATATTCAGCCCTCACCAAAAACATCTACCCATGTCAGAATTTGAATGTTCTTTCTTTTATTTTTTAAATTTTTTTAACGTTTATTTATTTTTGAGACAGAGAGAGACAGAGCATGAACAGGGGAGGGTCAGAGAGAGGGAGACACAGAATCCGAAACAGGCTCCAGGCCCCAAGCTGTCAGCACAGAGCCCGATGCGGGGCTTGAACTCACGGACTGCAAGATCATGACCCGAGCCTAAGTTGGCCGCTCAACTGACTGAACCACCCAGGCGCCCCTTGAATATTCTTTCTACTTTTGCTATCAGAAATTGCCTAAAACTTGAAATGCAAGTTGAGATATTGAAGTGTTTGTTTGTTTGTTTGTTTGTTTGTTTAATTGCCGGTTCAGGGATTAATTTTGTCCATGGCAAGCTTTTTAGAACATTAAGGTGTTCTTTGGCCAAAGTGAAAGGCTTCTGGGTTTGGAATTAGTATAGACTGCACTTGGAATCCTGCCCAGCAATCACTTCAGGGAGTTATGCCTGAGCTTTTTTTGTTTCAGCTTCTTCCCCTGTCAGAGGGGTTGCTGCTTATCTCACAAGACTGCCCTAAGAGAGATATAAATTATGTGAGGGGCCCTGCCCAGATCTTGGCTCACAGAAATTGGGCAGTGTCTGGGTTCCTCATGATAGAAGTCTGCAAGTTCTTTTTCCCATATCACTGCTAACCTTAACTCTGTTAGGAGGCTCAGAGAAGGTCAAAGAGGTGCCTAAGGAGACCTTCTCAGGGAAAACATAGATATCTGGGGCAAGCCACTGATCCCCCTGTACCCTTCCTCCCTACATTAGACCCCATATTCCCAGCATTTATCCCTGGGGAAGAATCTCCACTTCTCTTAGGCTCTGGAGAAATTGCTTTTGCTACCATAATTACCTCATCCCCTTGAAGCTGCTCAGGCAGCCCCTTGTGCCCATGCTACAAAATTACATGGGACTGAATTAGACCAGGAGGAGATGTGTCAGCATCAACTGCTTAATGACTTTTTTCCAGACAGGCCATTGGAAACTGAGACTTGGTGTCAGAATCCAGACTCTCAGAACTCTAATCTAAAATGGACCCCTTCTGCTGCTGCCTCAGTATCAGACATTATTGATGCTCTACCCCTATCTGTGCAGATCCCTTAATGGTTCTGTACCCAGCCCTCCAACCTCTTTGTGCTTTGCTCATATCTATGCCATTGTCCAGAGGACAGTCTTTCTGCTGGTGAAATTTCTTGGAAGCTTACAGACTCTGCCACTCCCCAACCCTGAGGGTTGCTTAGACAATGTCTGACTGAAACAGAAGTTTAAAAGCCCAACCTTCTGGCTTCTGGTGGGATAGATAAACATGAGGTATAATTTATGCTCCAGAGCTCTCGTTGGATCAGGCTGAGGCTGGGTCTCCATTTGATATTGCACCCCTTCCCTATCCTGTTTATCATATTACCAGTTTTGTACTCTTAATAAATTATTTACAGGGACACCCTTCACTCAGGATTGGCTGTTGGAAGACTCTCACAACATTCTCTACAGACCCAGAATCCTAGGACTCCCCCAAGCCCAGCAGGCTCATGTCGTGGAGGGCCCATTTCTAAGGCTCACCTAAAACCTTGCCTCTCCCCTTCCTTGCCCAGTTTCTTCAGCCTTCCCTCTGGTGAAAAGACAACCACTTTCATCTTTGGAGCCCAATCTCCTGGAACAACAGATGACTGGCAGTGCTTCAGCAAATAAATTATTCCCTTTGGGCGCCTGGGTGGCCGGCTCAGTCAGTTAAGCATCCAACTTTGGATCAGCTCATGATCTCAGCATTCTTGGGTTCGAGCCCCACATCTGGCTTTGTTGCTGACAGCTCAGACCCTGCTTTGGATTCTGTGTGTGTGTCTCTCTCTGCCCCTCCACAGCTCATTCTCTGCCTCTCTTTCTCAAAAATAAAATAAACATTGAAATTTTTTTAAAATAAAATAAAGCTTAAGGATGTTATTCCCTTTATTATTAGTTTTCATTGGATTTTTATCAATAAAACATAATTTTAGAGCTGGAAATGAGAGAAATAATAATGAAATATCTACTATTTTTAGTTGTCTACTATGTGCTAGACACTTAACTAGCTAAGTAAAACCAAGCAATATTTATCAAATTCCCATCTATGTGAGATATCACAGCCGGGGAACTGATACATGGTTAAGAGAAAGGAAAGTTACTGCCTTTAAGGAACCTGCAATGTGGCAACTTGCTAACCTGTGTTACATCTAATCTTTAAGGTAACCTTGAAGAGCATCTACTGTTTCCCTCATTTTGCAGTTAGGGAAACAGTATTCCCAAGATTAATTTACTGGTCTTCATTCATCTAGGAAGTACCCTCAGGTCTGAACAGACTTGGACTTCATACTACTACATACTACTACAACATTCTGCTTGTTCTCAAACTTATTGACAGCCCCACCAAGTCATCCCCTTCTGCACTGCCCTCTATCCCCTGGCCACTGGCCATCACCAGGTAAGTAAAAATAAATTTCAAAGAGAATAAAGACCAAGGACAAAGATGGACCTTTGGCTGGGATGCTCAGTTCTCTGTTTCCCATGTCAACCCTGTTCCTATCAGACCATAAAGCTTCCTTTGGTGTCACATCTCCTCAGTGAGATTATAAACTCTTGAACATGAAAAAGAAGCTGTATTTATTTTGTTTCTTCCTCAGTCCTAGCAATGTAATAAGCTTCAATATAAATTGAATGTGGTAGTGTAATGAAAGTATCCATGCATTATTGGTTCAATCATTTTTTGATACAAATAAATTCCAAGGACAGTTTATCAAATATCTGTCATTAGAAACTTCAAGATCTACCCTGCACACCAAATGTAGCAGCAAAGGAAACAAGCAGATGAGAATGTCCCTATCAGGTGACAGTGTCGGCAGACCTCCCTCTAACCTCAAGCAACCAATCTGAGCCAAAGGGCATTCAAAGAGGGCTATGACCACAGACAGCAAGAAACTTCCTGAATCTTATGGCCAAAGAAACACTTAGCCTACCATTTTGTAAATATTCCCTTTAATGATCTCTCCTCAAATTATTCTAATTTGGGAATGATGGCACATCTGTTCCCTGATGGGATTCTGATATGCCATATTTGTTATATTTGTATTTGGTACATGTGATGTTCTCACCCTAACTTAATTGCTATTCAGTTAATTGTTTTACTGACGCATCCAACTGTCCTTACGTTTAAGTTGTGTCCATGAGAACCTAATGAGAGGTTAGTATTGCACATTCCTTTTTTGCCCTCTCTTCTCCCAGGCATCGGCTCCTTCTGATTTCCCACCAATTGACACCACACTCCTTTCCCTCTCTCACATTTCCCTTCTTTGCCCATTTAAACTGAGCTTACATTTCTCCCAGGGCTTTGCAAGTCACAGGGAGGTCCTGGGAACTCAAACCCTGTGACATTTCAGTTGCTGTCAGTGGTACGACCACTCCAGGCCACCGGTTTATATATTGAACATTATGTGGGGAAAATGGGGGCACGAGGATTTAGGTGTTGCTTAACAGGAAGAAGATGAAATGAATTTCATTTCAGATGCCAAATCCAGCAGATACAGCAGACATTTAGTGACAAAGTGTCCTTCAGGGTCCCAGAAATCAAATCTTCCCATAAAAGTGGCCACGTACTACTGCTATTAGCTAATATTTATTGACTCTTAACATTTTCTCAGCTATGTTCTTAAGTATTTTACCCAAATTAAATAACTTAATCTTTCCAAAACAAATTTATGAAGTAAATGTAATTCTTATCCCCAATTTCACCAATGGAAAAGCTGAGTCACAAGCCATGGAAAATTCCTCAAATACCATACAATTTGCCCAAGATACATAGGTAATTTGTAGCATAGCCAGTTTTTTTTTTTATTTAACTTTACTTTTTATATTTTTTTAAATTTACATCCAAATTAGTTACTATATAGTGAAGCAATAATTTCTGTAGATTCCTTAATGTCCCTTAGCTATTTAGCCCATCCCCCTTCCCACAACCCCTCAAGCAACCCTCAGTTTGTTCTCCATATTTATGAGTCTCTTTTGTTTTGTCCCCCTCTCTGTTTTTATATTATTTTTGTTTCCCTTCCCTTATGTTCATATGTTTTGTCTCTTAAAGTCATATGATTTTTGTCTTTCTCTGACTGACTAATTTCACTTAGCATAATACCCTCCAGTTTCATCCACGTCGTTACAAATGGCAAGGTTTCATTCTTTTTGATTGCTGAGTAATAATCCATTGTATATACATACCACATTTTCTTTATCCATTCATGCATTGATGGACACTTGGGCTCTTCCCATACTTTGGCTATTGTTGACAGAGATGCTATAAACATGGGGGTGCACACCTGTATCCCATAGACAAATGCCTAGGAGTGCAATTGCTGGGTTGTAGGGTAGTTCTATTTTTAGTTTTTTAGAAACCTCCATTCTGTTTTCCAGAGTGGCTGCACCTGTTTGCATTCCCACCAACAATGCAAAAGAGATCCTCTTTCTCCGCATTCTTGCCAACATCTGTTGTTGCCTGAGTTGTTAATGTTAGTCATTCTGACAGGTGTGAGGTGATATCTCATTGTGGTTTTGATTTGTATTTCCCTGATGATGAGTGATGCTGAGCATTTTTTCACATGTCAGTTGGCCATCTGGATGTTTTCTTTGGAGAAGTATCTAGTCATGTCTTTTGCCCATTTCGTCACTGGATTATTTGGTTTTGGGGTGTTGAGTTTGAAAAGTTCTTTATAGATTTTAGATACTAACCCTTTATCTGATACGGCATTTGCAAATATTGTTTCCCATTCCATCGGTTGCCTTTTAGTTTTGCTGATTGTTTCCTTCACTGTGCAGAAGCTTTTTATTTTGATGAGGTGCCAATAGTTCATTTTTGCTTTTGTTTCCCTTGCCTCCGGAGACGTGTTAAGAAATTGCTGCGGGGGGCGCCTTGGTGGTGCAGTCGGTTAAGCGTCCGACTTCAGCCAGGTCACGATCTCGCGGTCTGTGAGTTCGAGCCCCGCGTCGGGCTCTGGGCTGATGGCTCGGAGCCTGGAGCCTGTTTCTGATTCTGTGTCTCCCTCTCTCTCTGCCCCTCCCCCGTTCATGCTCTGTCTCTCTCTGTCTCCCCCCCCAAAAAAAAAGAAATTGCTGCGGGCAAGATCAAAGAGGTTTTTGCCTGTTTTCTCCTCGAGGATTTTGAGGTCTTACATTGAGGTCTTACATTGAGATCTTTCATCCACTTTGAGTTAATTTTGTGTATGGTGTAAGAAAGTGGTCCAGATTCATTGTTCTGCATGTCACTGTCCAGTTTTCCCAACACCACTTGTTGAACAGACTGTCTTTATTCCATTGGATATTCTTTCCTGTTTTGTCAAAGATTAGTTGCCCATATGTTTGTGGGTCCATTTCTGGGTTCTCTATTCTGTTTGACTGATCTGAGAGTGTTCATGTGCCAGTACCATACTGTCTTGATGATTACAGTTTCATAGTATAGCTTGAAGTCTGGGATTGTGATGCCTCCTGCTTTGTTTTGGTTTTTTTTTTTTTTTTTTTTTTTCAAGACTGCTTTCATCTTTTCTGGTTCCATACAAATTTTAGGATTATTTTTTCTAGCTCTGTGAAGAATGCTGGTGTTACTTTGATAGGGATCGCATTGAATATGTAGACTGCTTTGGGTAGTATTGACATTTTAACAACATTTGTTCTTCTTATCCAGGAGCATGGAATATTTTTCCATTTTTTTGTGTCTTCTTCAATTTATTTCATCAGCTTTTTATAGTTTTCAGTGTATAGATTTTTCACCTCTTTGGTTAGATTTATTCCTAGATGGTTTTTGATGTAATTGTAAATGGGATTGATTCCTTGATTTCTCTTTCTGTTGCTTCATTGTTGGTGTATAGGAGTGCAACCGATTTCTCTGCATTGATTTTATATCATGCAACTTTGCTGAATTCATAAATCAGTTCTAACAGTTTTTTTGGTGGAATCTTTTGGGCTTTCCATATAGAGTATCATGTCATCTGCAAAGAGTGAAAATTTGACCTCCTCCTGGCTGATTTGGATGCCTTTTATTTCTTTGTGTTGTCTGATTGCAGAAGCTAAGACTTCCAATACTATGTTGAATAACAGTGGCAAGAATGGACATCTCTGTCTTGTTCCTGACCTTAGGGGGAAAGCTCTCAGTTTTTCCCCATTGAGGATGATATTAACATTGGGTCGCTAGTATATGGCTTTTATCATCATGGTCTTCTGTTAATTTCTCAGGATCCACATAAGAATGAAAACATATGGTATGTGTCCTTCTCTGTATGACTTATTTCACTTAGCATAACACTCTCCAGTTCCATCCACGTTGCTACAAAAGGCCATATTTCATTCTTTCTCATTGCCAAGTAGTATTCCACTGTGTATATAAACCACAATTTCTTTATCCATTCATCAGTTGATGGACAGTTAGGCTTTTTCCATAATTTGCCTATTGTTGAAAGTGCTGCTATAAACATTGGGGTACAAGTGCCCCTATGCATCAGCACTCCTTATCCCTTGGGTAAATTCCTAGCAGTGCTATTGCTGGGTCATAGGGTAGATCTTTTTTTAATTTTTTGAGGAACCTCCACACTGTTATCCAGAGTGGCTGCACCAGGTTGCATTCCCACCAACAGTGCAAGAGGGTTCCTGTTTCTCCACATCCTCTCCAGTATCTATAGTCTCCTGATTTGTTCATTTTAGCCACTCTGAGTGGCATGCGGTGATATCTCAGTGTGGTTTGGATTTTTATTTCCCTGATAAGGAGTGACGTTGAGCTTTTCATGTGTCTGTTGGCCATCTGGATGTCTTCTTTAGAGAAGTGTCTATTCATGTCTTCTGCCCATTTCTTCACTGAATTATTTGTTTTTTCGGGTGTGGAGTTTGGTGAGCTCTTTATAGATTTTGGATACTAGCCCTTTGTCTGATATGTCATTTGCAAATATCTTTTCCCATTCCGTTGGTTGCCTTTTACTTTTGTTGATTGTTTTCTTTGCCTTGCAGAAGCTTTTTAACTTCATGAGGTCCCAATAGTTCATTTTTGCTTTTAATTCCTTTGCCTTTGGGGATGTATCAAGTAAGAAATTGCTGCGGCTGAGGTCAGAGAGGTTTTTTTCCTGCTTTCTCCTCTAGGGTTTTGATGGTTTCCTGTCTCACATTCAGGGCTTTTATCCATTTTGAGTTTATTTTTGTGAATGGTGTAATAAAGTGGTCTAGTTTCATCCTTCTGCATGTTGCTGTTCAGTTCTCCCAGCACCATTTGTTAAAGAGACTGTCTTTTTTTCCATTGGTTATTCTTTCCTGCTTTGTTGCTTAGATTCCACCCACATCTGCCTAAATAACCCAGAAAACTGCCAGAAGAATTGACTCTCCGGAGCCAAGCATAGACAAGAGGCCCATGGAAGAGGGTAGGAAGGGCGGAGAGGCAGTTCGTGCTACACAGACTGGTGGGAGGGAGCTGGGAGGTGAAGGGGCAGCCTGCCCTGCAAGGCAGAGCCCGCCCCCGCCCCCCTTGCCACCCACCACATCTGGCTTGCAAAAGCAGAGGGGCCAGACTCAGTGAGTTCTGACAGCCAGTGGCACTTAACATCTGGAATGTGAAAAGTGAACAGCTCTGCTCTCTGAGAGCCAGGAGGGCAAGAGGACACCAGGAGGTAGAGTTGTTGAGCCCAGGAAGACAGGGCTCAGCTCAGTGGGTGAACAAAGGCAGGAAACAAGGCTCTGGCAAGCGCCATCTCCCTCTCCCATCCCCCAACTGAAATTCCAAAGGGAACCAGTTCCTGCCACCGAACTTGCTTGCACCACACAAATGCCCAAAACTGTACTGTGGATCCATCCCTCGGATGGGCCTGCCTCCCTCCCAGTGCTGAAGGGCCCCTCCCACAGGGGACCACCGAGGGCAAAGCCAGCTAAGCCTGCCCCTCCCACACCTGAGCACTGTGCAGATCCACCCCAGCTAATACCCCCTTGGCCAGATCCCACAGAAGCATCACAACAAGACTGGCAGTGTGCAAGTAGCCCCCACAGGGGCCACACCACTCCACAGTGAGTGGTGCCCCTGGGAGAGGGGAAGATAAGGTACACACCAGTCTGACTGTGGCCCCAGGGATGAGCTGGGGCAGACATTGGGTCTGACTGCAGCCCTGCCCACCAACACAAGTTTCTCTGGACTGCACAGGGGAAGTGCCCTGCAGTTTGGAGCCACCACAGAGACTACCCAAAATGACAAAATGGAAGAATTCTCAAAAGAAACTCCAGGAAGTAGTGATAGCTAACGAACTGATAAAAAAAAGTCTTAAGCAATACAACGAAATAAGAATTTAGTTTTGACAGTCTTTGGGAAATACAATCTGCTCCAAGCAGCTAGACAGTTTAAGGCTTTGTGGGCCATAGTAAGAAGTTAGGATTTTAGTGCAAGTGCAATGAAAATCCTTGAAGGATTGAGTAGGGGAATAGTAGGGACAGGTAGGCAGAGGGGTGACTCACAGTCCTGCCTGCTCCTGGGGTCCCCAGGGCCTGCTGATGGCCTCACTGGGCCTCCCTGGGAACTCAGATTTGCATTTTTGGAAGTGCACTTCAGATGATGTGGGCAAAATTGACTGTAGTGTAAAAAAAAAGATATTGCTGGTGGTTTCCAGGAAAGAAAAGATGATGAGTCAGCATAGGTTATGTCTGTGGATACAGCAAGGAGTTTCAAATTTGGGAAATGTTTTGAAGTTTGAGCCAATAAGACTTACTATTGGATTGGATGTGGGATTTGAGAGAAGTGAATTAGAAATGATTCCTAGCAATTGGAGTAGAGCAAAGAAGTGGATGGTGCATCCTTTACTGAAATGGAAGAGCCTAGTCATGTAACTCATTTAGGGATGCTGTGTGTACTCAAATTTCCACACTCAGCATGTCCAATATAGTTGGTGCCCATTGATAGGATAAGCACCAAAAGTCCTAGGAACTGGAGGTGTGGTGGGCAGTGTGAAGGTCTTTTGTGATCCTGACAAGACCTTGAAGACATTGTGGTTGGAATGGGTTAAGGAGAAAATAAACAAAGGAGAGAAGACAAAATTAGGGATGTATATTAAAAATAAGACTTTGGAGCACCTGAGTGGCTCAGTTAAATCGTCTGACTCTTGATTTTGGCTCAGGTCCTAATCTCCTGGTTCATGAGTTTTAGCCCTGCATCAGTGTTCATGCTGACTGTGTGGAGACTGCTTGGGATTCTCTCTCTCTTCTCTTTCCTCTCCCTGGCTTACACTCATGCATACACACTCTCCCTCTCAAAATAAACAAACCCTAAAATAAAATAAGTAAAATAAATAAAATAAAATAAACTTCATTGAGAAAGCTATAGAGTTTTATCAAAGACCAAAAGTATGGAAGGAATGAAATGATGCAATTAGTATGCCATGTCCCGAGGCAAGGGGCAGATCAATAATTTTCTAAACAATAGTGACTTGTTCACCTCAACAGTCTGTCTACAGTGTACACACCTAAAGTCTCATGAGAGTCTCATATTATTGAAGAAGGTTCCAAAGATGAGGGACTTGTTAGTATAGGTCAGGAAAATTCAGAGAAAGAGCTAAAAATAAGATTCTCCTTTCCAATCTCCTAGACTGAAATCGTTTGTGCACATGAACACACACAGATAATCAGGTTTCATAGTGTTGTATACTCTGTAAGGGGTAATTGAGTACAAGATTATACGAAGGAAATCATGTCTTGGTCTTAGGAAGCTGGGATTGTCCAGAATATTCATTTATCTTTCAGGTTTACTATGGAAGTGCAGATGGCTCCCCACCACAGTGCACTGTACTCTGTAGTTGTACAGTTGACCCTTGGACAATGCAAGAGTTAGGGACACCAACTTCTACACAGTCAAAACTCTGAGTATAACTTTTGACCCCCTTTAAAACTTAACTAATAGCCTACTGTTGCTACGGACTACAGCTTTACAGATAACATAGTTGATTAACGGATAGTTGGCACATTACATGTATTATATTACAATAAAGCAAGCTGAAGAATAAAAAACGCTACTAAGAAAAGCATAAGGAGAAAATATGTTTACAGTGTTGTCTATATTTTTATTGAAAAAAATAGACACATAGGCAGACCTGGCCAGGACAGCGTCAGAGCTGGACCTGGCCCTGGGATGATGATCCACAGCCTGGTGGGCTGGGCTCAGTAGCTGCAGCTACCAAGTAGCCTGTTGGCAGCAGTAGGAGCCTGGAGCCACAGTGGAGCTGCCTCATAGGCCTGCAGATGTATCATCACCTGTGGCCATTGTAGCCACAGACACAGGTAAGTGTACCAGTCCCTGGGAGGCTGTGGGGAAGAGTGTACACAAACCTGAGAGTGATATGAGCACTGTAGCACCTGAGCACAACCCCAGAGTCCAATGCATGGAGGACTCTTAAGTTCTGGGTACACTAGGCACATCAGGCTCCCTCCACAATGTCCTCCCTACCCTCTGAGTGAGTACCTCAGTTTGAACTTAGCTTGTGCCTACCATTTGACCGAACTTCTCCATCTGAACACCTGGCAACCTGGAGCCCTGCCTGGTCCTGAGGCCGCATGGGCTATTGATGGCCTCAGTGGCCTCCCTCATTACTCATAAGGCAGGAGGCACAACCTCTGCGCCAGTTGCCTTTGATTCAGTTCCTTAGAGACTGGGATGGGCAGTTTTAAATAAACGCTTTGTGACTTTTGCCTTCAAATCCTTGGGAAAAAAGTGCTTGTAAGTGGAGCTGAGCAGTTCAAACCCTGAGTGGTTCAAGGGTCTCAAGGGTTCAGGGTATATTGGTTACTGTTATCATTTAATGTATGGATATTCTTGATTGAGGTTTATAATTGACACAGACCCCCACCCCCATAAGTTGACACATCCAACTTAAATGCTGAGTGCTTGTCATGTGTCAGGTGCTGCTGAGTGCTGGCAGTCAATATTGACATTGCAGAAAAATGATGTCTGCTGGAGAGAGAAGGATGTTCTGGGTCTTAAGGTGGGAGATGGTGTACTCCAGCCCAGGGTTAATTACTCAATGCAGAGGAAGGTCTCCCCTTCAATGTGCCCATGTTTATATTCTTGCAGTCACTTGTGGACAGGCCTAACCTAAGTGGAGTAAACTAGTGAGAGGCTGCTCTTCTGACTGGCCCAGAAGTGGCCTGACCATCCCAGAGGTTGCCATGCTTCCCAGTGAGGAGTTGATGGGGAGAGTCTCAGACAGAAGGTGTGCTCCATAAACCCAAACAACCAGTACCTCTTTGAAGGCCCAGCTCCTACAGACTGCAAGCTCCTCTCCTGCCCCTGACTCTGCTGCAAACTTAGAGGCCCTGTGTTTGTCAGATGAAGACGGCACATGTGCTCTGGGCACCAGATTCTAGAGGCCATTTTCCCAGCGCAAACCATGATGACTTACAGCTACAGCCCTTAACAAAGAAGGTGTCAGTGAGAAACTACACCCCTTGACCATTTGTCTTACTTCCTCTCAGCATTAACTACAGGAAACATCTGAACTTGTCCCTGTTCATCACTTTTTTCTCCAGGCTCCTCACCACCATCCAGGCCTCATAAACTTTGTGCTCCTCAGAGGCTATAGCATCAATAAAGGTTTATCTATTGAACAAGAATTCAATTTCAGGGAAGACAAATTCTGCTCCTGTTTACTTAAGAATAGCATTGACATTTTAGAAATAGATAGATAGCTACTAAAATCACACTTTTTGTTACTAATAAAATTGGATTTTCTTAAGGCTCCATAAAATGTTCAAGTGGTACAGCTGTGTAGTCACTCTGGCATCAGGCTTTCCAGGCAAGTGAATGATATTATGGATACTATGTGACAGAACTTCCTACCCTGCTCAGGTCATTAAGATCATCTGAAGACAAGTTCAGAGTTTCCTTGGAAATAAAGACCATTAAATGCTCCTTAAAGTGCATATTTCCTCAAGTTCTTTTTGTTTCCTTAACTCTCAGCACTAACGCACTACGATGTACCTAATAAACAAGTTTCCTCAATATCCTTGCTCCGTGGGTAGAAAAACTGCAGTCTAGTGCACACACATGGCTTACCCAGGGTCATATCTCCAACTTGAGGCAGAGTTAGGGATACAGCATTTTTTCAGCTGTCACATCACTCATTTCAATTATGAAATGAGTGCTGCCCATCAGTGCTGCAATTGGGAAATTTCCAAGTATACTTTTTTTTTTTCTCATTAAACTTTTGTTTTAATGGGTCTCAAAATTCTGTGACAGATTTTTGGTCAAAGTTGTTTCCATTAAAAAGTACTGATTTTAAAAACTAATAACTTAAAACTGCCACACACAAAAAAAACAAATGGTCCACAAAACATTCTCCTTTCCTTCTGAAGGTTTTACGATGCATTGTTATCATTAACCAGTCTTTTACTATTAAACTTAAATGGCCAATTGACACAAACAGTTCTGAGACCGTTCTTCCACCACTGATTAAGACTGGGGTGGCAGGTATTGGGGATAATATTCATTTAGCCTTCTGAGCTTTCTGGGCAGACTTGGTGACCTTGCCAGCTCCAGCTGCCTTCTTGTCCACTGCTTTGATGACACCCACAGCAACCGTCTGTCTCATGTCATGAACAGCAAAACGGCCCAGAGGAGGATAGTCAGAGAAGCTCTCAACACACATGGGCTTGCCAGGAACCATATCAACGATGGCAGCATCACCAGATTTTAAGAACTTGGGACCATCTTCCAGCTTTTTTCCAGAACGACGATCAATCTCCTTCAGCTCAGCAAACTTGCAGGCGATGTGAGCTGTGTGACAGTCCAGCACAGGTGCATATCCAGCACTGATTTGGCCTGGATGGTTCAGGATAATCACCTGAGCTGTGAAGCCAGCTGCTTCCATTGGTGGGTCATTTTTGCTATCACCAGCCACATTGCCACGACGAACATCTTTGACAGATACGTTCTTGACATTGAAGCCCACGTTGTCCCCAGGTAAAGCCTCACTCAAAGCTTCATGGTGCATTTCAACAGACTTTACTTCAGTTGTAACATTGACTGGAGCAAAAGTGACCACCATGCCTGGCTTAAGAACACCGGTCTCCACTCGACCCACAGGGACAGTACCAATACCACCAATTTTGTAGACATCCTGGAGGGGCAGACGCAAGGGCTTGTCAGTTGGACGAGTAGGTGGCAGAATGCAATCCAGAGCTTCAAGCAGTGTGGTTCCACTGGCATTGCCATCTTTACGGGTGACTTTCCATCCCTTGAACCAAGGCATATTAGCACTTGGCTCCAGCATGTTGTCACCATTCCAACCAGAAATTGGCACAAATGCTATGGTGTCGGGGTTGTAGCCAATTTTCTTAATGTAGGTGCTGACTTCCTTAACGATTTCCTCGTATCTCTTCTGGCTGTAGGGTGGCTCAGTGGAATCCATTTTGTTAACACCAACAATAAGTTGTTTTACACCCAGTGTGTAAGCCAGAAGGGCATGCTCACGGGTCTGCCCATTCTTGGAGATACCTGCTTCAAATTCGCCAACACCAGCAGCAATGATCAGGACAGCACAGTCAGCCTGAGATGTGCCCGTAATCATATTTTTGATAAAGTCTCTGTGTCCTGGGGCATCAATGATGGTCACATAGTACTTGCTGGTCTCAAATTTCCACAGGCAGATATCAATGGTGATACCACGTTCACGTTCTGCTTTCAGTTTATCCAAGACCCAGGGATACTTGAAGGAGCCCTTTCCCATCTCAGCAGCCTCCTTCTCAAATTTTTCGATAGTTCTTTTGTCGATCCCACCACATTTGTAGATCAGATAACCAGTAGTGGTAGACTTGCCCGAATCTACGTGTCCAATGACGACGATGTTGATATGAGTCTTCTCCTTTCCCATTTTGGTTTAGGTTTAGCGGTGGTTTTCACGACACCTGTGTTCTGGCGGCAAACCCGTTGCGAAAAAGCCCAAGTATACTTTTTATAGATGCTACTTCAAGTCACTTTGAGTTTCATTGATTTATTAATTCAACCAACCTTCACTGATAGCCACTGATGGGCTAGATACTATGCTGGGTTTGGGAAACATCAAAAGGGATTAGGCACATAACAAGACAATACTGTCTGGGTTTCTGGCCCACAAAATTGTGAGATATAATAAAATGTGTATTATGAGCCATAATTGCAAAACAGCATCTTGCATTGATTCATTTAGCTTGTTCAGCCTTACCTCAGACTCTTACTATTTGGCTGGAATTTATAAAGGGCACTTAGCTATGATACTACAGATCACAAAAGGTTCTATTATTAACTGCATACATTAAAGCATTGAGATTTTCACCTATTAGCTTTTCTATGACATCATAGAATAGATTTATTATGTAAAACAAGCCTGTTTTAAGAGCAGTAATTTTAAGGGGGAACTTCTTAAATTCTGTGTCTGAAAGTAATCATCTACTCTAAATCAGGTTCTTGGGCTTCTAGAAGCTTTTGCCTTGTATAAAGATGTCCTTATACATTTCACATGAGACATTTCACATTAGTATTACAGGAATGAAAGTTGAATGTATTTTTTTTAATGTTTGAAGGAGAAATAAATCTAGAAAAATAAATTTTTATGATTCATTTTTATTTTTAATTTTTTAATGTTTATTTATTTTTGAGAGATACAGACAGACAGAATGTGAGCAGGAGAGGGTCAGAGAGAGAGGGAGACACAGAATCTGAAGCAGGATCCAGGCTCTGAGCTGTCAGCACAGAGCCCGAACCCATGAACTATGAGATCATGGCCTGAGCCGAAGACAGATACTTAACCAACTGAGCCACCCAAGCACCCCATGATTCATTTTTATTTTTATAGTTTTCTTAGAGTCAGTTCACTTGAGCCACTATCCAAGAAAGTGGGAAGATCTGTGTGGTTTAGCAGTGTCTTGAACTGTTTTACAGTATCCTTAGAAATGATGTATTTTTGTCTAGGAATTTTTTCTTTTTAAATTCATATGCATTTTATGGAAAGTAGTTTGTAGATTCAACATTTGTTTATATTTACAGTCATTCAAATAGAAGATTTTTCACAAACAGTACATTTCTTTGGGCCCCCAAAAGATCTATTCTAAGTTAGAGCAGTTCCCCAATTCACCTAAGTGCCTCATTTCTCATTTCTAATACAGAGACTTTAGAAGTTGGAGAAATATGAGATCTCTTGTCTGTGCTATGAGGAAACCCAGAATTTTTTCCCCTAAAGATAAATAATAAATCATTTTTCCAGCAGGTTTAAATTTTATGAAGTATTCAGAAGTCAATAAAATTTATGGCTGTAAGTAATCTAGGAGAATCTTAAAAGAATTTATCCCATGGCCATTCTGAAAACCATAGACCAATAACATAGACTTGTGTCAGTGGTTTCAATTTCAACACACAAGAAGGACTGTGAGACACTCACCAGATAGTGAGTAAAACAAACAAACAAACAAAAAAACCAACAACTGAGTTTTGCAAGTAGGAGGAGAGAGCCTTTGAGTTACAGTTACTGTAAAAGTGAATTTCATGTTTTCAAATTAAGAACTACAGAAATATTAAGAATAAAAGTCCCTTACATACAATACCCAAAATCAATAGCACACTGTATATACTGCATGTTAGCCAATATGACAATAAATTATATTTTAAAAAGTTAAAAAAATAAAATAAATAAAACAAAATAAAACAAATCATCAAACCATAAAAAGAATGCAAGTTCCCAAAAGTAAAATAATATAAACTTAAAATGAAAAAGGAAGAAAATCTTGCCTGATTTAGTAAAAAATTTGATTTTTAGAATATTTTTAAACAACAACTTTTTCAAAAAAGAGTACTATACTCATTATAAAATAACACAAATGTCAATTTCAGACTTTTACTTCCAGGAAAATGAAGTAGATATATTTGACCCTATGTCTTCCAGTAAGTACAACAAAAATCTTGGACACGATATATAAGGAAATGTAAAAAGACTCACAGAGGTGGAGAAAAGACAGACAAGAAATAACATTGCACTGAGTTTTCTTGATTTTCATTTTGCCACATATTTCAGATGATGTGGAGCTGAAGAAATGAGGAACCCAGAAATACCAATCAATACAGACAAGAAAAAACCCAACAAATTCCTGCTCTCTGCTCAGTGGATAAATGGATACAGAAGTGTGGCCTATACATACAATGGAATATAATTCATCCTTAGAAAAGGAAGAAACTTCTAACACATACTAAAACATAGATGAACCTTGAGGACATTATGCGAAGTCAGTGAAATAAGTCAGCTGCAAAAAGATACATACTATATGATTCCATTTATATGAGGTTTCTAGAGTAGGCAAATTCATACAGACAGAAAGTAGAATGATGCTTGCCAAGGGCTGGTGGCAGGGGAGAATGAGGAATTGTGGCTTAATGGGTATGAAGTTTTAGTTTTGAAGATTGGTTGCACAACAATGTGAATATTTAAATTTACTTAACATTACTGAACTGCATACTTAAAAATGGCTAAAGTGTAAACCACAATTTAAAATAAAAAGGTCTCTCTAGCTGAAGATCCAGAAAACGACTGCATCTCTCCTATACCCCAGCACACACACACACACACACACACACACACACGCACGTAGGATGATGTCAAAAAATGCTGAGTAGCAACCTGGGACTTTCATTCTTGCTAAACTGTGACCAAGCCCATCCCCCTGAAATGTCAACGTGGATCCAGCTTTTATCTTCACCTGATAAGAATGCAGATGCACACCACTTTTCCTGCACAATTGGTGTCAGAGGAAGTCAACTAAACCAGAAGGTATAAATAAGATCTGGAATTTTGAAACATAATAAAATGGCCAGTCAAAACTTCAATTAAAATCAATCCTCATAACTAGTAGTAGGAAGATATTAAGCTGGGTGAAAATACAACCAATAGATTCCAAAATCAAGATGACAGAGATATTAGAATTACTTACAAAGATTTTATAGCAGCCATCGTAAAAATGCTTCAGATAACAATTACAAACATGCTTAAAAACAAAAGAAACAAAGAAAAAAAGTCTCAATAAAAAAACTGGAAACACAAAGAAGAATCAAATGAAAAATTTAGAACTGAAAAATTTATAACTGAAATAAAAAGCTCTGTGAAGGAGCTCAACAGCATAACGGTGAGTACAGAAACAAGAGTTACTAAACTGAATGATATAACAAAAGAAATTACACAATCTAAACAACAGAGAGAAAAATTACTGGAAAAAAAAACACATAATCTCCAAAAATAATCATCCCAGGGTTGGGATGCCTGGGTGGCTCCATCAGTTAAGTGCCCAACTTCGGCTCAAGTCATGATCTCACAGTTTGTGAGTCCCACATCGGGCTCTCTGCTGTCAGTACAGAACCCAAGTCAGATCATCTGTCTCCCTCTCTCTGCCCATCCCCAGCTTGCATTCTCTCTCTCTATTTCTCTTTCAAAAATAAACATAAAAAAACTGTAGTACTAAAACACCAAAAGACCTAATTCTTATATAACTTTTTCCCAGAAGAAAATGAGAGAAAGGGCAGGGCTGGAAAACTACTGAAAAAATGACTCAAATTTCCCAAATTTGGCAAAACACATAAACTCACAGATTCAAAAAGTTAAATAACTCTAAAACAAGATACATTCAAACAAATCTACACCAAAACACATCCGAGTCAAATTTCTGAAAACTAAAGACAAGGAAATAATCTTTAAAGCAGTGAGAGAGAAACAATTGGAATGACAGTATATTTATCATTAAAAAAAAAACAAACACTATAGAAACCAGAACAAAGTAGCATGTACAAATACCAAAATTTTCAGATAAAGCAAAAAATAATGGAAATGAAAGGATAAAGAAACAAACTCATAATTGTAAGTGGAGATTTAAACATTTGCCTCTCTCTCAACAATTGATAGAATAACTAGACAGAAAATCAACAAGTATATAGAGAATTCAACCACACCATCAATCAACAAGACGAAATCAAATTTATATAACCTTCCACCCAACGGCAACAGAACACAGATTCTTTCCAAGAGCCTATGGGATACATACCAAGTTAGACTATATCCTGTACCATAAAACAAACCTTAACAAATATAAAAGAATTAAAATCTAACAAAGTATGTTTTATGACCACAATGGAATCAAACTAGAAATTGATGACAAAAAGATGACAGGAAAATCTCTAAACACTTGAAAGTTAAACATTATACTTAAAATAATACATGAGTCAAAGATAAAATCTCCATGGAAAAAACATATTAAACTGAATGAAAACAAAAATCAAAACCTGTGGAACACAACAAATGCATGGATGAAAGGGAAAATTTATAGCACTTAATGAATACATTAGAAAAGAGGAAAACTCTAACAAAGCAAACCCAAGAAAGTATTAGGAAGGAACGAACCAAAATTAATAGATTAATATGAAAACAGAAAACAATACACAGTAGAGAATCAACGAATCAAATGAAACAAAAGAGTGGTTCTTTGTAAAGTTTAATAAAATTGGCAAACCTTTAACAAGACTAACAAAACCAAAATATATACAAATCATCAATACAAGGAACGAAATGGGGGTTATCACTACTACAGACACTGTAGACATCATAAGGATAATAGTGGAATACTAATGATCAACTCATATAAATTTGGTAACTAGAAGAAATGGGTCAATTTCTTGAAAAACAGAAACTGCAACAACTCTATAGAGAGAGGAAATAATTTGTATAGCCCTATAACTATTAAGGAAATTGAATTTGTAATTTTAAAACTCTCTAAAAAGAAATTTCCAGGTCTACATGTTTTCACTGAAGAATTCTAAAAAATGTTCATTAAGGAATCAGCACCATTTCTACACTATCTCTTCAGAAAATAGAAGAGGGAACACTTTCCAACCCATTTTATAAAGTCAGTATTACTCACTATAAAAACTAGACAAAGATTCCACAAAGGAAAAAATAAGAAAACTACATACCAATATCCCTTATGAATATAAACCAAAAAATCATTAAAAAAATATTAGACATCACAAGGATAATAGTGGAATACTAAAATCAGGGCAGGGGGAGTGCAATTTATAGCACTGAAAGAATACATTAGAAAAGAGGAAATTCTCAAAATAACAATCTAAGCTCCCAACTCAAAAACCAAGAAAAGGGGCACCTGGGTGGTTCAGTTAGTTAAGCATCTGACTTTGGCTCAGGTCATGATCTCATGGTTCCTGAGGTCGAGCCCTGCGTTGGGCTCTGTGCTGATAGCTCAGAGCCTGGAGACTGCTTCAGATTCTGTGTCTCCCTCTGTCTCTGCCCCTCCCCCTCCTGCATTCTGTCTGTCTCTCTGCCTCTCTCTCAAAAGTATATAAACATTTAAAAGTTAAAAAAAAAAAGAAAATGAGATAACAAAAATAATTAACAAAATATTAGCAATTAAAATCAGCAATATATACAAATAATTATACACAATGGTCAATTGAGTTTATTCCACAGATTCAGGGTTGGCTTAACACTCAAAATTCAATCCACCATATTAAGAGTCAAAAAAAGAAAAGTCACATGATTTATTAATTGAGGCAGGAAAATTTTTTCAACACAATTTCAAACCTATTCATGATTTTTAAAATGGAAAAAAAAGGAATAGTAAAAATATTTCTCAAATTAATAAAGAGCACTTACAAAAACCTACAGCTAAAATTATACTTAGTGGTAGAAGACAATGCTTTTCCTCTTAGATTAGAAATAAGGCAAGGACAAAAGCAAACAAAAAAGAATGAAAGAAGGCAAAGAAAACTGCTCCCACTATTTTAATTAATCACAGAACTGGAAGTTCTACCATGTGCAATAAGGCAAGAAAGGGAACAAAAGACATACAGACCAAAAAGAAAGACAAAAAAAATGGTCCCTATTTGTAGATGACATGATTGTCTCTGTAGAGAATGCCCCCTCAAAAAAAACCTTCAGACAAAGACAAAAACTACAACTAGTAAATGAGTTCAGCAAGGTCACGTGATACAATATAAATATATAAAAATCTATTTTATTTTTATATACTAGCAATGAACACATGGACAAAGAAATTAAAAATCAATATTATTTACAACTGCTCAAAACATAAAATACTTAGAAGCAAATTTAACAGAGTATGTATAGGACCTATACACTGAAAACTATAGAACACTGATAAAAAAAAATCAAAGAAAATCTAAATAAGAGGAGAGATATATGATGTTCATGATTTGGCAGATTCAACATAATGAGGGTGTCAATTCTCCATAAATTGACAGACATGTTTAGCAAAATTCCTATAAAAATCCCAGAAAATGTCTTTTTTTTTTCCAGATCAGCAAGATTATTTTATTTTTCTTTAAATCTATTTATTGTTTAATTTACATCCAAGTTGGTTAGCATATGGTGCAACAATGATTTCAGGAGTAGATTCCTTAACACCCCTTACTCATTTAGACCATCACCCCTCCCACAACCCCTCCAGCACACCTCTGTTCTCCATATTTGTCTCTTCTGTTTTGTTCCCCTCCCTGTTTTTATATTATTTTTGCTTCCCTTCCCTTATGTTCATCTGTTTTGTCTCTTAAAGTCCTCATATGAGTGAAGTCATATGATATTTGTCTTTCTCTGACTAATTTTGCTTAGCATAATATCCTCCAGTTCTATCCATATAGCTGCAAATGGCAAGATTTTATTCTTTTTTTATTGCTGAGTAATACTCCATTGTATATACATACCACATCTTTTTTATCCATTCATCCGTTGATGGACATTTGGGCTCTTTCCATACTTTGACTATTGTTGATAGAGCTGCTATAAACATTGGGGTGCATGTGACCCTTTGAAACAGTACACCTGTATCCCTTGGATAAATACCTAGTAGTGTAATTGCTGGGTCATAGGGTATTTCTATTTTTAATTTTTTTTAATTTTTTTTTCAACGTTTATTTATTTTTGGGACAGAGAGAGACAGAGCATGAATGGGGGAGGGGCAGAGAGAGAGGGAGACACAGAATCGGAAACAGGCTCCAGGCTCTGAGCCATCAGCCCAGATCCCGATGCGGGGCTCGAACACACGGACCGCGAGATCGTGACCTGGATGAAGTCGGATGCTCAACCGACTGCGCCACCCAGGCGCCCCCTCTATTTTTAATTTTTTGAGGAACTCCCATACTATTTTCCAGAGTGGCTGCACCTGTTTGCATTCCCACCAACAATGCAAAAGAGATCCTCTTTCTCTGCATTCTTGCCAACATCTGTTGTTGCCTGAGTTGTTAATGTTAGTCATTCTGACAGGTGTAAGGTGATATCTCATTGTGGTTTTGATTTGCATTTCCCTGATGATGAGTGATGCTGAGCATTTTTTCACATGTCAGTTGGCCATCTGGATGTTTTCTTTGGAGAAGTATCTAGTCATGTCTTTTGCCCATTTCTTCACTGGATTATTTGGTTTTGGAGTGTTGAGTTTGAAAAGTTCTTTATAGATTTTGGATACTAACCATTTATCTGATACGGCATTTGCAAATATTGTTTCCCATTCCATCGGTTGCCTTTTAGTTTTGCTGATTGTTTCCTTCACTGTGCAGAAGATTTTATTTTGATGAGGTGCCAATAGTTCATTTTTGCTTTTGTTTCCCTTGCCTCCAGAGATATGTTGAGTAAGAAGTTGCTGCAGCCAAGGTCAAAGAGGTTTTTGCCTACTTTGTCCTCTAGGATTTTGATGGCTTCCTGTATTAGATTTAGGTCTTTCATCCATTTTGAGTTTATTTTTGTGTACAGTGTAAGAAAGTGGTCCAGGTTCATTTTTCTGCATGTCGCTGTCCAGTTATCCCAGCACCATTTGCTGAAGAGATTGTCTTTATTCCATTGGATATTGTTTCCTGCTTTGTCAAAGATTAGTTGTCCATGCGTTTATGGGTTCATTTCTGGTCCTTTATTCTGTTCTATTGATCTGAGTGTCTGTTTTTATGCCAGTACCATACTGTCTTGATGATTACAGCTTTGTAATAAATACATCTTGAAGTCTGGGAGCATGATCCCCCCACCTTTGGTTTTCTTTTTCCCCCAAGATTGTTTTGGCTATTCAGGGTCTTTTCTGGTTCCATACAGACTTTAGGATTGTTTTGTCTAGCTCTGTGAAGAATGCTGGTGTTATTTTGTTAGGTATTGGATTGAATAAGCAGATTACTTGGGTAGTATC
The DNA here is from genome assembly GCF_016509475.1 of Prionailurus bengalensis. Lineage (NCBI taxonomy): Eukaryota > Metazoa > Chordata > Mammalia > Carnivora > Felidae > Prionailurus > Prionailurus bengalensis. Next base: position 48,825,910 of record NC_057354.1, on the reverse strand, counting down.
GACATTTTAACAATGTATGTTCTTCCAATCCATGAGCATGGAATATTTCCCCATTTTTTTGTGTGTCCTCTTCAATTTCTTTCGTAAGCTTTCTATAGTTTTCAGTGTGTAGATTTTTTACCTCTTTGGTTATAATCAGCCAGATTATTTTAAAATACATGAGGAAAATCAAGGGAACTAAAATACAGACAAAATTCTAAATTTACATAGACAAAGCTGAAACAATTATTGAAGCAAAAGGTAAAGTTGGGAACTCTGTCGATTTCAAGACATTCTATGGTTACAGTAAGATAAACTGTGTAGTATTGGTGAAGGGACAGATAAAAAGAACAGAACAGAGAGAGAGAGAAAAAAAATGACCAAAGTTTCACGTTTTATACAAAATTAACTCAAAATGGATCATAGACTTAAATGTAAAACATAAAACTATAATGCTTTTGTAAAAAAAAAAAAAAAGAGAGAGAGAGAGAGAAAATCTCCTGGATCTAGGGATGAACAAAGAGTTCTTATATTTGATGTCAAAAGCATAATCCATACAAGTAAAAATTGATACATTGGCCTTCATATCTTTGGAGTTTTCCGTTCCGGTAAGTGCCTCACTTGGGACTTCCACTGACCTAATGGTTGTTCTTTGTCTACTTATTTTAAACCCTTTAATGTAATTTTTTCTTTAAAGGAGATGCTCTTATCCTTTCAAGGTTATTCATAGATAGTTTATTGATTCATGTACCAAATATGGCCTGAGCACCTGGTTATCTTGTGCCACACACTGTGCATGGCCCAGTCACAGAAAATACGAATAAGATCAAGCCCCTGTCTTGAGACACACACACAGCTGATCATAACACCAAATGCTCCATGTGCAGTGAAACAGAGGGAAAGGAGGCCCACATAGAGTGGAACCATGGAGGTAGGTGTGACCCCCTGGAGAAGTCTGAAGTGAACCATCAGTGTGTGTCTTGAGGATGGATGGGCATTCAAGAAGACACTTGTGTAACCCAATAATACAAGTTTTGGAGGTAGGCAAGGACATAAGGCGTATTTGTGGAATAGAATGAGGCAGAGAACAGGATTGCTGCTGGAGATTAGGTATGCTAGGGTGGGAAAGCCTGGTATGCTGTGCTCAGGAGACTGAGCCTTAAAGGCACTAAAGACCCATAAGGCCTTTTAAGCAGGGAATCTCAGGCTTTCATAACAAAATACCAGACACTGGGTAACTGAACAATAGCGACATATTTCTGGAGGCTGCAAAGTCTAAGATCAATGTTAGGTAGGGTTAAATTTCTTCTGAGAGTGCCCTTCCTGGTTTGCAGATGACTGCCTTCTTCCTATGTCCCAATATGGTAGAGGGCTCTGTTGTCTCTTCTTCAAGGACACTAGTTCTTTTGGATAAGAGGTCCACACTACTACCTATTTAGCCTTAATTACTTCCTTAAAAGCCCATCTCCAAATATGACCACTCTGTATTTTACAGTGCAATGATGATGATGAGGAGGAGGAGGAGGAGTATCAGAGGTTCAGGCTCCAGCATGTGAATTTGGGGAGACATAGACATTCATCCCACAGAAGAAGCTATGGTCATATTTACCATTTGGAGACACTGACCATCAAGTGTGAAAGGTGACCCCAGTGTCACCACACTGATTGAGTGAGAAGGCATGGCTGGAAAGAATCAAGTTTTCATACCGTGGGAACAGAGTTCAAAAGTATAGAGTCATGTAAGTTAAAAAGTCTTGGGGATCAACTGGATGTAGGGACAGATTAATAGGGAAATTCCCAAGGTTATTTTAAGATCCCTGGATTTATCTTGCTGGGAGTCACCCCATCACCTAAGACTAGAAGGGAGAAGCTTGCTGCCCATGATCGACAGGTAGGTGTTGCTTTGGGCGGCATGGAATCATCCAAAAACAGGGATGATGCTTCAGGAGGAGCAGAGGGAGGTGCTGGCTCTTTCTGACATTCCCTGGCAGCTCATGGGCATATGCACTGATTGCTAGACATGCAGGTTATATTAACACCCTTACGAAGTAGGCACAATCATTCCCATTTTACAGACCAAGAAACTGAGGCAGAGTTTAAGTTTCTTGCCTAAGATAAGAAGTGATATCAGGATTCTGGACCACATGATGTTGTACAGCAGAGGAGAAAGGACTGGAGACTGAATCATGGAGTGTTAAAAAAAAACAAACTAATAAAATAATTATTATTTTTTTTGAGAAAGAGAGGGAGAGTGCAAGTGGGGAAAAGGCAGAAAGAGAGGGAGAGAGAGGATCTTAAGCAGACTCCATACCCATCAAGGAGCCCAATGCGGGGCTCAATCTCATAACTGTGAGATTATGACCTGAGCTGAAATCAAGACTTGGATGCTTAATGGATGGAGCTATCCAGAAGCCTCTAATAATAAAAACAAAGGCAGGAGAAGGCTTCAGGGAAGGAGACAAAACAGTGACAAAGCAAAATACCAAGCAAGCAAATAAAGGAGAACAGTTTGATTTGGGGTAGAGGGAAGCTGGAGATACTACAGAAGCATTCATGACAGTGGATGAAGGGATCCAACCTCAAACACTTCTATCCTTGTTTTCTCCAAACAAAGCTCCTGTCTCGGCTATTGTGCACTTGGATTGTAACCCAATGTATTTCCCTTTCAATCTGAGATGCAAAGAGAAACTGCCCACCAGGGACAGCTGCCCAGTGCTCCTGTGATGGAAAAAGTAAGAGTGCTTCAGGTGGGATCAGTGGGCCCACTGTGTATGACCACAGCCTCAGAGCAAAGGTCAGAGTAAGAGGCCCAGTCCAGGAAGACCCAGATACTGAGGCACTGGAGGCTACAAGAAGGACAGTAGGTTCCAGGAGGGGCATGATGGGGGCAGTAATGAGCAGTGGGTGTGGAAGGCAATTACGAAGTTTCCAAAGAAAAATCCATCTGATATTTCTGCTTAGTTCAGTAAAAATGGGTTTTGATTTTTGCAGACAACAACTACAGGCAAGAGACTTTCTACTGAAATAATATTTATATTTTTGCATTTATTAAGATGTTGGTATGATGGACTGATGGTGGGAAATCACACACATTCCATCAAAAGGTTAATGAATATATTTTTGCACTCCTGCCATATGCTGGGCCCTGTTATCTGAAGTGGTCAAAACAGGCAGACAAACTCCTGCTCCTGGAACAACCATTCTAACCCCTTCTACTGTTAACATTTGAGTTTCAGTGCTGGGCCTCAGTAGGGGCAACTGCATACTATGCCAATTCCAAGTGGCTCTAAGCAATAGAGGAAGCACCCAAAACTTCACATAGGTTTTTAGGTAATCTTCCAAACCAAGGACCTTGAATCTTTGATCAGACACTTCAACACACCTCAATGTGTATGCATGAATTTCTTTAAAAGTACTAACCACCAACTCCTGCACTTTGTATACTTTGTACTGGAATAAATTATAAAGCATGTATTATAATAAAATATCTAAAAAGTCTAGATACAAATATAAACAGAGCTTCTATTTTTTGTGTACCTCAATGGGTCAACATGAGTACACTGCCTTGAGATCCAGTAATAAAAGATCTACATGGCTGAACCTCTATGAGGATCAGTCTCAGTTGAGGAGAAAGGGTTTCCAGAAAGAGATTGATCATACTGCAGATCTTATCTCTGGAACCTGAACTTATACCCCCCCACCACCCGTTTTTTGGTTCATTTCTTTTATTTGTTTTTCATTCTGGAAAGCTTTGAAATAAAATAATACCATGCCAGGGAATATATCCTAAGGATATGTCAAATTGAAAAATGAGTCCCTCACAAGCTTTTCTTTTCTAGCAAAATAAGCTGCCTTATTTCTGAAACTTCCCTACTTCTTCCACCTCTGATTTCTCACCCCTTCTCAGTGCCTGAGTCCGGTTTCTCATCCATGACAGTTCCTGTAGGAGATTTATCAACTGTCTTGTAGGTTTGCTTTGGACCTAGCCTGTGATCCAAGAAGAATGACAAAGTTTATAACTCATGGTCCTTCCTTGCTTTCCTAAGAAAGCCAATTTACACTCTGACTCCCACCCACTACACCCCTCATGCCTCTGATCCTAGCAGACAAGAGATGAGGCAATAAAGCCTAAATATTAGTGTTTTATATCCTGCTGTCATGACAGCTTCTCCTCTGTTTTTTCTAGACCCAAATATTCAATGGATGTCATGGAGCATCGGCATGTGAAGCAAGCTTTGTGCAAGAGTTGCACCTCTCTGGCTTTACAAATAATGGATAGATCTCCATACATTTATGTTCCTAAGATTCAAGAATGTAAGTACCAGAAATAAAAATCCTCATGTAAATTGCAAGGTCTGCAATCTTCCAATTAGAGAACAAATTTCAAGTGCTCAAATCCAAACAAGAGGGTGCTTGCTGGGCATCTGGGCGGGGCTCTTCTAGGAGCACACAGCTTGGAGCCAGTCGCTGAGAGCCATTTTGTGCAAATCCTTTCTAAATACCATCAGGTATACACACTTCACATTAAAAATACCTTTGCTTTCTTTATTTTGTCTTGTTCTTATTTGTTAAATACTGAAAAGTTTGAAAAAATAATAATCACAGCCCATTCTCAACAGGAAGCACGTTTAAAAGGGAAGATGCTTCTCAGGAGAGCATTCACTTTCCTTTTCCTGCAGTCTCCAGCATTATGAAGAGAGGATGGACATCCTAACCTGTCATCAAGAAAAGGCCCTACAGACATTTCCACAGCAGGGGCACCAGAGCAGTAGCCTGATCTCTCAAGGTCTGCCTGTGGCCCCATCAAGACTGGGGGTGTTTAAGGGGAGGACTCCTGGCCCCTGTGACCTGTAGTTTGGAGCCCTCCTCGCTGAATTGGGTGGACTTGAGTGTGGTGGCTTCACTTGCCCCATCCAGGCTGTAGATTCCATGCAGCCACTTCTTTAAATGCACGCAGTGATGAAAATGCTGCTGATGATTTTGCCACCACATCCTCTGGTGCCACTGCACTACCTACAAGAAGGCTGAGAGACCAACAGTCTTGCAGGAGAAAGAAACCCCAATGCTTGCTGAAATTGTCTCAGTAAAACCTTTGTACACACACACTGGGAAACAAACAGGAACACACAAAAATTTTTTTATGAAGATTGGACCTTTTCATTCTTTTATTTTATGATCAGACATTCTAACCTGCAATTTGCTTCATGACCAACAATTAAATTGCTCTGCGACAAAATTGAAATAAAAATGGAGAATGGTCAAATGTCCATTTTGAGCAGGAAATTTTTTCCACCCTATCACATCTTAATATTGAAAACTGATGCAAGTGGAGTCATGTTGCCCCTGTCCCCCACAACTAACACTCCATCCCTTGGGCCTGGCCTGGAGGCAGCTCCCTGGCCCAGGTCTGAATACTGACTATCTCAAATGCTTCTCGCTTGTGTTAGGGCCAATAGAGCCTTCCAGGGACGTTCTGGGCAGTATGTAGGGAGAAAAGCAGTGTTGTCATTCATCCACTTCCCCTGTAGATGCCTGTGTCCTCCAGGCCACCTGCATACCATTCCTGACCATAATTGACCACAACAGACACAGTTTAGTGTTTTTTGTATGCTAGGCTTTATTCTGTCCATCTCGCCACCATTTCACTCATCTACATCCATGCTCCTGGGCTTCAAGCCCAGTGAAGAGCTTCATAAAATCGCCTTTCTGGGTTAATGGACCTGCTGACATCACTTCGCAGTAACACTGGCCAGGTTTGTGCTGACATGTATGATAGATTTGAATACGGTAAGCACGTTGGCTGTGGAGAATTCATATGAAAATGAAAACGTTTTACTTAGGGTTAATTTAATAGATTTAAATATTAATTAATTAAATATTGGTGGGCATACTTTCAAATATTAAAGCATAGCATTCTAACTGGAACATCATGTTTTAGTTCTGCTTTGAAACCTGCCTTATAAAACACGTCTCCAGCTCTTATCTCAGAGACATGGGGAGTGTAACCAAACGCTCATAGGCCCTTTGCAGGGCAGGAGTTGGTGGTCAACATGAAACGCTTGTTTTGGTAATAGTCCTTGTCCCAAGATGCCAAGCATATGGATCTATAGGGAATCTGGTGACTGGGTGATTCTGCATTAAGTCCTTTCCTTACTAAATACTAGACTTCACCCAATTATTTTTGCAATTATGAGTTTATTTAGAGAGCTATTTTTTTTACACAGTCAGCCTCATGCCTAGGTAGATGGCAGATCACACACTTGCATGGCAAGGAAGAAACTTGTAAGTGTATAATATAATGGCCTCATTTCACAGATGTAAAAACTGGCCACCAGAGAAAACAACTTGGCCAACATGATTTAGCTGGAGGAAGTGGCACCACTTTGGCCAAAATAAAAAAGGGCTATTTATTGATTTGGAGGGCTCTTTGTTGTGGCTTCCCACCCCACAATTCATGAAGTCAATGTGTCCCAGGCACCTGCCTACTTGGAGATGAGGCTCTTGGCCAATGATTTACTGAGGGAAGACTCTCAGGAGATACCTGCACAGGTGTGAGAGAAGCATGACAAAGGAGAAGAAAAAGGTTGGCAAAGATAGACATAGTGTCAGCTGGACACCAGCTGCAGCCTCATCCTCTGGGGGCATCACAGTATTGGATGCACCTTGCGGCAGTAAGGCTGGACCTTTGAGTACTGTGCCAGTCAGACAAACCAAGAGGGATCTTGGAATGTACTTTTGAAAGAGAACATCAGATAAAATGACCATTGCAGAAATAATTGGGGGTCTTTACTGACACCTACACATTATCTTCTCTTCCACACCCTCTCATGTGCACAGGGAAAAATTTAATCTGCTTTTCAAAGCACAACACTATAATCAAAATATGAGAATATCTGGTAGTAATTACTGAAGTTTATCAAAGGCAAAATAACCATAGACAAGGCTGGGAAGAAGGGTCTGAGAGATAACTCCATGTTGCTAATGAGACTTGCTATTAATGCAAAAGAAAATGAAAAGTAACCATAAAAATACACTGTTTACTTTTATTTAAATGTGTTAGTATTCTGAAATTCACTCTCTAGTTGTGGACTTAATCTTGTTTTACCTTTGACTTTTCATTATAAATTGGAAGAGCTGATGACCCATGGGACTAATACTTCTTTTAGCATTAGCTGTGATCTTAAGACAAAATGGTTGAGGCAAATGTTGGTAGGGCATGAAAGAAAGTGAGCATAAGATTCACTAATTGTTGAAGTTTGTGCCAGCTGGTATCCTGACCTCCTCACTTTGCTTTCTGATACAGAATCTCTTTTTATTATCTCCATATTATACAGATACTTTTAGGTTAAAAAATGTTCCATAGAAACATCAAAGTTTTAAAAGGTACATGATACTGGCTCATCTTAGAAAAAGTAGATGGGTAATTACTTTAAGTAAGTGAAAGCATGTGCCATTAAGCTTGCTTTATCTGTTGCATTCTGGTGACTATCCCAGAATGACTCCCATTTATCATTACCTAAGCCCAAGGGGCCAGAAGAAGTTCTTTCTCTAGCAGCTGGGTTATCCTTACGTAGGTACCAGCACTCTGGGTGGGCAGTTGTCAGACTGAACTCGCAGAGTATTTGTCCACAGGGCTAATTAGAGGAGACAGACCAGAATATTAGGAAACAGACTCAGGAGTCATAACTGTGGGGTTGATGTAGATGACTGAAATCCATGAAAAGTTATACTTGAGGATACCAAAGCAGATTGTGGGCCAGAGCAGAAGGGTCCTAGAAAAACCAGTGACACAATGATACTTGTTAAATAGATTGTATTTTGGCCCTAATTCTTTACTTCTGTATTTATCCATGTCCTTTGTGTTGTGACATTGTAGTCTGCCTGCTAGAGAAATGTGTCTGTTCACCTTGTGATTCACATCAGCCAATGTCATGTGGGTAGAAATGCCTGTTCTATGGCCTTCCTTAAGAGGACTTGCCTGTTTTCCATTACCTTCATGCTTCTGCCAATGAGAAGAACACATCCTAGCTAGCCTACTAGCTCAAGGAGGATGAGAAATGTCTGAGGCAGAACTACCCCAGCCACTAAAATCTGAGGCAGAATTGCCCAGTGTAGCCCAGCCTCGATCAGCCAAACCACAGCTGATCCACTGACACATGAGCAATAATACATATTCATTGCTTTAGGCACTAAGTTTTGAGATGTTTGTCACACAGCATAATTATGGAGATAGTTAACGAATACAGTCACTTCAAAATGGACAGTTGAATGATTTTCTTTGTGTGTGACTTGCCAGGTGTCATTTGAAAGGATACAGCAAGGTGGTTATTGAGGTTTCTTGTCAGTGCTATGTTAAAAATTTCCCATGACTTCACTCAAGCCTTGCAGTAACCAAATGAACTCTGAGTCCCTTTCAGTTCTCTGGAGAGATTCTTGTATCATTAATTTTTTTCCTCCAGGTTTTTCTCCTTCCTTCTTTCTTTCCTTCCTTTCATCTTCCCTTCCTCTATCCACCCTTTCTTTACTTTATTTCTTTTAATGTTTATTTATATTTTACAGAGAGAGATAGAGTGTGAGCAGGAGAGAGACTGAGAGAGAGGGAGACACAGAATCTGAAGCAGACTCCAGGCTCTGAGCTGACAGCACAGAGCCCAACGTGGGGCTTGAACTCATGAACAGCGAGATCCTGACCTGAGCTGAAGTCGGAAACTTAACTCACTGAGTCTCCCAGGTGCCCCTCTCTTACCCTTTCTTCTTCTTTGTTTTCTTTGTTATTTTCCCAGTTCCATGCTAATATTCAATGCATTTAGAATCCTGAATACTTGTCTCTGAATACTGGAGTCATGATTAACCAACATGGTTTTGAATGGCCAGTAGGAAATGGCCCATTGTAACTTTTGACATTGGCTTATGTCCAGTAGATACCATTAGTTTTAATATTCTTAGCAGCTAAAAACCATTTGATACCTTGCCCTGGTTGCACTTGCTCTGATGATTCCATTAGGAATCAGAATGCTTCCAAATCTCTTTCCATCAAGGAGAAACAGGATGACACAAACTGAGTAGAGTTAGAATCAGAGGAACTTAGAGCTGGTGAGAATATTCAAGAGTTCACCTTCAAAGAGGAATATAAACATTAGAAGGTTTAGTAGTCTCCCACTAAACCTCCCACTAAATTTATACAGATTTCAAATGACACATTCTAATATAGACCCTGGTATTTTGACTCAAACCCCAGTGTTCTTTACTAAGAATGGAGAACCCAGGTCTTTGCAAGTTTATTACTAATCAATCATGATACTATTTTCTGCAAGATCTTTCAAATTTGACAATAAATTTCATATATTAAAAAAAAACAAATATCCTACCTGCCTTCTTTCACATTCCCAAAATTTGATGAAAGACTAGGTACCACTGAGGCAGGACTCTCCTTGGAAAAACAGTGCCTCCACATACCAGAAGATCGCATTTGCAATGATCTCTACACCCCTGGGCTGAGAGAGGTAAAAGGTTCATCACATAAGGAAAAATTCAAACTGAGGTATAAAGTTTTGAAGGAATGAATAATTATTAAAGATGTCACAGAATTGCCATTTCTTAACTAATCTTGCCATTTTTTTTTTCAATGCAGCCTTTAAAAATGGCACAGGAGGCCATGGACACCTATAGCTGGTGGTTTAAAGAACTGCTTTGGGGCCATGATAAGATTCCTCTCTCTTCCCCAACTTCAGCTTCAAAGAGAACTCAGACATGTGGCACTTTGAAAATCTTACACCAATAACCACCTCAGAACTTTGACCCTCCTACAGCTGATGGATAACATAGAAATAGAATGGCTGCAAGTGCCATGGGGAAATATTGTGAATCCTTGTTATCCATTTGCATCATGGGAGCAGGTGATGGGAACGCTCAAAAATAGCCCCAAACAGCTACCCTCTAAAATGTGTCATTTTGTGACATTTGTCTAATTTTCTTCCTAGCTGAGCCCCTTCTGAACAGAATCCCCATAAAGGCCACATTCCATCATAAAGAGACACTCTACTAGAAGACAGAGGAAGAAATTTTCTGCAAGGGGACTTCAGCACATAATGGATGGGCATTTGGAGGTGACCTAATAACCTACTATGGGCACTGATCAGTCAATGGGAGCATCCTTAAGGCCCCTTAAAATTGTCAACACTAGAGAGACTGCATACTCGCAGGGAGACCAAAGAATGATAAGCACCAGTGACACTGAAAACGTCACACTACATCCTACTATTTCAGCCACCAGGGAGGCAAGGTCCTGGGGTGAAAAGGAATGCACAGCATCTTCAGGAACACACAGACAAGCAGTACAAAAGAGGCAGGTTTCAAAAACCCAGTGACCATAGGCTTTTGCAAGTTGCAGTGGGATTCCCATCACACCTTACCCCATTTCCACTTAAGCATCACTCTCTTTTCTGTAACTGCAAATTTCCCATCTTAACTGGGTCTTCAACCTGAGAATCCAAATTTGTTTCAAACTCTCCCTTGAAACACATATGCACACACACACACACACACACACACACACACACTTCCAATCACCAGCCTCTATGGGCTATTTCTGGGAAGGATTGGACACAGAAAGCATAGAAATACAGTATATGTGTTGTGGTCATCCTTTCATTAGACCTCACTGTGGCATCTGGCTGGTCTTTCACAGAAGGCACTTATCCCATGGGATGCCACATTGATGTGCTTTGGTTTGGCTACTTCGTCTTTGATAAGGATTCATCTTTTCAAGGGCTCCTTCTCCTTTGCCCTCCCTGGTCCTCTTCTCCTCCTCTATCTACCTTCTTAGAGCAGCGTCACTCTCACCGCAGTTTCAGCTACTCTACAGATGGTTACCACTCCTGGAGCTATAGCCCTGCCCAAAGTTCTGACCTCCAGAACCATCTATCCAATTTATTGATGCCCTAAAGCCACTTCAGATACCACATGCTAAACAGTGAACTTATTATCTTTACCCAACTTACTTTCTTCCTTGAAGGATACAAATTATCTTTTTTCCTCCAGGTAGAATCCAGGGAGGATCACAGTCTCTTTTTATTTACCCAGACATTGAATCAACCCCCAAGTCCTAGAGATTCTTTCTCACCAATTTCCCAGATACACCTCCCTCCTTCTCTATTCTTACTGATATGACTTACTCATACAGTTGTTGCTTTCCACCTGTGTCCCCACAATCCCTCACCAGCTTGTATCTGTGCCTCCAGACTGGTCCTTTCCCAATTAATTTTCCACCTTACCTCCAGCATGACCCATTCAGAGTAACCCACACAGAGCTGCTCCCTACTTTAAAGCCCCAGTGGAGTTCAGTAGGTCTCAGGGCACCATGCAAGTACATGGACACTGCAACCCAGGCCCTGACCAAAGTGCCCTTTGCTTGCCTCTCTAGTCTCATTCCTATCTCCACATGCCTCTGTGCCCCCAGCCATGCTTAACTACTTGGGAATTCCTGGGATTGCCCAAGAAATTTCACACTTTATAGATATCTATTTCCTACTTGAAACACACTTCTGCATCTGCCCCTCCTCATCCTTTATTTAAGCTCTTGAAGTCTTTCAACTCAAGTGCCACTTACTTGGAGAACTTTCTTGGCTTCCATTGGTGTGATAAAGTGCCTTGAAAACCCCTGTATCAGTACACCTACTGTGAGATACTGCAGTCATCACATGCTTGGGTGTAACCCCTATTTACCTATGAATTCCCAGGAAAAGTATGTGGTGGGAAGAATAATGCACCTGAAGATAACCATGTTTTAATCCCTGAAAACTGTGAATATACTACAGGGCAAACAAACCTTGCATCTGTAGGTAAATTAAGGATATTGAAATTGAGAGATTATCCTGGATTGTCCTGGATTCAATGTTTCAAGGGGAGACATGACTATGGGAAAATAATCAGAGGTATATAATATTCCTTCCTTTGAAGTCGGAGGAATGGACTACGCTCCAAGGTGAGTGTAGGGAGCAGCCAGATACTGGCAAAGGCCAATAGAGAGATTCTCCCTCAGAGCCACCAGAAGAGAACACAGCCCTGCTAACACTTATTTTAGCTTGTGAAGCCTGTGTCAGACTTTTGACCTCTAGAAGTGGAGGACAATTGTTTATTATGGTTTTGAGCCCCTACATTCTTGGCAATTAGTTACAGCAGCAAGGGAAAACCAACACAAGCCATGTCTCCCATACTGGCACATCCTAGCACTTAGCACAGTGCTCCATGAGTAAATTTTTAATATATCTGTAGGTCAGATGGCTGGATAAATACATGAATGAATAAATAAAAATTGAAATAAAGTTGCATAAACTACAAGGTTTCCAAATGGGGTGGATAAAACCCATTCATTCTACCCAGACAGCTCACTACATACCACAGAGTACTTTCAACAGCTCCAGGGATCTACCTGCTGTCTCTCAGTACCTTGGAGACCTCAGGAAGTCCAGTTAGACTAACAACACGAAAGCTCTTTCTGCTGGATTTGAGTAGAAAGTCCTCATCATATAAAGAAGGTGTTATATACACACAATGGAGTATTACTTGGCAATCAAAAAGAATGAAATCTCGCCATTTGCAACTACGTGGGTGGAACCAGAGGGCATTATTCTAAGCAAAATTAGTCAGTCAGAGAAAGAAAAATATATGACTTCACTTATATGAAGACTTTAAGATATAAAACAGATTAACATAAGGGAAGGGGTGCAAAAGTAATATAAAAACAGGGAGGGGGACAAAACATAAAAGACTCCTAAATATAGAGAACAGAGGGTTGCTGGAGTGGTTTGGGGAGGGGGGATGGGCTAAATGGGTAATGGGCTTAAGGAATCTACTCCTGAAATCATTGTTGTACCATGTGCTAACTAACTTGGATGTAAATTATAAAAAATAAATAAAGTATAGAAAAAAAAAAAGAAAGTCCCCATCATCGTTTGGGCAAATGATGCCCCAACTTGGTGTTCTTAGTCCTGGTTTCACAAAAAAATTGTCACGAATCAATTAAACATACAATTCTCATTTGGGGTGGATGTATGGATAGATAAATGATAGAGAGATAGATACAGAAAGGGAGAGAGTGTTTTTCTTTATATTTTGGACAACTGAGGCTTATGAATGCCACATGTGTGATCTCTGCATATTAAAAGGGAGAAGGGGTCTCAGATGAAGCCTGATGCAGGGATAGGCTCCCTGAGCATCTATCCCTCAGGGTTCCATGGCATAAATGCAGTCCCACTGCTGTGCTTTCTCCAGAGATACATGATGTTTAGAATGACTGCATGAGAAAAATCTCGTATCTCTCACTTTCTCGTTTTTACCAGTTTGTATGACTTTTACTTTTATGTTAGCATAATACAGAAATGTTTGCATTTGCGTTGTTACTGCCCCACACGATGAATTTTGACTACAGAGTGCTGGAATCATTGAGAGTGAGCATTGAAGTCTGCATTTTGTGTTTTGCTTTTACGGGCTTTGATGTTTTCTCAGAGGAATTTTGGTTATTATTTTTCTAATTTGGCCTTATCTTAGTTGCCCAATGCATGAGAAATTAGCTCTCATGTCTGGGGATTATGTTTTGAGTGGGGTCCTGGGGCACTGTTCAGTGTGTACCCCTTCCCTGGGTGAAGGGAGCAGAAAAGAGTGGAATTTCAGAATTTTTCATTACTAAAGGTCATTGCAGTAATTAAGGTCTAAAGTAAAATCTCTGAAATGTGGAGATTGGTTACCAGTTGCCTACAGAGAAACAACGTGAAATGACATACAGTGTGATTTCTGGAGACGCAGCTCCCTGTGTCTAGACACTATCACTTAGCACTTCCCATGGGTCCCAGGGTCAGCTGGGCATGCAGAGATCCCAGAGCTAACACTCTGTGCACTGCCCTCCAGAGCTCATCATCTTGCAAGGAAGGTCATCAGGACCTGAGCCATAAGGATACCTCACACCTGTAAAGGTAAGTTGAGGGCTGATAATCTTAACCTAGGTAAGTGACAACAGTAAAGCGTAGGTACCATATGAGCAGGAGAGATACCAATGTGGCTCAGATGTGCACCCTTATGATATGGCCAAAGGCCACAGGAAAGACTAATGTGTTGCTGGGAAGTGATGAGACTTGAACTGACTTAGAAAAGACCCTCAAAGAATAAAGCCACAACAGGAAAGCCTGTGGGCTCTGGGCAGTGGGAAGGGAGAAGACAGAGAGATGCAAAGAGGTGATGTGCTTTGAGAAATAACATGCTAATGATTCTGGAAACTGCCTCCAAGAAGCTTGAGAAAGAAAGTCTATGGGAGATGGATAAGGACTGTAGAGAGCAGAGTGGGGCTCCACTGTGGAAAAGGGCACTTTGCATTTCTTGAGGGCACATCTGGGAGATCTCATGTGGCTCACAGGGCTAAGGAATTTTAAATAATGGTGATGAGATACCCACTTTTCCTGCTTCACCTGTAGTCCAACCCAACATCATTACCCCAAATGCTTGCCACACATTTCTGCATTGTGTTGGTGCTACTTGGAGAATAAAAGGAGGGAAGGGCTTGTAGGATGGGGTGAGGTGAGAAAGGATGGTAGAGGTGGGATGCAAAATAGCCAGTGGGCCTAGGGCCACCCAGGGTAAGGAAGCAGACCAGGCATGGGTGACACAGGAGCCAGCAGGAAATAAGGCCTTCTGACCTGCAAATACACTCTACATAGTCTGGGTGGGGAAGATAAGCCCCTGCAGTTATTGTGTAGGGAATATCTTGCCAAGAGATTCTAGAATCACATGTGTTTTTCAAATAATGAAAAAAAATGCCTAAACAATGGTACACACATAAAGCTGAAGAGGTTTGGGGAAGGGTTTATCTGGGGGAAGAAAAGTTTTCTTGGAGAGGATGGCTTTGAAAATAGCCACATGTGTCACTGGTGTGGGAAGGTGACCACTTGGACCAATGCTTCTTCATCTGTGAAATAAGCTTTATCTTAACTTTTGTGGAGAACCAATTAATTAAAGATCTGAAATTGTTTTGAGAACTATGCTGTACACAAGGGGAGACATTATTGCATGTCAGTATGATACAGTCAGCTCTTGGGGTTTTCTGGTTTCAGAGAATCCTAGATTACTATGATTGCAGCAACTGTTTTCTTCCTTGAGACTGTTGTTTTTAACTGTGTATTTGTTTTACATTAGAAGTAAGTTTGTGCTATCTTATCTGCTTCCTACAGATTAGGCTCTTGCAAAGTAAGGCCAATATGGATGCATCAATTTGTCTCAAACACACTTGCCTTGGTTTGGACATCCCACATTAAGGATGTGAGGAATAGCACCTTTTTGGGGAGATGCTCCCAGGAAGCACATGTACTGGTGTAGGGAAGATGGCTGATAGAGGGTGTGTACTCACCCACTTGGGACATCACTGTGGGAAACTGGAGCTCTATACCACTAGAATCCCAGAGAACGATGTGGGGCATATTTCAGAGTTGCCCCAAGCTCTCCCCACTATAATTTTCTGAAAGCTGTCGGAGAGAACTTCTGGGTTGTCCTACACCCTACCCAAGAGAAAGATCCCATATGGATACTCATAGGTATAGGCTATCTCAATGGTGATACCCCTCCCTGCCATCCACAGGTAAGGCAATTTGCTGTGAGATTGAAGGAAGAAAAGGTGGAGGGTCAAAGAGAGAGGAGGACAAAGAATGAGATACACGTGTCCTGGGAACAGGGTGCACATATGCCCCAGTGAGCCTTAGTGCTCCACACGAGATTATCAGGATCCTCAGGGACCACTGACCCTAAGAATCCAATGCATCCACAGCCCCAGATATGGTTCCCAGATCCTCTTATCAGTTTTTGGCAAGGGTGCTGGGGAAAAGGGAAGAATCCCACAACTCTCAATAGGCATTATGGAACATATCAAAACAGTAAAGGTATTTTAACATTTATCTTCCTTTACCAGTTTTGACAAAGTACATAAGAGTAAAAATAAAAGGAGAGGAAAAGAATGTACGTGACAGACAACTAACAGGGGGGAAGATGGCGGCATAGGAGGACGCAGGGCTCACCGCGTCCCACTGATCACTTAGATTCCACATACACCTGCCTAAATAACCCAGAAAACCGCCAGAAGACTAGCAGAACAGAGTCTCCAGAGCCAAGCTCAGAGAGAGGCCCACGGAAGAGGGTAGGAAGGGCGGCAAGGCAGTGCACACTACATGGACTGGCAGGAGGGAGCCGGGATTGAGGGGCGACCCTCCAGCCAGGCAGAGACCCCAAGTCTGGCTTGCAAAAGCAGAGGGGCCAGACGGAGTGTGTTCGGACAGCAAGCGGGACTTAACATCTGGAAGGTTATAACTTACCAGCTCTGCTCAGAGAGCGGGAAGACTGGAGGACAACAGGAGGGAGAGTTGCTGAGCCCTGGGAAGACAGACCTCAGTTTGGTGGGGAACAAAGGCATTCACCAGTGCCATCTCCCTTGCCCATCCCCCAGCCAAAATCCCAAAGGGAACCAGTTCCTGCCAGAGAACTTGCTTGCACCACGCAAACACCCAACCCTGTGCTTCTGCAGATCCACACCTCCGGTGGTGGGTCTGACTCCCTCCCGCTGCTGCAGCATCCCTCCCTAAGTGGATCACTGAAGGAGAAGCAAGCTGAGCCTACCCTTCCCACCCCCATGCACCTTGCCTATACACCTCAGTTAATATGCCAGATCCCCAGCACCACAAGCCTGGCAGTGTACAAGTAGCCCAGATGGGCCATGCCACCCCACAGTGATTCCCGCCCCTAGGAGTGGGAAAGAGAAGACACACAGCAGTCTGACTGTTGTCCCAACGGTGGGCTGGGAGCAGACATCAGGTCTGACTGCGACCCCACTCACCAACGCAAGTTATTCGAGAGAGCACAGGGGAAGTGCCCTGCAGTTCTGCACCACTCCAGAAACGATCCAAAATGACCAAACGGAAGAATTCCCCTCAAAAGAATCTCCAGGAAATAACAACAGCTAACGAACTGATCAAAACGGATTTAAACAATATAAGAGAAAGCGAATTTAGAATAATAGTCATAAAATTAATCACTGGGCTTGATACAGTATAGAGGACATCAGAGAATCTATTGCTACAGAGATCAAGAGACTAAGGAATAGCCAGGAGGAGCTAAAACATGTGATAAACAAGCTGCAAAATAACATGGAAACAACCACGGCTCGGATTGAAGAGGCAGAGGAGAAAATAGGTGAACTAGAAGATAAAATTATGGAAAAAGAAGAAGCTGAGAAAAAGAGAGATAAAAAAAAATCCAGGAGTATGACGGGAAAATTAGAGAACTAAGTGATGCACTAAAGAGAAATAATCTATGCATAATTGGTATCCCAGAGGAGGAAGAGAGAGGGAAAGGTGCTGAAGGGGTACTTGAAGAAATCATAGCTGAGAACTTCCCTGAACTGGGGAAAGAAAAAGACATTGAAATCCAAGAGGCACAGAAAACTCCCTTCAGACATAACTTGAATCGATCTTCTGCATGACATATCATAGTGAAACTGGCAAAATACAAGGATAAAGAGAGAATTCTGAAAGCAGCGAGGGATAAATGTGCTCTAACATATAAAGGGGGACCTATAAGACTCGTGACTGATCTCTCTTCTGAAACTTGGCAGTCCAGAAAGGAATGGCGGGAGATCTCCAATGTGATGAACAAAATTATATGCAGCCGAGAATCCTTTATCCAGCAAGTCTGTCACTTAGAAAGAAGGAGAGATAAAGGTCTTCCCAAACAAACAAAAACTGAAGGAATTCATCACCACTAAACCAGCCCTACAAGAGATACTAAGGGGTATCCTGTGAAACAAAGTACCAGAG
Source organism: Prionailurus bengalensis (assembly GCF_016509475.1). Taxonomy (NCBI): domain Eukaryota; kingdom Metazoa; phylum Chordata; class Mammalia; order Carnivora; family Felidae; genus Prionailurus; species Prionailurus bengalensis. The sequence goes on along the minus strand of NC_057354.1, from coordinate 48,808,085 downwards.
ACACCACTACAAGCATAAATCATACAGACATCACAATGACTCTAAACCCATACCTTACTATAATAACACTGGATGTAAATGGACTAAATGCACCAACCAAAAGACATAGGGTATCAGAATGCATAAAAAAACAAAACCCATCTATTTGTTGTCTACAAGAGACTCATTTTAGACCTGAGGACACATCCCCTCACATTGAGAGTGAGTGGATGGAGAACTATTTACCATGCCACTGGAAGTCAAAAGAAAGCTGGAGTAGACATACTTATATCAGACAAATTAGACTTTAAATTAAAGGCTGTGACAAGAAATGAAGAAGGGCATTATATAATCATCACAGGGTCTATCCACCAGGAAGAGCTAACAATTATAAATGTTTATGTGCCGAATACGGGAGCCCCCAAATATATAAAACAATTATTCACAAACATAAGCAACCTTATTGATAAGAATGTGGTACTTGCAGGGACTTTAACACTCCACTTACAGAAATGGATAGATCATCTAGACACATGGTCAATAAAGAAACAAGGGCCCTGAATGATACATTGGATCAGATTCAACTCTGCATCCCAAAGCAACAAAATATACTTTCTTCTCAAGTGCACATGGAACATTCTCCAAGATAGATCACATACTGGGTCACAAAACAGCCTTTCATGAGCATACAAGAATTGAAATCATACCATGCATACTTTCATACCACAATGCTATGAAGCTTGAAATCAGCCACAGGAAAAAGTCTGGAAAACCTCCAAAAGCATGGAGGTTAAAGAACACCCTAATAAAGAATGAATGAGTCAACCAGGCAATTAGAGAAGAAATTTAAAAAATATATGGAAACAAACGGAAATGAAAATACAACAAGCCAAATGCTTTGGGATGCAGCGAAGGCAGTCCTGAGAGGAAAATACATTGCAATCCAGGCATATCTCAAGAAACAAGAAAAATCCCAAATACAAAATCTAACAGCACACCTAAAGGAAATAGAAGCAGAACAGCAAAGACAGCCTAAACCCAGCAGAAGAAGAGAAATAATAAAGATCAGAGCAGAAATAAACAATATAGAATCTAAAAAAACTGTAGAGCAATCAATGAAACCAAGAGTTGGTTTTTTGAAAAAATAAACAAAATTGATAAACCTCTAGCCAGGCTTCTCAAAAAGAAAAGGGAGATGACCAAAATAGATAAGATCATGAATGAAAATGGAATTATTACAAACAATCGTTCAGAGATACAAACAATTATCAGGGAATACTATGAAAAATTACATGCCAACAAACTGGACAACCTGGAAGAAATGGACAAATTCCTAAACACCCACACACTTCCAAAACTCAATCAGGAGGAAATAGAAAGCTTGATCAGACGCATAACCAGCGAATAAATTGAACCAGTTATCAAAAATCTCCCAAAAAATAAGAGTCCAGGACCAGATGGCTTTCCAGAGGAGTTCTACCAGACGTTTAAAGCAGAAATAATACCTATCCTTCTCAAGCTATTCCAAGAAATAGAAAGGGAAGGAAAACTTCCAGACTCATTTTATGAAGCCAGTATTAGTTTGATTCCTAAACCAGACAGAGAGACCCAGTAAAAAAAGAGAACTGCAGGCCAATATCCCTGATGAATATGGATACAAAAATTCTCAATAAGATACTAGCAAATAGAAGTCAACAGCATATAAAAAGAATTATTCACCATGATCCAGTGGGATTCATTCCTGGGATGCAGGGCTGGTTCAACATTCGCAAATCAATCAACGTGATACATCACATTAATGAAAGAAAAAAATAAGAACCATATGATCCTGTCAATCGATGCAGAAAAGGCCTTTGACAAAATTCAGCACCCTTTCTTAATAAAAACCCTCGAGAAAGTTGGGATTGAAGGAACATACTTAAAGATCTTAAAAGCCATTTATGAAAATCCCACAGCTAATATCATCCTCAATGGGGAAAAACTGAGAGCTTTTTCCCTGAGATCAGGAACATGACAGGGATGTCCACTCTCACCGCTGTTGTTTCACATAGTGTTGGAAGTGCTAGCATCAGCAATCAGACAACAAAAGGAAATCAAAGGCATCAAAATTGGCAAAGATGAAGTCAAGCTTTCGCTATTTGCAGATGACATGATATTATACATGGAAAACCCGATAGACTCCAGCAAAAGTCTGCCAGAACTGATACATGAATTCAGCAGAGTGTCACGATACAAAATCAATGTACAGAAATCAGTTGCATTCTTATACACTAACAATGAAGCAACAGAAAGACAAATAAAGAATCTGATCCTATTCACAATTGCACCAAGAAGCATAAAATACCTAGGAATAAATCTAACCAAAGATGTAAAAGATATGTATGCTGAAAAATATAGAAAGTTTATGAAAGAAATTGAAGAAGATATAAAGAAATGGAAAAACATTCCGTGCTCATGGATTGGAAGAATAAATATTGTCAAAATATCAATACTACCCACAGCTATCTACACGTTCAATGCAATCCCAATAAAAATTGCTCTGGTATTCTTCTCGAAACTAGAACAAGCAATCCTAAAACTCATATGGAACTTACAAAAGGTCCCAAATAGCCAAAGTAATTTTGAAGAAGAAGACCAAAGCAGTAGGCATCACAATCCCAGACTTTAGCCTCTACTACAAAGCTGTAATCATCAAGACAGCGTGGTATTGGCACAAAAACAGACACATAGACCAATGGAATAGAATAGAAACCCCAGAACTAGACCCACAAACATATGGCCAACTCATCTTTGACAAAGCAGGAAAGAACATCCAATGGAAAAAAGACAGTCTCTTTAACAAATGGTGCTGGGAGAACTGAACAGCAACATGCAGAAGGTTGAAACTAGACCGCTTTCGCACACCATTCACAAAATAAACTCAAAATGGATAAAGGACCTGAATGTGAGACTGGAAACCATCAAAACCCTAGAGGAGAAAGCAGGAAAAGACCTCTCTGACCTCAGCCGTAGCAATCTCTTACTTGACACGTCCCCAAAGGCATGGGAATTAAAAGCAAAAATGAACTACTGGGGCCTTATGAAGATAAAAAGCTCCTGCACAGCAAAGGAAACAACCAACAAAACTAAAAGGCAGCCAATGGAATGGGAAAAGATATGCAAATGACATATCGGACAAAGGGCTAGTATCCAAAATCTATAAAGAGCTCACCAAACTCCACACCCGAAAAACAAATAATCCAGTGAAGAAATGGGAAGAAAACATGAATATACACTTCTCTAAAGAAGACATCCAGATGGCCAACAGACACATGAAAAGACGCTCAACGTCGCTCCTCATCAGGGAAATACAAATCAAAACCACACTCAGATATCACCTCACGCCAGTCAGAGTGGCCAAAATGAACAAATCAGGAGACTATAGATGCTGGAGAGGATGTGGAGAAACGGGAACCCTCTTGCACTGTTGGTGGGAATGCAAATAGGTGCAGCCACTCTGGAAAACGGTTTGGAGGTTCCTCAGAAAATTAAAAATAGACCTACCCTATGACCCAGCAATAGCACTGCTAGGAATTTACCCAAGGGATACAGGAGTTCTGATGCATAGGGGCACTTGTACCCCAATGTTTATAGCAGCACTCTCAACAATAGCTAAATTATGGAAAGAGCCTAAATATCCATCAACTGATGAATGGATAAAGAAATTGTGGTTTATATACACAATGGAGTACTACATGGCAATGAGAAAGAATGAAATATGGCCCTTTGTAGCAACATGGATGGAACTGGAAAGTGTGATGCTAAGTGAAATAAGCCATACAGAGAAAGACAGATACCATATCTTTTCACTCTTATGTGGATCCTGAGAAACATAACAGAAACCCATGGGGGAGCAGAAGGATTAAAAAAAGGAGGTTAGAGTGGGAGAGAGCCAAAGCATAAGAGACTCTTAAAAACTGAGAAGAAACTGAGGGTTGATGGGGAGTGGGAGGGAGGGGAGGGTGGGTGATGGGTATTGAGGAGGCACCTGTTGGGATGAGGACTGGGTGTTGTATGGAAACCAGTTTGATAATAAATTTCATATATTGAGAAAAAAAAAGAATGTATGTGAGAGAGTGCTTGTGTGTCTTCCTTGTCCCCAGAAAAATCAGGCAAGGGGGAACTGGGACGTCTCTCCTCTCATACACATTTCAGCACAGGGCACAGGTTGGTTCTGAGGTACACCTGCCCTTGTTCACTGTGGAATTTGGGGAAGCTTCCCCAGGATCCTCCTCCTACCCCTAATGCTTTTCTATATGACCTATAATAATGAAACAATTAATAATACATAGTTGATATTTATGAAGCATTGATATGGAACACAGTCTCAATTATGCACTGTGCTTCTAGTGCATTCAAGAAGCCCAAAGTTGAGTTCAAGGATATCAAAGGGATCAAATTGCTATAAATTACATAAGGGTTGCAACCAAAGCCTGTCTGAGCCCAGAGGACTCCCCGAGACTGGCAGAAGTGCTGGGTACTAGATGTCGCTCACACCCCTTTCAGGACAGAAAGTAGGCATTGACTGCTGATGTATCACAGCCATAATCTTCCTGGAGCTGCTCCCAGTGGGAAGGCCCACTCTGAGGGCATTCTACATCCAGGGCTTCCTTGAGTGAAGGCATGACCTCCATGGGCTGAATATCTGAAGATCTATCTCAGCTCCCTGCTTCCCATTAGGGATTCAGTGCCACAGGTCAGCATCTGCCTCTGCCTAGGGCCTCTTCCCTCACTGTACCTTCCCTAGGACCTCCCAGAGGGCCTGCCCCTTTGCATTTGTTGCATTCCATCTTCTCCTCAGGAAGCCTGGCCCCACACCCCAGGAAGCAGAGTTCAGGCTCCTTGGAGCAGAGTGAGCCCACCCTAGGGCATGCTCTGCCCCTACCTGGGCTGTCCCTCATGGCAGCTCAACAGGACACAGCAGGGTTGATGGGGATGGGTGGTGTCAATGTGGTCCCTCCTCTAAAACAAAAATCTGACAGGCTCAGGTGACCCCAAATGCACAAGTCAGATCAGCCCAAACTCCAGCACCTAGAAGGTGGGCCCTCCTCTATTTAAACAGGGCTGAGAGCTCTAGTTCTGGGATGAGAGCGAGACTACAACTTTCCAGGTGTGTGAGCTCAATCAAAGTTCTTGGGCTCTCCTACACTCACTCAGTTATCCCACCTGTGAAACTGGGAAAATGCTAGTGACCATGATGTCAAATGTGGGCTCAAATATATGAGGACAAAATGAATTGAGATGTCAAAACCCAGTTAACTTTAGCTAGCATCTTTGTCTTGTGAACAGTTTTTTCCGTGATGGGGAAAATAATTTGTAATTCCTGCTATGGTGTGGTTTTACTCTGATTTACCATTTTGGACCAGGCTCAGGGCCTGGGAATAATTGTAGGGATTTCAGCTTCACCTTCCTCATAACATGGTTTTTGCTCCTCAATACAGGGGACTTATGCAAATTTCTGCCAGTGGTCAGCCCAATTCTTCATTTAGGGACCAGGGACCCAAGTGAGATGAGCTGGAGCCCAGTGTTCACTTATTATCTGAACTCCATGACATCCAACCAAGGGAGTAATTAGCTACCTAATTACCTCATTCCAGCCATCATCTGTGAGAAATAACCACCGTTCTTTATAGGCAAGAGCTCCTGAGTGTGTGGCACTGCTTGACCACTATGGTAAATTGTCTCCTCCTTGCCTCTGGCCTCAGCTTGTCCACAATCTCATCTGCTGGTCCCATGTCATCTCACCCTGTTTATCACAGCCTCTGAGGATAGCCACCACCACCAACAGTGTCAGAGCCTGCTTTTTGGGCTCCCCTGCTTCTGTGGTAGAGGGTGTGGTCTCTGGGTGTCTTGTGGCTTTGCCATTCCTCTCTTGCTCTTGTGCCAGGGAAGTTCCAGCTTCTCCACCTCACGTCTGTGGGCATCCCAGTATGTGATTCAAGGAGACATACTGAGGTCAGATTTGAGAACATTGAGGGGCCCTCAAATGGAAGCTAAACACTGACTTCACAGGCAAGGACCCCATGTGCACACACCCCTCCCTCCCCAGCACACAGCAAGGAGAGGCTGTTCTCTTCTGACAGCAGCTAGGATTCAGGGAAGTTAAGGTTAAGATTTTCAGGCTTATTTACACATATGTTCTCATCACATGATTCAGGTTCCTATCCTTTCCTGCAAGGGCCCAGACTTTTAAACACAGCAGAAATGTTTTTGTGTCTCTCCTGCAACTACAGGAGATGAGGCCTCAGGCCCTCAAATATGCCTGGAGTTGACAGCTGGGACATCTGAGCTTCTTTCCCAAAGTTTGCATGTAGTTTCAAAAAGCCAACTTCACAAATATTACCATTATCATTTCCCCAATCTGCTTACCCTCCCCAACAAAAAGACCTGCTGTTCACATTCAAACTGCACTACAGGTCAAACAACCACCACAGGTGATGGCCTTGCTGACTGATGTCATCTGTGCCAAAGTTATCACAGCTCATAACTATGAAATATGCTATTGACATGTGTGTGTCAACTTAGTCTCAAACACTAACCCTGATACTATTTTCTAGGTACACTCCTAGTACTATCTGCCTTAGCTTGTGCTCCCCAGGAAGAAATGTCTGAGACAAAGGCTTACATGTGAAGAGGTTATGGCAGGGAGGGGGTGGTCTTTGAATGCAGGATTGTGGGGCAGAAGTGGGAATAGCCAGAACAACCACGCCAGGAGGCAGTGGGCAGTGGGCAGTGGGCAGTTACTACAGGTGAATTCTTTTTTAGTCTCTTCATAAGGACTATTCCTCCAGGAGAAGGGAGAAATGCTTTCCTATCACTTTTGCTCCAATTGACTGAGGGTTACTTCATGGTGCATTAACTCCTTTGAGGCAGATTGTGGTTTCAAAAGTGACCACAGAAAATATCTGGCCCACTTGCTTTTCCAGAATTTTCTCATTCCCCATGAAGAGGTGAAGTCTTTGTCCTTTCCCTCCAGGATGTTGTGGAAATGATGCTGTGTGACTTCTGAGTCTAGCTCATAAAAAGTGATATGGCTTCTCCCTGGCTCACTTGTTCATTCTCTCTCTCTCTCTCTCTCTCTCTCTCTCTCTCTCTCTGTCTCTGCACCCCTTGGGACCCAGCCACCATGCTTGTGGAAACCCAAGCATGAAGAGACCATATGCAGGTGTTATGGAAGACAACCACAGCTGAGGTCCTAGCCAATATCCAACATCAACTGCCAGACATACAAATGAGGCTCTCTGTCATTCAGAAATTCCAGCTAAGGCAAGAGGAGCAGAAATGTCTCCACTGAGCCCTGCCAAATGGAAGGTTCTTGAGCAGAAGAAATGTGGTTATATTAATCCATTGCATTTTAGGGTAATTGCTATGCAGTCATCCTAACTGGAACAGTCCTCAGCACTTTTGTGCTGAGAGCCAACTGGGCATCCTCCACAGCAGCGTTAGAGGGCCCCAGGCCAGGAAGCCAGGTGTGCTGCCCAACCTGAGGCTGCATTTTCCCCAAGTCAGTTGGAGGCTTTGTGGAACTGGTAACCAGGCTGTGGGTGGAGTAAAAAGTAAAGCTGAAGAGACTTAAAGAAGAATATCCAAGGGAACACAATCGCAAACCAGGAGAAGAAAGCCTGTCTTTGAGCAGTGGTATTGTTCCCTCTGCACAGAACTGAGTGTGGTTTTAGGGCTAGGATAGATAGTCTTTGTTGATATTAATCCTAGATCAGTTACAACTTTGTGAATATGGTTCTCTCCTAGCCTTTCTTCAGGTCATAACTGACAAATAAAAAGGGGGTAAGCTTTAATTTTCAGTAAGCTACAATATTTATATAATTATCTTTTTTTTTATCTGAAATTAAACTTTCTATCAGGATGATGGGAAACTTTGGGGCTGATGGCTAAGTGCAAGAACTAAGTCCTATTCAGATTCAGGTTTCCAGGAAAATGACTCTGGCAAGCCAGGAATCCTGTCTGTGTGTGGAATGATTTTACTCTGGGGAGAAACATCACACCCAGGAGTCTAGGCTTGGTTTTGGGAAGCTGGGTGGAGTTTTCAAGAGGTGGAGTTTTCAAGTGGCTGGTGCAGGTTAATTTATATTATCCAATAATAGGTTCTAGAAAACCTGACCAAGTTCTCCAGAAATATGAGACAATGGAGAAAAAGAAAGTCAAGTCAAGCAAGATACAGGAAAGTTTTACACCATACAGTTCGTTGGCATATTGTTGCTGAGAAACAATAAGGCCTATAGAAGCTATACTCCCATGGAGACTATGGGTCAGATCAGGACAACCCTCCACACAATCTGGGAGTCACCGTCAGGCTTCAGGTCAACCCAAGGGAGGGGCTAGGAGACAGCCAGTCCTGGCCACTTGTTGGCACATAACTAGTTCCCTTGGGCATATGGGAAGGTGGGCACTGGGGTAGGCTTTTTGTTTTCTGGTGGATATGAGCCAGAGAATCCAGATTGCTTGTTTGTACTTCATTGCTGTTGAGGTGTTTCTACTGTACCAGGTCTGAGGCAACATGAGCTACATTATACATGAGCTATTTTCCCTTTGTTCAACAGGAAGTAACCACATCAAATTCCATTCTGGGAGAGGAGTAATTTTACCCAGACTCATCATCATTACCATCATCATTGTTGTTAGTTTCTACACATTTGATTTTTAACACTTGGATGAGTAGTACTTTTCCAAAAAGATATCAGACAGCTTTTGAAGACAACATTCAGAAGAAAACACAGAAAAAAAAAAACCCTAAATCAAATAGGAATGCCATTCTTTGAAGAAAAGAGGCCAAATGTATATTCTGACAAACATAAACAGAAATACAAAGTTTTCTTACTCAGCCTGGATCTAACTCAGAAATAATAAACCAAATGTACCAGTCTTTGAATAATCATCTCTCTTTCTGGCTTGTTATCCCCAAGTTCTTGTGCAATGTTCTGTGATTTCATTGAAGTCTCTTGTCACCTAATGTCTTGGGTTTTTCCTCCTGCAAATGCCCTTGGTCTTTCTCCCTCTTATCTAGACTGTACCCCATGGCTGATCATTTAAATGGATAACTCAGAACATTCAGTTTTATGTCACCATTTTCTTTTTGCCCCAAGAATGTCCCTATCTTGACTCAGGACCACTAATTTTGGAGAAAACCCTATAACTGTGTAGATTAGAGCCATGAAATTACTCCCAAATTTAGTGGGACCCCTAAAACTATATACCCATTCCTTTGCCTTTTCTTATTAGATACATATTTTATTTCTAAATAGTCATGTTTTTCCTCTAGGTCCCTACTCAACCAGTCTCAATCCATTCCTAATATTCAACCCTGACTCTAAATTCTTTCAGGATTTGTAGCAGCCAGGTATTAACTCTGACAAGTTCCAAACATACTTAAAATCTTACTTAAAACCTATTTAAATAAAAAGACTTTAATTTTCTTAAACCTAGAAACCTATTTAAAATATACTTAAAATCTTACCCATAACCCAAACATCCTGCCCTCTTTTCTTCTTGTCTTGGAGGGTAAGAGATTCCCTTCTACTCTGATTATTGGCCAATACCCCCAACACTGCTTAGTGTCACTGGCTCACCGTGACCTTGCTCTGATATATCAAAAGTCAAAGGCTGCCGGGAAGAGTTCAAATATTGGCCGATTAACCACCTGGCACATGGGTTCTAGAAAGTTACAAGAATTCAGGAGATGGCAGGACTTCAACTCCATGACCTTGTGGTCTAGCTCTGTGGACCAGAGTTACACAGTCAACTATTCCCTTGCAAGGCAGGAGTCAACAATGTTGTGTCATATAAGGAGCTCACCACCAAATAATCCCTTCATGGATAGCTCATTTCTATCCATAACTTTCTGTTCTCATCTTCTTCTCCCTCATTTTGGAAAACAGTGTCTGCTCTTGCCATAGCTCACCTATGGAAGCGAGTTCGGTGTTAATCAATACAATGCTATAACCATCCTCACTTGCCTCATCAGGTGACATTGTGGAATGTTTAATCATCACATGTCATGTACTATTACTCAGCAAAGAATAGATCTTTACACACATCAACAGAAAAAGAGAAAACCCAAGGGGGTGGGGAGAGAGAAACATGAATAACAGTGACATCACCAGACAAAGAATAAAATTAGTGATTAAAAAAACAACTTCCTCATTTTAAAAGATAAATTTAGAAAGATAAACTTATATTAAAAGGTATATATTTTTTATTTTTTTTCAATATATGAAATTTATTCTCAAATTGGTTTCCATACAACACCCAGTGGCATCCCAAAAGCTTCCCTCCTCAATACCCATCACCCACCCTCCCCTCCCTCCCACCCACCATCAACCCTCAGTTTCTTCTCAGTTTTTAAGAGTCTCTTATGCTTTGGCTCTCTCCCACTCTAACCTCTTTTTTTTTTTTCCTTTCCCTCCTCTATGGGTTTCTGTTATGTTTCTCAGGATCCACATAAGAGTGAAAAGATATGGTATCTGTCTTTCTCTGTATGGCTTATTTCACTTAGCATCACACTCTTCAGTTCCATCCACATAGCTACAAAGGGCCATATTTCATTCTTTCTCATTGCCATGTAGTACTCCATTGTGTATATAAACCACAATTTCTTTATCCATTCATCAGTTGATGGACATTTAGGCTCTTTCCATATTTTGGCTATTGTTGAGAGTGCTTCTATAAACATTGGTGTACAAGTGCCCCTATGCATCAGTACTCCTGTATCCCTTGGGTAAATTCCTAGCAGTGCTATTGCTGGGTCATAGGGTAGGTCTATTTTTAATTTTCTGAGGAACCTCCACACTGCTTTCCAGAGCGGCTTCACCACTTTGCATTCCCACCAACAGTGCAAGAGGGTTCCCGTTTCTCCACAGCCTCTCCAGCATGTATAGTCTCCTGATTTGTTCATTTTGGCCACTCTGACTGGCGTGAGGTCGTATCTGAGTGTGGTTTTGATTTGTATTTCCCTGATGAGGAGCGACATTGAACATCTTTTCATGTGTCTGTTGGCCATCTGGATGTCTTCTTTAGAGAAGTGTCTATTCATGTCTTCTGCCCATTTCTTCACTGGATTATTTGTTTTTCAGGTGTGGAGTTTGGTGAGCTCTTTATAGATTTTGGATACTAGCCCTTTGTCCGATATGTCATTTACAAATATCTTTTCCCATTCCGTTGGTTGCCTTTTAGTTTTGTTGGTTGTTTCCTTTGCTGTGCAGAAGCTTTTTATCTTCATAAGGTCCATGTAGTTCATTTTTGCTTTTAATTCCCTTGCCTTTGGGGATGTGTCGAGTAAGAGATTGCTACGGCTGAGGTCATAGAGGTCTTTTCCTGCTTTCTCCTCTAGGGTTTTGATGGTTTCCAGTCTCACATTCAGGTCCTTTATCCATTTTGAGTTTATTTTGTGAATGGTGTGCGAAAGCGGTCTAGTTTCAACCTTCTGCATGTTGCTGTTCAGTTCTCCCAGCACCATTTGTTAAAGAGGCTGTCTTTTTTCCATTGGATGTTCTTTCCTGCTTTGTCAAAGATGAGTTGGCCATACGTTTGTGGGTCTAGTTCTGGGGTTTCTATTCTATTCCATTGGTCTGTGTGTCTGTTTTTGTGCAAATACCATGCTGTCTTGATGATGACAGCTTTGTAGTAGAGGCTAAAGTCTGGGATTGTGATGCCTCCTGCTTTGGTCTTCTTCTTCAAAATTACTTTGGCTATTCGGGGCCTTTTGTGGTTCCATATGAATTTTAGAATTGCTTGTTCTAGTTTTGAGAAGAATGCTGGTGCAATTTTGATTGGGATTGCATTGAATGTGTAGATAGCTGTGGGTAGTATTGACATTTTGACAATATTTATTCTTCCAATCCACGAGAAGGGAATGTCTTTCCATTTCTTTATATCTTCTTCAATTTCTTTCATAAACTTTCTATATTTTTCAGCATACATATCTTTTACATCTTTGGTTACATTTATTCCTATGTATTTTATGCTTCTTGGTGCAATTGTGAATAGGATCAGATTCTTTATTTGTCTTTCTGTTGCTTCATTGTTAGTGTATAAGAATCCAACCGATTTCTCTACATTGATTTTGTATCCTGCAACTTTGCTGAATTCATGTATCAGTTCTAGCAGACATTTGGTGGAGTCTATCGGGTTTTCCATGTATAATATCATGTCATCTGCAAATAGCGAAAGCTTGACTTCATCTTTGCCAATTTTGATGCCTTTGATTTCCTTTTGTTGTCTGATTGCTGATGCTAGAACTTCCAACACTATGTTAAACAACAGTGGTGTGAGTGGGCATCCCTGTCGTGTTCCTGATCTCAGGGAAAAAGCTCTTTGTTTTTCCCCACTGAGGATGATGTTAGCTGTGGGCTTTTCATAAATGGCTTTTATGATGTGTAAGTTTGTTCCTTCTATCCCGACTTTCTCAAGGGTTTTTATTAAGAAAGCAAGCTGGATTTTGTCAAAGGCCTTTTCTGCATCGATTGACAGGATCATATGGTTCTTCTCTTTTTTTTTTATTAATGTGATGTTTCACATTGTTTGATTTGCAAATGTTGAACCAGCCCTGCATTCCAGGAATGAATCCACTTGATCATGGTGAATAATTCTCTTTATATGCTGTTGAATTCGATTTGCTAGTATCTTATTGAGAATTTTTGTATCCATATTCATCAGGGATATTGGCCTGTAGTTCTCTTTTTTTACTGGGTCTCTCTGTCTGGTTTAGGAATCAAACTAATACTGGCTTCATAAAATGAGTCTGGAAGTTTTCCTTCCCTTTCTATTTCTTGGAATAGCTTGAGAAGAATAGGTATTATCTCTGCTTTAAACATCTGGTAGGACTCCCCTGGGAAGCCATCTGGTCCTGGACTCTTATTTGTTGGGAGATTTTTTGATAACCAATTCAATTTCTTCGCTGCTTATGGGTCTGTTCAAGATTTCTATTTCCTCCTGATTGAATTTTGGAAGCGTGTAGGTGTTTAGGAATTTGTCAATTTCTTCCAGGTTGTCCAATTTGTTGGCATATAATTTTTCATAGTATTCCCTGATAATTGTTTGTATCTCTAAGGGATTGTTTGTAATAATTCCATTTTCATTCATGATCTTATCTATTTTGGTCATCTCCCTTTTCTTTTTGAGAAGCCTGGCTACAGGTTTGTCAATTTTGTTTATTTTTTCAAAAAACCAACTCTTGGTTTCATTGATCGCTCTACAGTTTTTTTAGATTCTATATTGTTTATTTCTGCTCTGATCCTTATTATTTCTCTTCTTCTGCTGGGTTTAGGCTGCCTTTGCTGTTCTGCTTCTATTTCCTTTAGGTGTGCTGTTAGATTTTGTATTTGGGATTTTTCTTGTTTCTTGAGATAAGCCTGGATGGCAATGTATTTTCCTCTCAGGACTGCCTTTGCTGCATCCCAAAGTGTTTGGATTGTTGTATTTTCATTTCCGTTTGTTTCCATATATTTTTTTAATTTCTTCTCTAATTGCCTGGTTGACCCATTCATTCTTTATTAGGGTGTTCTTTAACCTCCATGCTTTTGGAGGTTTTCCAGACTTTTTCCTGTGGTTGATTTCAAGCTTCATAGCATTGTGGTCTGAAAGTATGCATGGTGTAATTTCAATTCTTTTATACTTATGAAGGGCTGTTTTGTGACCCAGTATATGATCTATCTTGGAGAACGTTCCATGTGCGCTCGAGAAGAAAGTATATTCTGTTGCTTTGGGATGCAGAGTTCTACATATATCTGTCAAGTCCATCTGATCCAATGTATCATTCAGGGCCCTTGTTTCTTTATTGACCATGTGTCTAAATGATCTATCCATTTCTGTAAGTGGAGTGTTAAAGTCCCCTGCAATTACCACATTCTTATCAATAAGGTTGCTTATGTTTGTGAGTAATTGTTTTATATATTTGGGGGCTCCTGTATTCAGCACATAGACATTTATAATTGTTAGCTCTTCCTGGTGGATAGACCCTGTAATTATTATATAATGCCCTTCTTCATCTCTTGTTACACCCTTTAATTTAAAGTCTAGTTTGTCTGATATCAGTATGGCTACTCCAGCTTTCTTTTGGCTTCCAGTAGCATGATAAATAGTTCTCCATCCCCTCACTCTCAATCTAAAGGTGTCCTCAGGTCTAAAATGAGTCTCTTGTAGACAGCAAATAGATGGGTTTTGTTTTTTATCCATTCTGATACCCTATGTCTTTTGGTTGGTGCAATTAATCCATTTACATTCAGTGTTATTATAGTAAGATACGGGTTTAGAGTCATTGTGATGTCTGTATGATTTATGCTTGTAGTGGTGTCTCTGGTACTTTGTCTCACAGGATCCCCCTTAGGATCTCTTGTAGGGCTGGTTCAGTGGTGACAAATTCTTTCAGTTTTTGTTTGTTTGGGAAGACCTTTATCTCTCCTTCTATTCTAAATGACAGACTTGCTGGATAAAGGATTCTCGGCTGCATATGTTTTCTGTTTAGCACACTGAAGATCGCGTGCCAATCCTTTCTGGCCTGCCAAGTTTCAAAAGAGAGATCAGTCACGAGTCTTATAGGTCTCCCTTTGTAAGTTAGGGCATGTTTATCCCTAGCTGCTTTCAGAATTTTCTCTTTATCCTTGTATTTTGCCAGTTTCACTATGATATGTCATGCAGAAGATCGATTCAAGTTATGTCTGAAGGGAGTTCTCTGTGCCTCTTGGATTTCAATGCCTTTTTCCTTCCCCAGTTCAGGGAAGTTCTCAGCTATTATTTCTTTAAGTACCCCTTCAGCACCTTTCCCTCTCTCTTCCTCCTCTGGGATACCGATTATGAGTATATTATTTCTTTTTAGTGTATCACTTAGTTCTCTAATTTTCCCCTCATACTCCTGGATTTTTTTATCTCTCTTTTTCTCAGCTTCCTCTTTTTCCATAACTTTATCTTCTAGTTCACCTATTCTCTCCTCTGCCTCTTCAAGCCGAGCTGTGGTGGTTTCCATTTTGTTTTGCATTTCGTTTAAAGCATTTTCCAGCTCCTCGTGATGTTCCTTAGTCCCTTGATCTCTGTAGCAAGAGATTCTCTGCTGTCCTCTATACTGTTTTCAAGCCCAGCGATTAATTTTATGACTATTATTCTAAATTCACTTTCTGTTATATTATTTAAATCCTTTTTGATCAGTTCATTAGCTGTTGTTATTTCCTGGAGATTCTTCTGAGGGGAATTCTTCTGTTTGGTCATTTTGGATAGTCCCTGGAGTGGTGTGGACCTGCAGGGCACTTCCCCTGTGCTGTGGTGTATAACTGGAGTTGGTGGCAGAGCCGCAGTCAGACCTGATGTCTGCCCCCAGCCCACCACTGGGGCCACAGTCAAGCTGGTGTGTGCCTTCTCTTCCCCTCTCCTAGGGGCAGGATTCACTGTGGGGTGGCGTGGTGCCTCTGGGCTACTTGCACACTGCCAGGCTCGTGGTGCTGGGGATCTGGCATATTAGCTGGGGTGGGTAGGCAAAGGTGCATGGGGGCAGGAGGGGGAGGCTTAGCTAGCTTCTCCTTCAGTGGTCCACTTCAGGAGGGGCCCTGTTGCAGCGGGAGGGAGTCAGACCCGCTGCCGGAGGGTTGGCTCCGCAGAAGCATAGGGTTGCGTGTTTGCACGGAGCAAGCAAGTTCCCTGGCAGGAACTGTTTCCCTTTGGGATTTTGGCTGGAGGATGGGCGAGGGAGATGGCACTGAGGAGCGCCTTTGTTCCCCGCCAAACAGCTCTGTCCTCCCTGGGCTCAGCAACTCTCCCTCCCTTTGTCCTACAGCCTTCCTGCTTTCCGAGCAGAGCTGTTAACTTATGACCTCCCAGATGCTAAGTCGCGCTTGCTGTTGGAACACACTCCCTCTGGCCCCTCCGCTTTTGCCAGCCAGACTCAGGGACTCTGCTTGGCTGGCGGGCTGCCCCTCCACCCCAGCTCCCTCCCACCGCCTGTGCAGCGTGCACAGCCTCGCTGCCCTTCCTACCCTCTTCCGTGGGCCTCTCATATGCGCTTGGCTCTGGAGACTCCATTTTGCTAGTCTTCTGGTGGTTTTCTGGGTTAGTTAGGCAGGTGTAGGTGGAATCTAAGTGATCAGCAGGACGCGTGGTGAGCCCAGTGTCCTCCTACACTGCCATCTTCCCTCCCTCCTAAAAGATATATTTTAAAAGACTCTGAGGCCTTATTTGGATGCCTGGAGGATAAATTCATTCAAATAAAAATATTCTCAAAGGCATTTAAACATTTTTTTAAGTAAAGTTTCTCAAAACCAAATTCAAGCCTTTACCACCACAAAGAAAAACTATTCTGAAAGCTGGACAGGTGCCAACGGACTGGGCTATAAATAACAGAGACAAACTTATTTGGCAACTTTGCATTAAAAAAGGATGGCCCCAGAAAAGCAGAAAATGTAGAGGGCGGGTACAGGGTTGGAAAGAAAAACAGCCTGAAAAGATATTTGAATAGAGCCAAGGGCTGGATAATTGAGCAAGGCTTGGTAAAGAACAGGTCCTGTCAGATTAATTGGGGGAGGAAGGCGAGTGAATGTGGGTGTGACTCTAATAATGAGATAATGGAGCCTTTCAGAAAAAATTGCTAAGATACAAAATCCTGCTTGGGAGCTGCAAATACAGACTGAATAGGAAAGCTGGGCTTGGAACATATTTTCCCTCATGATCAATAAAATGTAATAAACTTATATTTATATTGATGATGATGATACTGCCTCATGCTCCTATAGTTCATTGTATTTTAAGACCACAACAGATAGGAACACCGGTGGAGATGTGTAGCAGTGGAGAGACACCTAGCTGGGGAGTCAAGAAGCTCCATGCAACTCACCAACTAAGTGATGTGTGTAGACAGGTTTCTCCTTAGTTCACTCACCTGTGAAATGAGCTGTTGGAACCTAGGATAGTTGAACAAAGGTGGACCTGGGAATTCATCTGGGTGTTCCAAGAATGCCCTGAAATTACAGACAATGCTGTATGTTAGTATAGTTTTCAGGTAAGAGGATGGGCCTGTAGCTTTCATCATGTCCCCCAAGGGACATGTGGTGCAAACATAATCAACTGCCACTACACCAGATCATATATAAGGAATATTCTACCTTGTTGATACTAAAGGTAATGAGACACCATAGAAATGGGGACTTGAAATGACCTTACCTACATCAGAACCTGTGATAATTGGTTATTTAAATTCAAACTGCCTATGGGGTGAATAGTCATACACATTTCTAATAAAATCAGATTATGTTTTATGGATAAATGCCTTAATTTGGGTTCCCCAAAAGCAAACACCAGGAGCTATGTGTATAGGTGGTTTACAGGAAGGGAATACCAGGGACATAAGTGAGGGATGGGGAAGTGAGAAGGGAAAGGAGGTGTTGATGAGCCATTTACTACTATGGACAAGTAGGACATGGTCCTATGGGGGGCAGCTATAGACCAGGTAGAATGCACCTCAGGACTGTACCAACAAGGTAGAGAAGTAGGTATTAATGTATCCAAGGACTCCCATCTCTCGTCAACAGAGGGTTGACCCTCAAGGCATAAAATCCATCTGCTTTGCACATGGGTCCAGGGACTCCATTGTGAGCAGAGGAACTTTCAAATACAGAAGCAAAGACACATAAGCATGTAGGCAGGAGCAACAATGCACACATGGGCAATCATCATAGCTTTCCCTGGCCTCTGGGGGTTGAGAAGATATGAGCTGTAACATGAACAAACCGGATCTGGTGCATGGATTCAATGAGGTCCCTATTTGGTGACTGCCACCACAAGCCATGAGCCAACAAGAACTGGAACCAATGCATGGTTGAGTGTGGGCCTGTCTTCAGAGGCGAGGGAAGGAAAAGCAAAAATAAACTACATAAAAATAAAATTTGGGGTGCCTGGGTGGCTCAGTCAGTTTAAGCATCCAACTTTGGCTCAGGTCATGATCTCACAGCTTGTGAGTTCAAGCCCTGTATTGGGCTCCGTGCTGACAACTCAGAGCCTGGAGATGGCTTCAGATTCTGTGTGTGTGTGTGTGTGTGTGTGTGTGTGTCTGCCCCTCCCCTGCTCATGCTATCTCTCTCTCTCTCAAAAATAAATAAAAATTAGAAAATAAAATAAAATAAAATAAAATAAAAATTCTGCACAGAAAAGGACACAATCAACAAAACTAAAAGGCAACCTATGGAATGGGAGAAGATATTTGCAAATGACATATCCCATAAAAGGTTAGTATCCAAATTATATACAGAACTTATAAAACTCAACACCAAAAAATGAATAATCCAATTGAAAAATGAGCAGAATACACGAATAGACATTTCTGCAAAGAAGACATCCAGATGGCCACCAGACTTATTATAAGATGCCCAACATCACTTATCAGGAAATGCAAACCAAAACTACAATGAGATATAACCTCATACCTGTCAGAATGGCTAAAATCAACAAGACAAGAAAAAACAGTTGTTGGCAAGAATGTGGAGAAAAATGAACCCACATGCACTGTTAGTGTGAATGCAAATTGAAGCAGCCACTCTAGAAAACAGATGAAGGTTCCTCAAAAAGTTAAAAAATAGGACTACTCTATGATCCAGGAATCCCACTACTGGGCATTTACCCAAAGAATACAAGAACACTAATTCAAAGGTATACATGCAGTCAAGATGTGAATATGTATGTTTATAGCAGCCAAGGTATTTATAATATCCAAGACATAGAAGCAGCCCAAGTGTCCACTGATAGATGAATGGATAAAGAAGATGTGGTATGTATACACAATGGAATATTATTCAGCCATAAAAAAGAATGAATCTTGCCATTTACAACAAAATGAATGGAGCTAGAGAGTATAATGCTAATAGAAATAAGTCAGAGAAAGACAGCATATTATTTCACTCATATGTGGAATTTAAGAAACAAAATAAATGAGCAAGGGTAAAGAGAGAGAGAGAAACGAGACACAGACTCTTAACTATAGAGAATAAACTGATGATTACCCAAGGGGAGGTGGGTAGAAGTATGGGTGAAATAGGCCAAGTGGATTAGGAGCACAATTATTGTGATGAGCACTGAGTACTGTATAGAATTATAGAATCACCAGATAGTACATCTGAAACTAATATAACCCTGTTTGTGAACTAACTGGAATTAAAATAAAAACCTTAAAAAAAAGAGTGTGGGCCTAGACACATGCCCACAGTCACATCCTGGCTCTGCTGTGTGACTTTGTACAAGTTAGCAATATCTCTGGGCCTCAGTTTCCTCATCTGTAATGTGGGGATTTATTCATGCAATAACCATTCACTGAGCACATTCCATATGCCATGCTGGTCTAGGTGTTTGTGGTAGGATGTAACCATACAGGTGAAGCTTACATCCTGGGGGTGGGGGCATGCTAGAGAAATAACAAATAAGTATGCCAGAGCACAACAGGTCAGGTAATTATGAGGGGAGAGAATCTTGGGGGAGAAGGGGAAAGGGGCTTATTTTAGGTGTTTGAAAGGAAGGTTTTCTGATAAGAGGATCCCTGAGTAAATACACAAGTGAATTGAGAGGGAAAATTGTGCACAATCTGGGAGAAGGATGTCCTCTTTGGAGCACCCATTGAGTGAAATAACTACTCATAAGGGATGTGAGGCCCAGATGGATTAGCATATGCACAGGAGGTGTAGAAGTGCCTGGAACATGGAAAGCAATCCTGGCTATTATTATTGTATTATCATTTGTTTTATTTTGGGTATCCTTTGATCTAAGTCTTGACTTGCAAAGTAACCACATTCTCTTTTGCAGGTAGTTCTTGAGGACAACAAAAGTGCTTTCTCACCACAGCAATCTGGGATCAGTGGAATTGGAAGGATCTCTGAACATTAGTGTAAAGCAAGCTATAGAAGAAAGCAGGAATCTAAGAAGACTCTTGGCTTCTTCCTAATGCAGGGGATGGGCTGGTTGGAGGTTGTAACTGATTTATGGAGGGGGAAAGGCAGCTGTCAGAAAGCTGCAATTTCAGGGGCAATGCTGGTCCAGAGAGGGTTGGCTGGAATCTGGGCTAACTGGTGTAATCATCCAATGCCATGTCCCTCTTGCTCATAAGCTAGTGCTCCTCAAACTGAGCCATATAAGGGATGGCCCTGGGCACCTCTGGCTCTGGCGTGTCCCCCCATGTCCCTTCTGTTCACTGAGAATGTGCTATTGTGGACGTGTCCATAAACATGTTCTAGAAGGCTGACAGCCCACTCCCATCGCCCTGGTGAGGAAGGGGATAAGTGATTTAGTCTTTTCGTGCTTCCATAGCAAAGTACCATAGACTGGGAAGCTTGTAAACAACAGAAATTTATTTCTCAAAGTTGTGGATGCTGGGAAGCTCAGAGTCCATGTCTGGTGGGCCTGCTTCCTGGGTTGTATTTCTGCTGCTTCCTCACTGGGTGGAATAGGTAAGGGAGCTTTCTGGAGCCTCTCTTACAAGGTTGCAAATCCCATTCATGGGCGCTCCACCCTCATGACCTGATCATCTCCCAAACATGCTGTTGATAGCACTAAGCAATCAGAATCTGAACTCAGAGGGCCCTGAAGCAAATATGAATTAACGGAGATTTCAAACAGGTGTTATGGATCTGTATGCTGCCAGAATAACCCTGCAGGGAAAGACTTGCTAATTGGCTTGCAGGAGAAGTGCTGGGGCCAGCAGATGTGTGTAGCTGGGAGGGAGAGACCCCTTCTCCCTGACTGAAGCCCCCAGCCAGCTCATGTCTGTGGAGAAAAGGGCTAGGGATGCTAGGGGCAGAATAGGGGTGCAGGGCTCCCAAGTGATCATGGCCTAGTGGCTGTGTGCAAAGACCTTTTCCAGGGCCTGCTAGACCCCAGGATGCAGCCCACCTCCTTACTCACAGGTAAGGGTGGGAGAGATAGAGGAGGAGGAGGGAGTTGGGGAGAGCAGGGGCAGCCTTAAGTGTGAGGTTGGGTGACCAAGGCAAGGGGGCCAGATTTTGGGGGGCTATGGGTCCTGATGCATCTGAAGGTATCCTGTCATAAGGCCCAGGAGCAAAAGATGAGATGTTTGCTTGTTCCAAATGTCTCACTTCATTTTCTCAGGTAGGAATCATTATTAACCCAGAGCTGACAGGTAACCAAAGGAACACTAAAGTCCATAACTGCCTGGTGTCAGAGCCCAGGATGCTGAGGGGCTCTGCCTCATTCAGTGCCCTCCACTGAGCCTGACTTCTGGAGGGCAGGGCAGAGCTTTCCAGGAGGGGTTTCCCCAAGGCTTTCCTGTTGTTCTCAGTTGGATATGTAGTTTATTAATTTGTTAAAAATGAGACAACGGGCCCCAAATGGAGTTGCCTATGTTCAACCCCACATCACCAAACTGAGACATAACTTACAGTTTTGGATCTCCCAGATATGGAATCCTAAACCAGTAGTCAGGAATCACCTGATCAGCACTAGCAAGGTAATCTGCCTGACAGACCCCTGCCATCCCCCACAGGAAAGTAGCCTGGCCATAACCAACTCACTTTTTTGCCCAGTGTAACCTCTTGGTTCCCACTCCATCTGCCTATAAAAACCTTTTATTTTGCACAATTCCTACAAGCTCCTTTCTATCTGCTGGATTCGATGCTGCCCAATTCATATATCATTCAATAAAACCAATATGATGTTTAAAATTTACTCAGTTGAGTTCTGTTTTATAACAAAATTTTATTAAGACAGGAATAAAATACATAGCAGAGATAAAATGTAAAATAGGTCTTGTTCAACTTGGTTAATGTGCTAACGTTGGCTGCGAGTGGTTGAAGATTTGTGCAGTATTTACACTTCCCTAGAATTGCAATCCCACATACACATAATCACATGTGAGTGAGTGTCTGTGTAATGTTCGCCATGTCTAATCATCTATCCATCTCTTGTAGGTGACATTTATTGAATTCTACCATACGCCAGATGCTGCTGTGAATCCCTGGCACATATTCTCTCATTCAATCTTCAGAACAAGGCGGGTACAAGTTTTATCTCTGTCCTAAGATGAAAAAGCAGAGTGCAGGGCAGTGAAGTGATCCTTTTAAGGTTACAGGGTCAATAGGTGGTGGGGACAGTGACCCTGACCTCTGGCATGGGGATTTTATGGAGACCCTGACCAGGGACTTCATGATTATAGTGCGTTACTTCTTTGATCAAAGGCTGTGGGTGTTTATGCACCAATGTTTGTGTGAATTTTTCTTTTATTTTAAAAAAAGAAGAAACTTTGAAATTGTGAAATAAGAAAAACATGATAGAAGAAAGCGTTAGGATGTAGAGAAAACCCAGTTCCCCCAAATGCACACCAGGGACAACTAGACTAGCAAAAGGCAAATGTCATGAGTGATGACATGAGTGATTTCTCTGAAGAATCAGGAAGAAAGGATTCTGCTTTAAGGACATTTTATGGTGAGTCTTAGAACCTAAGTGACCTTAAAAAAAAGAGTGATTGGGGCACCTGGGTGGCGCAGTCGGTTAAGTGTCCGACTTCAGCCAGGTCACGATCTCGCGGTCCGTGAGTTCGAGCCCCGCGTCGGGCTCTGGGCTGATGGCTCGGAGCCTGGAGCCTGTTTCCGATTCTGTGTCTCCCTCTCTCTCTGCCCCTCCCCCGTTCATGCTCTGTCTCTCTCTGTCCCAAAAATAAATAAACGTTAAAAAAAATTAAAAAAAAAGAGTGATTATCATCAGGGAAATACAAATAAAAACCACGATGAGATACCACCTTACACCTGTCAGAATGGCTAACATTAACAACTGAAGCAAAAACAGATGTTGGCAAGGATGGGGAGAAAGAGGATCTCTTCTGCATTGTTGGTGGGAATGCAAGCTGGTGCAGCCACTCTGGAAAACAGTATGGAAGTTCCTAAAAAAAAACTAAAAACTACCCTACAACCTAGCAATTGCACTACTAGGCATTTATCCAAGGGATACAGGTGTGCTGTTTCGAAGGGACACATGCACCCCCATGTTTATAGCAGCACTATCAACAATAGCCAAGGTATGGAAAGAGCCCAAATGTCCATCGATGGATGAATAGATAAAGAAGATGTGGTATATATATATATATATATATATACACACACACACAATGGATATATATATATATATATATATATATACACAATGGAGTATTACTCAGCAATCAAAAAGAATGAAATCTTGCCATTTGCAACTATGTGGATGGAACTGGAGGGGATTATGCTAAGCGAAATTAGTCAGAGAAAGACAAAAATCATATGACTTCACTCATATGAGGACTTTAAGAGACAAAACAGATGAACATAAGGAAGGGAAACAAAAATAATATAAAAACAAGGAGGGGGACAAAACAGAAGAGACTCATGAATATGGAGAACAAACTGAGGGTTGCTGGAGGGGTTGTGGGAGGGGGGATGGGCTAAATGGGTAAGGGGCATTAAGGAATCTACTCCTGAAATCATTGCTTTACTATATGCTAACTAACTTGGATGTAAATTTTAAAAAATAAAAAATAAAGTTAAAAAAAAGAGTGAGCAGGGAATTATTATTTGAACAGGGAAAGAAAAATATACATATATAAATGAAGATAGACCTTTGTCTATATAAGTCTATAAATGAAGATAGCTCTTTGTGGACACTTTTCTGCTCCAATGCAGACAGGTGTGGTGCCCAATCCTTCTCTTGTGTCCTCCCACCCCAGTCAAGCTGCCCATTTGTCCTTGGACAGCTCAGGCTCCAGAATGACAGGGAGAACTGGCCCAAGTGGTGACAAGCCATCTCCTTATCCAGGACGAATGAGCTGCTTATTCTGAGCTCCGTTACCCATGACCAAGCCTCAATGAGGAAAGATGGGAAAGAGGGATTGGGTAGCTTCCCAGTGAAAGAGAAAAAAGATGTTCTTTCCAGGCAGCCACACAGCCTGGGCCACTGGTAGGGCCACACACACAAAGGAAAGCTGTGCTTTCTTCCCTGTGGGACTGAGCGTGCACTGGGTCAAAGCTTCAGGAGCAAACAGAGCTCCACTGCCACCAGTCCTCCGGGTCTGATGAGACTCTGTAGCCTAAACAGGGCCCTGTGTTTCACAGGCCAGCTCTAGGATTTTATTCCCTAAAATGGAAACAACAAAATATGTACTAAGCCTCCACTACAGGAGCGCAAATATGGTTAAAAAGCCCAGCTCACACACCCTCTGCTTTGGTTTCCTGGGACTGCCGTAACAAATACCAAAAATGGGTAGCTTAAACAGAAATGTATTCTCTCATAGTTATTGAGCCCGGAAGTCTCACATAAGGTGTTGGCACGGACATGCTCCTTCAAAAGCCTCTAGAGGAGGATTCTGTCTCATCTCTTCCAGTTTCAGGAAGCCCCAGTCTGTCCTTTGTCCTTGTGTTTTGTCCCCATCACTCCAGTCTCTGCCCCATTGGCTTGTAGTCTTCTCCCCTCCATGTCTAGGTCTCTGGGTCTCTCTTCTCTTTCTATAAGGACACCATTCATATTGGATTAGGCCCCACACTTCATGAGAGTCCCTACACTGGTCTCACACCATGGGGATTGCAGGGGAGTCTATGGGACCCAATCACTGGGAATTGGACTATGATGGAGAAAGGGGGAGGGGCTTGCAACAACCAGCACATGGACCTTGGCAGGCTGAATTCATACCTGCAGTGTCCAAGTCGTAATTCCAAACAGTGGCTTTGCTCATCTTTGCAGAACCAGGTCAGAGAACTTGTTGGAGTGGAAATCTTCCTGATTCATATCTAGAACAAGGAATTTTGCTGTCCCTTGAACCTCATTTTATCCCACCCAGGCAAGGAGCTGAGTTATAGCACCATCCACTGGGAAGAGGGGACTGGTGAGAGCACCTGGAAGCTGTGTAGCCCAGCAACACTCAGACTGAGGGGCAGAAGGGCTGCTGATCCCCTCAGAGCAAAGCCAGTGTTGGGTATGCTATGCCTAGGCAAGGGGATTAATTCATAGCCAAGGCTAAGGGTAGCTCCTGGCCCCTCTCACCTAGAAAGAGAACAACTCACTTCGGCAGGAAAATGAGAGGGGAAGATGGAAACTCCAGACACTATGTTCCATCCCTATCTAGTAGCCAAGGGAGTCCTGGGGACCAAGACCTGGGCTCCCTTGAGTCCTGAACCCACTGCCCTGTGTCGGGTAAGTCCCTCACCTTTTGAACCCATTTTCAATTCTGTAAACTTGAAATAAACCTCACCAAAGCGATGTGAAAATCACACAAGACACAAAGGGGGAAGATACGAAAGTAGGCCACTGTAATAATTATAATTCATCAGAGTAACTAATATTTTCCCAGAACTTTACACTCTCCATAAATTTTTCACATCTTCCTTCCTTTGATAAGAACAAGAGCAAGGACAACACACCCAGGTGCTTGTGCTGCCCTTGTGACTCAGCTCATTCTTTTAATTAGTCAGCAATTGTGGCTGGGGCTGGATTAACCCTGCTACCACCAGCAGAACCAGACTTGGTGTGGGGTTTTCAGAGGAGATCTGGGTGATGGGCTGGGAATGGGATCTAGGATACACAGACAGTGTCCTGGGAGGAGTGAAACTGAGCATGGATAAAGAGCCCCTTATTCATACTCTGTGGTCCAGCTCTGCACAGTCCAATAGGGTAGCCACTACCCATGTGAGATTATTTAAGTTTAAATGTGAAATAATTAAAATTAAATTAAATAGAAGTCAGCTCCTCAGCCCCACTAGCCATATGCTCAACAGTCATATGAGACTGGTGGCTACCATATTAGACAGTGGAGATACAGAAATGACCATCATGGCAGCATATTGGACAGCATTGTTTTCTGCTGCAAAATGATTACCAGGTGTTTTTTCTTTGCCTGGTTCTAGGGTTACAGAGGCAATGCCCACACCCAAGAGAGCCCATTCCTGCATTATGGTATAGAGAGAAGAGTGAGGCAAGCCTGCAGGGCACAGGTCCCACACAATGGGAGGCACTTTGACTAAACCACCTGCAAGTGTCTCTGTATCCTTAGAGTCAGATGTCATTGTCTCATTTGATGAATTATAAAAACAGATGCTATTAAGCATAATAGGATGCATCAACTTGGCTCTGAGTGCAAATTCCATCCCTTTGCTGAGCCTTCTCGAATAGGCTCTTGTCTCAGGATAGTGTTTCTGCCCTCAATACTTACACTTTGGTAGGAGGCTGTGAATTGACACACTCCAGCCCAGACAGCACATATTGCTTGTTGAGGAAAGTGTCAGTCCTGTGGGTATTTCACAGAACAGCTCACACATTGCCAGGCACACAGTAAGGGATCACACTGTCCACCTTATGCATACTTGGTCTTTTTGCTTCCCAGATGGCTGTTTAAATTGAGGTAAGATACTTGATATTTCTGTAGTTTGATTCCTGCCAGTGATACTGGGCATCAGTCTATTCCAGATTTCTGATAATAATAGATCCAGTAAGTGTAAATGAGTTGTTTGAGGTTCTGAGCAAAGCTGTATTATAAGGGTTACCCAAGTCACTACCAAAGTCATAATGTTCTGACTACTAAGGAGGTTAATGAAACCCAAATCAAAGTCATAAAGTACAAACAAAAGCTCTTTCTCTTTTCTTTTTTTGAGTGTTCTCAAAGAAGTACTCTACTTTCTTCCAGTTGTTCCTGTGTGTTTTATAGCTCCTGCCCAGAGATGCAGCACCTAGGTAAAAAATTGGCCCTGTCCAATGATACCAAGAAAGGCCAAGGGACTCAGACACCTTCTAGAGACTATGAGGGGTAGCTCTGGTGTTGGAATAGTGCACATGGCCTTGAGTACACTACTCTATGAACCTGAGTTTTATTATATGTGAAGTGGGACAACAAACTGGTGAATGATACAGGGGAGGAGGTAGGGAATGGGCAAAATAGGTTAAGGGGAGTCGGAGATCTAGGCTTATAGTTTTGATCTGTATATAGGGGTGTAAGGTACAGCATAGGGAATATAGTCAATAATGTTGTAATAATGTTGTATGGTGGCAAATGGCAGCTATACCTGTAGTGAGCACAGTATAATATACAGACTTGTCCAATAACTATGTTGTACACCTGAAACTTATGTAACATTGTGTGCCAATCATATAAAAAAAAAAAAGACAAAGACATAGAATTAGCAGCTGTGAGACCAGGCCCTAATCCATGGGCCTTCTTCAGGAAGACAAAGGGAAACCCAAGTTCATTTCTCCATTTGTACAAAGCTATTGCCACCTAGGGAAAGGTCTTCTTCACCAGCTTGCATATTAAAAAACAAGAAACAAAAGAAAAAAAAAACACTGGAGCAATGGTGACACTGGATTTGAATGATTTTTAATACTTACTTTTGGTCCTATTAAAATCCATGCAAAGAGAATGAATAGAGAACAGAATTAGGTGGAGAATGATAGACCAGTTTCAAGCTAAACTTCAGTAGCTCTTGTTTTGAAAATGACATTTAAGTTCTGATACATCTGTAGACATGAAAATAATTTTAGTTTAAATATAGGGAAGAAAAATCCACAAATGACAAAGGAAAGCAAATCAGACTATTTCCTCTATTGTATTTACACTAACTTTAAACATAGATTCAAGGGGGGAAATGTCCCCCAAATGAAGCTAAAAAATTTAAGCCGCATCTTTAAAATCATCTTACAAAGATACCTGCTTTCAGTGGGTAACACTTTGAACTCTAGAAAAGTAAGCTGCCTTGTGCTTCAGTTTGGTCAGTTTATCCTCCTGCAATTGCTAGTTCAGATTGCATTTGGATACAAGTGACAGAAAACCTGAAACAATACCCTAAACAAAAAGTGGTTGTTTTGCTTCATATGAGAAGTCAAAGTAAGTGGTTCTTGCCATTGGTGCAGTGATTTAACAATGTCAAAACTGATGGATCTCACAGTCTTTGGACCATTCCTTCACATTTGCAAAATGGTGGCTGCAGCTCCAACAATCACAATTGTACTCAAGGTGGGGAAAAAAAGGTGGGAAAAGGGAAAGTCAGTGTACGACACATCTGTTTCCTATTATTGATAAAGCAGAAGGTTTCTGAGAAGTCTCCAGAGAGTTCCTTTGGCTTTTGTTGGCCGGAACTGGGTCATATAACTTCCCACTCAGCTGCAAGGTAAGCTGGGAAAGCTAAAAACAGGATGATTGATTGCCTGGGGCTACAGGAATAAACTTCTAAAATTATGGTCCTGATAGCAAAGAGGACAAGGGATGCATGTTAGGTTGACACTTTCAGTCATGTTTCTTAGAAACAGAGTTATGGGCGCCTGGGTGGTTCAGTCTGTTGGGCATCAGACTTCGGCTCAGATCATGATTTCTTGGTTTGTGGGTTTGAGCCCCACATCGGGCTCTGTGCTGACAGTTCAGACCCTGGAGCCTGCTTCAGATTCTGTGTCTCCCTCTCTCTCTGCCCCTCCCCTGCTACAGGTATGTCTCTCTCTGTCTCTCAGTAATAAATAAATGTTAAAAAAATTTAAAAAAGAAGCAGAGTCTTAGATAGGGGTTCTTGAGAACTGACTTATTGAGGGAGGGCTCACAGGAGAAAACCATGAAGAAGTGAAGGAATCAGGATGGGGTAGGCAACATGTGATTCCATCAGAAAACCTAGCCTCTGCCTAACACTGAGAACTACATTCTGTGACTTCTCACATAAAGAGGCAAGACCTGTGGTTCCTCCCCTGGCATCTGGGTGCATCTCTGACTATTTTGACAAGAGGATGTGGTAAGAATGATGTTATGCTAGTTTCCAAGCCAGGCCTCAAGAAACTGGTGGTTGGCACTCCCTGTCTCTTGGAAGGCCTGCTCTTGGAGTCCTGAGCTGTTACATAACAAGCCCAAATGGGGGTGCCTGGGTGGCTCAGTTGGTTAAGCTTCCGATTTCAGCTCAGATCATAATCTCGCAGTTCATGAGTTCAAGCCCTGAGATGGGCTCTGTGTTAACACCTCAGAGCATGGAGTCTGCTTTGGATTCTGTTTCTCTCTCTCTCTGCCCCTCCCCCACTTGTGCTATCTCTCTTTCTCTCTGAAAAATAAATATTAAAAAAAAAAAGAAGCCCAAACACCCTCCTGGAGATACCACGTAGAGAGATCCTGAGGTACCATGAAGAGGGAGAGGGGCCCATCCAGGCCCAACTTTCCAACTGTCCCCATCAAGGCACTAGATAATTGACTGAAGATGTCTGACCCTGGGGACTAGTGCATTTATCAGATAAACACCCCTTAAATTGCAGTCAACACTATGTGGAACAGAATTGCCCACCTGAGCCCTTCCTGAATCCCTCACCTATGAACCATGATATGTAATAAAATGTTGTTTTAAGCTGCTTAGTTTGGGGTGGCTGTTAGGCCACAAAGGAAATGGATCCATGGGGAACTCAAGATTATAAATGACATCTGAGGGTTGTCCCACCTGAGGCATGAAGCCAGGCCCTTGTGCCCCAGGATTCTTTACAAACAAGAAGGCCCTGGGGTGGGGGAAACAAACCAAGGGCAACTCCAGGAGAGGCATTTCTATTAACCCAAGGTAGTTTTCCAGAAAGGGTATGGCTCAGGAGCTTACTGGTACACCTCCTGGTGGCAGGGAATGGGCACACCAGTTGAGTAATGGGGATCTGGGTGGGGGCACCAGTGACATTTCCACAGGGATGACTAAGAGTGCCAGCCAGAGGTGGATGCACACACACACATGCATGTATATACACACACATCTACATGTATACACACATGTGTGTACATATCTACATAAATACATGCATGTTTATTTAGGTAAGCACACATAAGTGTATACCAACATCAATAGAAATACTTAATTACATTTTTTTCAGTTCTGAGAATCAAACAGTATATGTTTAGTCTTCATTGACTTTGCTGTTTGCTTGCTTTGTGTGTCACCTCTGTCTCTGTCTCCCTGTCTCCCTGTCTCCTTCTGTGTGTTTGTGTGTGTGTGTCTGTCTGTCTGTCTCCATGTCTCTCTGTCCCTCTCTTTTTTACTCTTTCTCATTCTTATGATCTCTTTCTCATTTCTTTGCTTTTTCTCAGCCAACTATGGTAATTCACTAGGCAGGAGGAGGTGCTTGTCCATAAGGAGCAAACAACAGTGGGCTGATTTTTCTGAATACACCTGCTTGGTGATCACAGTGATGAACACTCACATACTGATTTCATTACAGAGGCTGAAGCCAAGGCATCAGAAGAAAGAAGCAATGCTCCAGGGACCTTGACGTATTATCACTTAAAATATATATTCCCATGTGGGAAATTCCTAGGTGGACTACACATCTGATAATAAGATTACTTGAATGATTCTATCATTCATACACTTATATATTCATTCATAGGTCTTTTTACTAAGGTCTTACTTGCTACTGTTGAGGGAGGTCATTAAGAGGACATGGCCGCTGGTTTCACCCATGAGCTGGACCCTGGAGGTTCCTCACCATCCCTGTCCTTGGAATGTGCATTCCACTTGCCTTCCCTGTCCCCAGAGGCTTGCCCAAGGACAGACTTGATATAATAATGTCATATTGAGCTCATCTGTATGGTATAACTGGAAGAACCCAGTTAAGGCCTGTATATAAATTTAGGATTATGGTGGGGAGGTGCAGACATCTACTCATCTTGCAGTGGTCCAAGATAAGTCTCATATGTAAGTTCCCTTGCTTAATAAAACTGACATCTACCAATCTGGAGTGACTTGACTCTTTCTTTTGTCTCTCCCCACCCTCCATGAATGGAGACCAGTTTCAGATTTTGCCAGGGAAGCTACAGAGGAACTTGCAAACCACCAAATACCTACCCAGAAGGTCAGAATAATGTTCACACTCTGTACGGTGCAGAAAATGCTATGTTTAAGTGTTAGTGTCTACTGAGCACCAGTTCTGACTTAAAGAGACAGACTTGCAGGTGGCTCTGTTGCTTTCATGCCATGTAACCAACTCTTCTCTCCTTTGCAGAGTTTTGTGCAGATTTAGTACAACATGGGTGTGGTGTCTAGTGCAGTTTCTAAAATACAGGAGGGACTTAAATGATTATCCTGCTCTTTCTTATTATATTTCACATGATACCAACTCATAAAAATATAGAAGACCCAAGACCTCACAAGGAATACTGCTGCCAGTCTTAAGATTGGTGGTAAGTTCTTTTTAAATAAAATCTTTAAAAAATAGATCAACTTTGCTTCTCATTTTATACAAGGTGAAAGATGTTGCATAAAATAAAGCCAAAGTGAAGAAGGTGAAAACAGAGATAATCAGTAAACAGATCAAGAAGGTATAATTTATTGTATAGAAAATGGCAGTAAGGTATATACTCATTTTCTTGGGCTATTTAAATACACGTTTGTAAGTATGGCCTGTGACAACCCTTTGCCTTATCTTTAAAATGGAATACTGGACTGGGATCCTGGGTGGCTCGGTCAGTTGATCATCCAACTCTTAATCAGGTCACAATTCCAGGATTGTGGGGTTGTGGGATCAAGCCCCATGTTAGCATTATCTCTCTTCCTCTAACCCTCTCCCCAGCTCTTTCTCTCTCTCTCTCTATCTCTCTCTCTGTCTCAAATTAATTTTAAAAAATAGCGTGCTAGAGATTTTGTGCTTAAATTAAAAACAAAAAGAGAGATTTGCTTTTGAAAAGAGGGAAATTATAAGAGCTCCTGAGTGGGGTAGTCAATTAAACCCTTCAGATCAGCACCTCTGCTCCTTGGATGGACTCCCATGTGGATGGGAGTGGTATCCTGAAGATATTGGGAAGCACTGAGGAGAACATACATGATTCTTCTCTCTGACATTCATTGAGACAAACTCTGCTCCTCTTCACAGGCAAGTTCCCTCAGAGAGCAAAGGCTAGAGGGTGGGAGAAGCTCTGGAAATTAGTTTTCCCCCACATACCTCTCTTTATCTCACAGAGAAGGGACCAGGGTCCTGCAGAAGGTCCTGTGCTAGCCACCATGGTAGCACACAGTTTTTATCAGTACTTACTGCAAGTAAACCATTTCAAGAGCTGTGCACCAGGATACACATGAGCATCAACATAAGAGACAACTAACCCTATACTTCAGGATCTGAAGGAAAACCAAGTTTGGGTTTTTTCTCCTTTTCTGACCTCTTATTTCTAATAGTCTACCAAATTTTCAGCACATGGCAACAATGGATCCTCAAAAATCATGAATTGATGGTGGTAGTCCTTATACAGCCAATTCTACATGAGCTTGAGGTGTGGTCCCACACAAATATCGAAAAGGTTGTCATAATTTTCATATAGGAACAAGAATGGGACTGACCGGGCCCTTGAAAAAAATTGTAACTGGATGCCACCATTTTCATTTCTAGCTATTTATCTCACTAGTCTCTCTTCAAGTAATTCAAATATTCAGAAAACCCTTTAAGCTCCTCTCTCTTCCCCTCCCATCCACGTCAGGTTGTGTATAAGTTGTTTTTTTTTTTCCAAATGTTAAGCACCTGCCCAGGTAAGCCCCTAACTCACTCTGTTACAATCAGCTTTCATCTTCATTCATTTGGATGTGTAGGTTGACACATCATTGTACCTTCCCTCCTATAAGTTTAATAGACTTTTATAAACAAGAATGGTTCTGATTCCTAACCTCAATGAACGTCAGAGTGCTGTCTCAAGTAGATCAAGTAAATTTATAGGATGAAGTAAATTAGCATGGCCATGATAAGTCCTAGAACCCATCCTTATTGCTACATACAGCCAATGGTGGATTTCACTGTCTCCTCCCCATTTTTCAGAACCTGGAAGAATTGTAGCACCTGCTTAGGCTGTCAGCAGAATAGCATCCTCAGATAACCCGGTTTGTCCACATTCCAGCAGTGACAGGAGGGAGAGGTGACATTCATTTTGTCAAAACACATGGGGACTTAATCTTTGGCTGATGACTATATTACTACCTGTTACTTAAAAATAATATTGCTAATTTATTCAAAGTCAATTAATCTCTTGCATGATGAGTGATTGGATGTTACTTTTGCTCTGGGCAAAACTAGAAAGAAGAAAACTCAACCCACATGGTTTAAATGGGGGAAAGGATACCAAAATTATAAGATTAGACCCAACTGCTTACCTGAGGGGCAAAAAAGAGATCTTTCTCTTTAAGCCAAGTGATTGGACAACAATCTTCATTAAAAAGCTGGTAGGAAGAAAATGGATATTCCATTTGCCCTAGTAAATGACTTGTGTGTATGCTCAACTTACCACTTGCACTTCTACTGATGAGTGTGTCCCCTCCTTATTTCTCTCCAGCCCCTGAAATCTGGTCTCAACATTTTTAATCTCTTCCTTCCATCCTGTCTCCAAGAAACTGAGGCAGTGGAAAAGACCACTTTTATGGCTCTTATGAAGCACCAGCCAGGAGTGCTGGGCACACAGCCAGCTCCTCATTCCTTGCTTGTTGCTGGAGATTTATTCACATCAGAAAAGAGGATCCTCAAAGGCAATCACAGTTTAAGCAAAAGCTGTGTGTGTGATATATTATATTCAGTGTGAAAATAAAACTCATAAGACAAGTTGATTTTGGCTTATGTTAGACAAAACTCAGGTTTCTTTATAACCATGTTCTACTTTATAGGGTAAACAAATAATGAATCAAGTGTGGATGGGGATGTAGGGATCAATTTTTTTCCAAAATATGAATTCCCATTATGAAGCCCTTCACCTGTATTGGACTCCCACAGTCCTATATGAGGAGAGAAGATTGGGGGTTGATGTGGGAGAGAGTATTACAGATCTGCATTAATTTTCCCATAGCTTTTTTAATCTACTTATGGTCAAGATGTTCTCTTATGAAGCTGGTGCATTGCGGGCCTGGGTGATCTCTCCAATCCTGGGCCTGGGGGCCTGGTGCTACCAGAGCAGCCAGCACTGCTGTTTGTGGAGCCCCTGATGCCTGCCTCATCAACTTACCCAGATCCTGCAGCTTCTTTAAATCAGTGGCATTTTTTGCAGTTACTTTGCATTTTTTTTGACCTATCAAAAGTTAACAACTATCAACAGAGGGGTTGTGACACAAATATTAGGGATTAGTAGAGAAAATATGAGGATTGAGCAGAGAGAATTATGGAATAGAGTTTCATTTTCCAATTAACTTACAGCTCATGGTGGATTGTATTCAAGTTATGATGTTTCCCTGTGAAACCATGTAACTGTGTGGCATCAGAAAAAAGCAAAATGCTGTCCAATCCTGAGAGCAATTGGCAAAATTCAGGCATCCACTCCCACTATACAGAGGAAAAATGGACTTAGAAGTTAAAGGCCTTGTATAAGTTTGTTCTGCTTGTCCTTACTTCCTTGCCAGAGGCCAAAATGAAACCCTCCACGTCTGCACTGTAATAAGCCAGACCTTCTTACCATGACTAAGCAGTCACCTTGAGCACTCTAACCCACACCTACCCAGCTCACTCAGCATCTCCATCCTCCAACATGATCTGTCTCACCAAATCTGAATGCCTCCAGAGGGAACATCCTCACCTGAGTGCCCCAACTCCCCCAAACTGCAAGTGACCCAGACAATAATAAGCACCTTCCACCCAAAACAAGTACCTGACCCCACTCTTCCAATCTATCCCTTTAGCAAAATGGCACCAACATTTACTCAGCGCCTGACCAGGAGACCAGGGGTCTTTCTTCCTCCCTCTTACCCATCCCCACCAACACTCTGCTTAATCTTGTGTTTTCACCTTATGCTTATGCAGTCCATGCCTTCCCCTGTAAGCATCATCTGTCACCCAGACAATCCTCATCATCATAGATAATTAGTCAACATGTCTTAAGTCTTTTTTTTTTGATAAAGAGTTGTGGGCAATTAATTTTTTTAAATATGAAATTAATTGTCAAATTGGTTTCCATACAACACCCAGTGCTCATCCCAACAGGTGCCCTCCTCAATATCCACCACCAACCCTCCCCTCCCTCCCACTCCCCATCAACCCTCAGTTTGTTCTCAGTTTTTAAGAGTTTCTTATGCTTTGGCTCTCTCCCACTCTAACCTCTTTTTTTTTCCTTCCCCTCCCCAATGGGTTTCAGTTAAGTTTCTCAGGATCCACATAAGAGTGAAAACATATGGTATCTGTCTTTCTCTGTATGGCTTATGTCACTTAGCATCACACTCTCCAGTTCCATCCACGTTGCTACAAAGGACCATATTTCGTTCTTTCTCATTGCCATGTAGTACTCCATTGTGTAAATAAACCACAATTTCTTTATCCATTCATCAGTTGATGGACATTTAGGCTCTTTCCATAATTTGGCTATTGTTGAGAGTGCTGCTATACACATTGGGGTACAAGTGCCCCTATGCATCAGAACTCCTGTATCCCTTGGGTAAATTCCTAGCAGTGCTATTGCTGGGTCATAGGGTAGGTCTATTTTTAATTTTCTGAGGAACCTCCACACTGCTTTCCAGAGTGGCTGCACCTATTTGCATTCCCACCAACAGTGCAAGAGGGTTCCCGTTTCTCCACAGCCTCTCCAGCATCTATAGTCTCCTGGTTTGTTCATTTTGGCCACTCTGACTGGCGTGAGGTCGTATCTGAGTGTGGTTTTGATTTGTATTTCCCTGATAAGGAGCGACGCTGAACATCTTTCATGTGCCTGTTGGCCATCCAGATGTCTTCTTTAGAGAAGTGTCTATTCATGTTTTCTTCCCATTTCTTCACTGGATTATTTGTTTTCTGGGTGTGGAGTTTGGTGAGCTCTTTATAGATTTTGGATACTAGCCCTTTGTCCAATATGTCATTTGCAAATATCTTTTCCCATTCCGTTGGTTGCCTTTTAGTTTTGTTGGTTGTTTCCTTTGCTGTGCAGAAGCTTTTTATCTTCATAAGGTCCATGTAGTTCATTTTTGCTTTTAATTCCCTTGCCTTTGGGGATGTGTCAAGTAAGAGATTGCTATGGCTGAGGTCAGAGAGGTCTTTTCCTGCTTTCTCCTCTAGGGTTTTGATGGTTTCCTGTCTCACATTCAGGTCCTTTATCCATTTTGAGTTTATTTTTGTGAATGGTGTGAGAAAGTGGTCTAGTTTCATTCTTCTGCATATTGCTGTCCAGTTCTCCCAGCACCATTTGATAAAGAGACTGTCTTTTTTCCATTGGATGTTCTTTCCTGCTTTGTCAAAGATGAGTTGGCCATACGTTTGTGGGTCTATCTCTGGGGTTTCTATTTGATTCCACTGGTCTATGTGTCTGTTTTTGTGCCAATACCACGCTGTCTTGATGATTACAGCTTTGTAGTAGAGGCTAAAGTCTGGGATTGTGATGCCTCCTGCTTTGGTCTTCTTCAAAATTACTTTGGCTATTCGGGGCCTTTTGTGGTTCCATATGAATTTTAGAATTGCTTGTTCTACTTTTGAGAAGAATGCTGGTGCAATTTTCATTGGGATTGCATTGAATGTGTAGATAGCTTTGGGTAGTATTGACATTTTGACAATATTTATTCTTCCAATCCACGAGAAGGGAATGTCTTTCCATTTCTTTATATCTTCTTCAATTACCTTCATAAGCTTTCTATAGTTTTCAGAATACAGATCTTTTACATCTTTGGTTAGATTTATTCCTAGGTATTTTATGCTTCTTGGTGCAATTGTGAATGGGATCAGATTCTTTATTTGTCTTTCTGTTGCTTCATTGTTAGTGTATAAGAATGCAACTGATTTCTGTACATTGATTTTTTATCCTGCAA
The DNA here is from genome assembly GCF_016509475.1 of Prionailurus bengalensis. Lineage (NCBI taxonomy): Eukaryota > Metazoa > Chordata > Mammalia > Carnivora > Felidae > Prionailurus > Prionailurus bengalensis. Next base: position 48,771,390 of record NC_057354.1, on the reverse strand, counting down.
CTTTGCTGAATTCATGTATCAGTTCTAGCAGACATTTGGTGGAGTCTATCGGATTTTCCATGTATAATATCACGTCATCTGCAAAAAGCGAAAGCTTGACTTCATCTTTGCCAATTTTGATGCCTTTGGTTTCCTTTTGTTGTCTGATTGCTGATGCTAGAACTTCCAACACTATGTTAAACAACAGCGGTGAGAGTGGGCATCCTTGAAATGTTCCTGATCTCAGGGAGAAAGCTCTCAATTTTTCCCCATTGAGGATGATGTTAGCTGTGGGCTTTTCATAAATGGCTTTTATGATGTGTAAGTATGTTCCTTCTATCCCGACTTTCTCAAGGGTTTTTATTAAGAAAGGATGCTGGATTTTGTCAAAGGCCTTTTCTGCATCGATTGACAGGATCATATGGTTCTTCTCTTTTCTTTTATTAATGTGATGTATCACGTTGATTGATTTGCTAATGTTGAACCAGCCCTGCATCCCAGGAATGAATCCCACTTGATCATGGTGAACAATTCTTTTTATATGCCGTTGAATTCGATTTGCTAGTATCTTATTGAGAATTTTTCCATCCATATTCAGCAGGGATATTGGCCTGTAGTTCTCTTTTTTTACTGGGTCTCTCTGTCTGGTTTAGGAAGCAAAGTAATACTGGCTTCATAGAATGAGTCTGGGAGTTTTCCTTCCCTTTCTATTTCTTGGAATAGCTTGAGAAGGATAGGCATTATCTCTGCTTTAAATGTCTGGAAGAACTCCCCTGGGAAGCCATCTGGTCCTGGACTCTTATTTGTTGGGAGATTTTTGATAACCGATTCAATTTCTTCACTGGTTATGGGTCTGTTCAAGCTTTCTATTTCCTCCTGGTTGAGTTTTGGAAGAGTGTGGGTGTTTAGGAATTTGTCCATTTCTTCCAGGTTGTCCAATTTGTCGGCATATAAGTTTTCATAGTATTCCCTGATAATTGTTTGTATCTCTGAACGATTGGTTGTAATAATTCCATTTTCATTCATGATCTTATCTATTTGGGTCATCTCCCTTTTCTTTTTGAGAAGCCTGGCTAGAGGTTTGTCAATTTTGTTTATTTTTTCAAAAAACCAACTCTTGGTTTCGTTGATCTGCTCTACCGATTTTTTAGATTCTATATTGTTTATTTCTGCTCTGATCTTTATTATTTCTCTTCTTCTGCTGGGTTTAGGCTGCCTTTGCTGTTCTGCTTCTAGTTCCTTTTGGTGTGCTGTTAGATTTTGTATTTGGGATTTTTGTTGTTTCTTG